>NW_024466004.1:37412500-37910000 GCF_017591425.1 Ochotona curzoniae
GCATTGCATGTGTGAAATATTTCAATTTCCCTAAAACATTCCAAAATTTAATTCAGATACTGTACAAGAAGTTAAGGGCTACAGAACCGCTTTCTTAGTTTGTTCTGAACATATTCGAAGATAATAAAAACATGCTACGATGATGTTTTGAACATCACTAAAATGTTTATCAATGTCATTTTTGAGATAACTTTAAAATTAATGGTGTCATCAGAAAAAAGTTCCTTGTTAAATTATGTTTGGGAAAAATCTAGATGTCTGTATTACCTTCAAAATAATTCTTGGTTCTAGACTGTGAGTGAATTGGATTAATGCTAATTGAGTTCATATTATTAGCACTCTGTTTTATTCATCAGAGAACAACCATAAAAATAGCTTTGAATATTCATGACCTTAACTATTTTATAAATGCTTATCCTAAACGTACCATTAGGAAAACTGTTTGCTTTACTCTATAATCAGTTTCTTACCCAGTTTCATGACTGAGTAATTTGAATTGGAAATAAGCCCAAAGATAATTACATACATCGAAGAATCAAAACTGGACAATTACTGAGGACAATGAAAAATAGAACTTAGATCAGAAACAATTTAGATAATTCTCTTTTATTATTTTGGCCTGAATGTTTTAAAGTTCTCCTGAATAATAATGAATAAGGAAGCACACACATAACAGCATTGTTACTTCTTAATTACAATATTTATGCTTGAAATCTTGTGAAAGGATCGTTTCTCACAGACGGTTTTTCAGTCATCCTGTATCGGAGAGCTTGCCTGGTGTTCTCCCAAATGACCTGGGTTCAACATCTGCTCTGAGGATAGCTTTTTCTGGCTCAATAATTAAAATATGATGATCTTATTACAGTTGGAAAAATGATTTATTCATCTTTATTATGCATTGATTTTTGGCATGGAAGAAAACAGAGGAGAGATATTAAATGCAATTCCACGGGGTCGGAGATGGGTCTAATATTACCTAATTTCTTCAGAACTGACCAGATCGAATTAGACAGTAATCCAGAGTCAAAGAGGCTGACTCAGACTGTGTAGCCACAGGGACACTGAGGAGGATATTGAGTCCTTTCCAGCGGGATCGGATGGCATGGAGGAGGTGGGTTGTACACACACCTGGAATGCAGGAATAAAACACACATGCGATCACAGGACAATTAGGGGGAAAGCCACAGAAACAGGCAAAGAGGAAAGAAGATAAATGACATGGACCCAAGAGGAATAGAACTGACACAAAATGCAGAAGTGGAATGATTATGTGACACTGAGCCAACTGTGGCCACTATTTTTAATTTGCAGATTGAACAACTAAACAAATTTTCTTCCAGAAGAACCACCAACAAGAGAATATTGTGCCACATTTAATTGATCATTGTTCTTTCTTAATATATAAATTTGCTTCTAAATTCTTTGCTTTCTAATGACAGAGTCTAAGTTAAGGCATTTAATTGCTTCCCCATTTGGACTTTTCACCTATTTGTAACCAATTATAGTTATTTCTAAAATGGTTTATTATTTCTTACTGTGATTTGAATACCAATCAAGTTCACAGTACAAAGTTAACCATAGCAACATGTGCAAATACACTATGTTTAACACAAAGTACAGCAAGACATAAAACACAAGAAGTGATGACATTGATAATTTTAAATACTGTATGGAGAATGATACTCAATGATAAATACAATACTTACATCTTTAAAAAGTAACCCAGTTTATTTATAACTGGAATAGCTTAGGGAATATTGACTGAAAAGAAAACTATTCATATTTATTTACTGATGAGGTTTTAAAAATTTTCCTCACTGAGGAATGATTTTGTGTCTTCGAGAACCACAATGACTTTTGCTTCTAACAACTTAAATATGAAGAGAGGAGTGTGTTAGGAAAGAAATAAAAATAGGTAAACTTGTTTATGTGGCTTCATAAATCATGAGATTAAGGTCATACAAATTAAGAAGAATGAGGGGGGAAAAGTCAAGAAACAGAAAGATGGAAATGGAATGGGAGGAACTGCCCTTCAAAATTAATTCATCAATAACACCAATTTTTAAAAATTTGATTCTTTGAAAAAATGCAAATTCGCTAGGATCAAAGCTGAATTTGTCAACTTCTTTTCCCCCAAACCGATTTTCTTTTGTTTCACTATCATTTTTTTCTTAATTTATTTTTTTTTATTTTAGTCCCAGCAGCCCTGCTTCCCATTCAGCTCCCCACATGTGGCCTGGGAAAGCGGTGGAGGACAGCCTGAGGACTTGGGATCCTGCAACTGTGTGGCAGACTCGGAAGAGGCTCCTGGCTCCTGGCCTCAGATTAGCTCAACTCCGGCTGTTGTGACTGCTTTGGAGTGAATCATTGGATGGAGGATCTTCCTCTCTGTCTCTCAACCTTTCTGTATATCCGAGTTTCTAATAAAAATAAATAAATCCTTACAAAAATAGGATAATGACATTTCTTAATTTGTGTTGTTGTGATTTTCCATGATACGATTTTGTAGGCATAGGGATTCCCCACTCCATGTCTCCTCCCTCCTCATTCTCCTCTTACCACCATTGCCCCCTATCTTTTCATAGTAGTATTGTCCTGCAGCAACAGTCACAAGTTAACATTCTGTTACTTAAGTATATCATGGCATTGTAGTTATAGGCCATTATAGAAAATCTAGTATTACATTGTCAAGGTATACTCAGCAATTTCCTTTGGAATCCTCTTTAGGAGTCTCTCTCTCTTTCTCTCTCTCTCTCCCTCTCTCTCTGTCTTCATCCTTCTCTCTAAAATAATAGTTTCAAAATACATAAACATCAAATTGGAAATTTCCACTGATTCAAATGTAATAAAGAAGCATTTTATTTGTTCAGTTTTTATAAAAATCTCCATTTGGCCAAACTAATGAGGAATTAAGTCTTGGTGGTTGCTGGGATCCCTGCCTCTTCCTTTACGGTTTCACGAGAATCCAGAGCATTAAGAGACATCCAGAGGCTGAATAAGGTCGTCTGTACTTCAATTCAGAGTGATTGCCATGGTTACCATTTCCTCATTATTCAAGCATGTGTGCTCCTTAATAAAACCATGAGCAATATTATTGCTATCTATACGTAGGGCACAAGGTCCTGCCTCTGTGTGTGCTCCTAGATATTTACTTCCAGTGTCTGACATTTCACAGGGAACTGTTAAGGGCTTGGTGCCTCCCCCGGTTGAGGCTGCTTTGTGCCTCTAGCTTGCCTATGCTTGAGTAATATCACCCTGCTACTCATTCTTTTACCTTTGAAGAACGCCTTTCTGTTCTCTCCCTACCTATGAACATTTTGCTAATTCCTTCTGTGAATTCAGCTGTGCACAAAAGGCAAAGATCTAACGGCTGTAATCAAGTTTGTTCTCAGTAACAGAACTTTCTTTAGACAAGAATATTTGGTGGCTAATTGCCAGAAGTAGAGGAGGTAAAATGTGAGCCCTTCAAAGCAGTCACAGAAAAAACACATTCAACTTTTTCATAGACTTTTTAAAACATTCCAGTCAGGACAAAACAAAATTAGCACTTGTGTCAGTCAGTCAGCTTTTCATCACTCCCAAGAAATACTGAGTGCAACTAACTCTTATAGAAAAGGGTAATTGAGCTCAAAGATTTTAACGTTCAAATCCATGAATGGGCATCTCTTACTGTTTTGGTCTTTTTGAAAATATATTTTTACTATTTTCCATGATAATTGTGTAGGTATAGGGATACCCCTTCTCCCTCCCCGTTTTCCCCACCTCCCATCACACTATAGTAGTTTAGTCCATTAGTTACAGTTACAAATTTTCCATTCTGCTATTTAAATGCATATGGAATTGTAGAAATAGGCAAAGGTGGAAAATTTAGTATCACACTATCAAAGTATATTTAAGAGTTTCATTGTGAGTCCTCCTTTTATTTAGGAGTAAAGATGCATATTGCAATGTATCTTCATTTCCCAGTATGCTAGTCTCCATCACACAGTGCATTTATGAGAATATATATATGCACTCTCCATGTTGATTTTCTTAGTGGATGCACGAGCTTACATTCTCACCAACAGTGAAGCAGGGTACTTTTTTCCCACATGCACGCCAGCAGGTCTTGTACATTTCCAAATGTAGGCCATTCTCACTCAAGTTATAGAAACATACTGTGGTTTCTCTTTGTATTTTCCTGATAGCTGGGGAATCTGAACATTTTTTTCATATGCCTATTAACCATTTAAATTTGCTCTGTTGGAAAATGCCTGCTCAGTTCCATTCCTATTTCTTCACAGGGTTATTTGTTTTGCTGCCATAGAGTTTCTGAAGCTCTTTCGTAAATCTGGGACATTGATCTTCTATCTGTTTCTTCTATCCTGTTGATTGTTTCTGCTCTTTGTTGAGCATTTCTTTTGGTGTATAGAAGCTTCTTAGCTTGATGCAGTCCCATTTATTTATCTTGACTTGACTGCCACAATATCTAGTCCTGGTTTTCCATCCTATGGCCAACAAGCCTTGCTGGCACAGTTTTCAATCACCTCTCTCTAACAAGGCAAGACTAATTTACCCTCTGTAGAGCCTTGTCTGAGAGGATACTCTGAATCAAGTTCCAAGGATGCAAGCCAACAGAAGATGCAATAAGCATGAGATAACACACCCACACACACACTCGCACAAATAAATGAAAGAAAACTTACGGTGTTTGTAAAAGAAGCTACACCTGCTTTTGCTAGGAACATCATGAAGGAATACCCCAGAGGAGTCTAACACAACCCCTGGGTGTGACAAGCTCATTACTAATAGACAAAAGTTGTGAAAGACAGTGTTTGGAGAGAGTTAATCTGCATGCAGTGAGAAATAAAACCTTTTCCCATTTACATCATACTCTAACAAACTTGGGGACCTAACATTTTAATCAGACATCCTACAATATTTTTTTTGTGCATATACTCTACTTATAAATATTTATGAATTGTAATTTACATTATATAGTATAAATATGTTATATTTTGTACATAGATAATAAAGGAGGCAAGTGCCAATATGAAATGAAAACTAGTTAAAACAGCTTGCTAACTATGGTGGTTAGTATCTTAAGGCACAGTATCTGCTCATGGTGAGAACAATTTAAATAGTCTTGTTAGTAATAAAGAAGACTATTTTTTTTATTATTTTGTTGAATGTGATTTGCCAATTAGTACTTTGTTTTTCCTCTCAATAAGACTGATGAAGGCAGGCACAACTCCTGGGACACCATGGACTCTGCTGTCTTCTTTGTCATTGCCTCAGTGCTGTGATGTTCACTTTAAAGTTTCTTTGAAGAGTATTTTTCAAGACATTTGCCTATTTTGTGACAGGGTATTTAATTTAAACATTTTTAAGATTTATTTATATTTATTGCAAAGCCAGATATACAGAGAGGAGGAGAGAGAGAGGAAGATCTTCCGTCCCATGATTTACCCCGGCCCCCACAACGGCCGCAACAGCAGGAGCTGAGCCAATCCAAAGCCAGGAGCCAGGAGCTTCCTCTGGGTCTCCCACATGGGTGCAGGGTCCCAAGGTTTTGGGCCGTCCTCAACTGCTTTCCCAGGCCACAAGCAGGGAGCTGGATGGGAATCAGGGATACTGGAATTAGAACCTGCACCCATATGGGATCCTGGGCGTACAAGGCAAGGACTTTAACCACTACGCTATCGCTCAGGGTCCTAATTAAAATTTAATAATAAAATGAAAAACCTCTTCCAGCAGAAACTCTGGTTACAATAATACATGAAATATATGAAACCTAGCAACATACAGACTATATACTAGCAATATTTAATTACTTTCAAATACATATATTTATGTATGTGAAAGTCATAGCTATGAAAAGAGTGAGAGACAGAGACACACAGAGAGATCTTTTGTTTACCCTGTGGGGCTTAAGGGGGAATAGGTCACTGATCCAAGAAGATGGCCAGCAACAATCAAGGTCGCCGAGTTACACTAGGCGAACAAGATCCAGCCAACTGAAGGGCTCTGGGAGTGAACCAGGGCCGGGGATCAAGTTGTTCTAAACAAAGACTGATTGGCCAGGGCCATTTCGCTCACCTGCCCCTGGCCTATAGCAGGTGGCTTCCTCAGACGTACTGATGACAATTGGCTCCTAGTTCTCCCCTCTTGGAATTCCTGTAATTCTTGTACTAAGGTTACCTGCTGCTCCAAATAAGAGTGTGTGTTTCCCAAATAAACTGTAAGTGCTTGGACGGAACCCCTGCCGTATCTGTTTGCCCTGTGTGCTGGGAGGCTGGGTGGTGGGCAACAGGCCCACCCCCTTTGGCAAGGAATCTGTTGGGGAGACCCCGCAATTCCCCAGATGGCCACGACAGTCATGGCTGGGTCAATGCTAGAGCCACGAGCCTCATTTGGATCTCCAATATGGGTGACAGGAAAACAAAATACTTGAGCTGTCTTCCACTGCTTTCTCCAGGCCATTAGCAAGTCCCTAGATTGGAAGAGATACAGCTGGGACAGGAAACAGCACCCATTGGGCAAGTCAGCATCACAGCCAGTGCCTTTACTTGCCATGCCACACAGCCAGCTCCTTAACTTATTTCTTAATTTTTATATTACAAATACCTCAGTAGAAGTTCCAACATTTTTCCTATCCCCCACTGATTTTTTTAAAATCACTAACGTGTTACACACAACTTTTGAAACAACAGAATGAATAAAATAGTGTGATCATCTAAGGAATTGAAAAAATTCAAGTTCAATTATTCAGGCATTTTTTTTCTCTCTTGTAATATGATACTAGGCAGTATGGGGCAAATGTTCTTTTGGAAAAAAAATAAAAGCTGTGCCCTTATATGTTTAAAAATTGTCAGGAATCTACAATTTGCTCATTCCACTAATTCTATAGTTGCCAGCATTAGACCGAAGAGAAGACAGATTCTTTAGACGGAACAAATAATTATCATCTGTATACAACAGGTCAAGTGAGGGCAATCTATTGCTTCATAAAACAACAGAGCATGGAAATGTGGCTGGTACTGGTGATTCTTATTAAGTGCATCCAAGAAAGTTTTTAAATGATTATGCCATTTTAAAGTTATTATTTCTTTCTCTCAGATGTAGGTAAAATTATATTTCTTAATACAGTGAACTTGCTTCAGAAATTTTTCAGGCAATATATCACTGGACTAATAAATTGGGTATTTGCTTGAATTTATTCATAGTATCTTGAATCATAGTAGAATAAAACTATTTTCTGTAAAGACTGCTAGACCTCTAAGATGGAGTATTATAAATGCAATGTTTGCATTCAAACTCAGGCCAGATTCTTTCTAGTTAATGGCATCCATTAAATTCTGAAAAACACTATTCAGACTCCACAACAGAGACAATCTTAGATGGTGTAGGATGCCTCGTCCTTGAAAGTAGAAGTTCATAGTTCTTTGGACCTTAGTTCAATTCCACAAGGACTTGCTGAGCTAAAAGAAATCTTCAGAAACAAGGTAGCTTCCCATACTCTTCATGTGTCAGCATTGGCCAAAGCATCAGAAAACAAGGGCAGCTATATGCTGTGGTGTCTCCCCACCTCTGAGTCAGAACATGGGTGATGTTTGCTGGTAGCACTATAGCCTTTACATCCAGGACAGTAATTGATCTCTGCTATTCCCAGTTGTACAGAGGGCAAAGGGGAAAGGAAAGAGTTAGGATAACTGTAAAAATTAGTGGTTTTTTTTAATATCCTTGAATTTAATACATGGTAATATTAATCACATTCCACATTACATTGACCAGGATTCATTCACATAACCATGACCTAATTAAAAAAAAATGTTATCAGGTATACTGTCCCATGTATCTAGACAAAGGAAACCGTGTAGACAAGACAGCTTTTTCTCTGTGAAGTATTTAAGAGCTACTCAACCATAAGATTAACCATAGGGACACAAATTCAAATCATAAATACTGCCAAAATAGATCATGGAGGAATGCCTGGACTCAGCTTTGGTAGGGAGTCTCACAGCAGGAAGTATGCTTGAATAAATGTATTCCAATTGGATTTAGGAATTCTGTTTATTCAGATAAAAGGAACACACTTTATTCAGATAAAAGGAAGATTGATGTGAAGTTCTTTCTTCCAGCACTATGAATGAAGGCCAAAGTGCCAATAAGAGCCAAATTAAATAAGACAGATCATAAATAAAATCAGAATACAATAATCAATCAATCAATTCTGAGATTAAATATATACATATATGTGTGGGGGATGTTACCTGTCATATGGATTAAAGCTAAAACCAAACCAATGGAAGAAAACAATATTTGGCTTTTAAAAAACCTCTCCATATGAATTTTAAAAGATATAATGACTCTATATGATTATCAAGCATGCAGATTTTATAAAAAGAATAGATTAGATTTTAAAGCTCACAAGAGAGTGGATGCCTCTGCAGTGGGAGGAGAATGAGCTGAAAATGGCAAATCATAGTATCTCAAAGCAAAATCACACATGTCAATATTTGGTTTTCATCATCAGTGGAAAAGTGTGAGCAATTTCTGGATATATAACATCTCTCAATATGCCATGGAAGCCATAGGATTAATTTTGTTTTGAGTTAGACTATAGGATCATTTCTCCTGCTCTAATTGAACTTTAAATTATGTCTTAGGCCTTAACTTCCAAGATTTTTAGAACTTCTTGAATAATAGATGGATAAGGAGCATTGATAATACACTAGAGATCATTTGGTCCAATCTCATTTCCTGGATAAGAAATCTAATATTTCGATTAATACTTCAAAGCCTCTCTTAGATTTTTGGCTTCAGTTTAATCTGAATTTCATTTAAATTATTTTGAGGAGTTTGTTTCCTATTCTAAAATACTATCTTCTCTGCAAGATTGTTTTCAAATTCAGGGAGGACAAGAGACTGAAGAGAATTCAACTAAATCTATTTTAAGTGTAAGAATCTAGACAGATAATAAAAACATGTTTTTTAACTTATTTAAATTATGCACATCTGCATTTATTTGCTTTCAGATTTTGTAGGTTCCGTGGGTGGTAACCCAGGAAAAGACACACATAGACATTTGCTGTGGGACTGTACAGCATAAACAGCATTACCACGAAGATAGGAATGTGAAAGCAGAAAACGGACTAAAGTCCAGAATCCAGGCTCACAGGCAGCCTGCGCCCACATGACATGCATGCTTGTCCTGAATCCTTTCCTTCCACGTCAAGTGCTTTTTCGAAACAGGCAAAGTTTCTGCTATCTCTGTTTCTTGGTTATAGTCACCTACTGCCAAGTTGCTGCTTGATCATGGTTAATTATCAACTGTCTGGAATAGCTCACCCTGAACATGTTACCTGAATGTTTCATCACTCATGTTTTATTTAATCTCAGTTGTCATCAGATCTCTCACTGGAAGTCTGTGATTCACCCCATTGAAAACCACGTGTCACTCTTTCGTCAAAGGTACGGGTGATTATTTTTGCTCAGTATGACAAGGCCCAGTGTCCTGTGTGTGTCTCTCTCTTTCTTTCTCTCTCTCTCTTTGGAAGCTTCAAGAAGGAGATGGGACATTTTTTGCAATCATGTTATGTGAAGAAGCTAAATAAGAGACATATGATATGTTTGGATGGTAGAATCTGTCTTCGGTTAATAATGACATTTCCAGAGTGGATGCACTGATGAGAACACCCAGGGCCATGCGCACATCTCAGATGTGAGAAATTAGTCAACATTCATTTTAGGACTCTGAACAACAAGGAAGACTTCAAACATGAGATAATTTTGATGAAGTTCCTGTTTTGCCTGAATTTCCGGAAATGTTCTAGAGCTCACACAGTTAACATACAAAAGCAGTTGTGAATACATATAAACACTGAGATGTAAGAAAATGATTTATTGTTACATTAATATTGGATCTTATGGTCAGCATCATAGAGGCCAGTAGCTTAGTCTGAAATAAGTCTCAGTTGTGACACTTAGGTAACTGGAGATGAGTATATTAAAAATCTTTCACTGATGTTTTCACTGATGCTTCACACAAACACACCCATAGCCTTCCCTTGTCTTCTTCTTCTTCTTTTTTTTTTTTACAGTTTTATTTATTTTTATTGGAAAGGCAAATTTACAAAGAAAAAGAGATAATTGTATAAAGTCTAGCATTCTAACATTAAAATATATTTAACAATTTCATTGTGAGTCCACTACAGTAGATCTGCACTTCACGGTATACTCATCTGCATTATACCAATCCCCTAGATAAATATACATATATACATGCTTACATATATATAGCATTCTCTATACCTACAGTGTCAGGATACACTTAAATACAAGATTGATGGACTTGTGACTGCTGCTGAGAGACTAAACTGTTTTTATAATATAGGAGATAACATATAATACTATATATATAAACATTAATACTATAGTAATATAGTAATATAGAAGATAACAGTAAAGGAAGGGCAGAAGGGCAATCCCTGAGCTAAGGAACTGTATCATGAAAAGCAGCAATTTTTATTTTTATCGGAAAGTCAGATACACAGAGAGGAAGAGAGAGAGGAAGATCTTTCATCCGATGATTCACTCTCCAAGCACCTGCAATGTCTGGAACTGAGCCAGTCTGAAGCCAGGAGCCACGAGCCTCTTCCAGTTCTCCCACGTTGGTGCAGGGTCCCAAGGCTTTGGGCCACAAGCAGGGAGCTAGATGGGAAGTAGGGCCACTGGGATTAGAACCGGCACCCATATGGGATCCCAGAGTATTCAAGGTGAGGACGTTAGCCGCTAGACCACTGCACTGCATCAAAAATTAGCAAATTTTAAAGAGAGAGACAGAGAAACAGAGAGAAAGATCTTCCATGTTCTGGTTCACTCTCCACATGGCTGCAATGGCCAAAGCTGAGCTAAACTGAAGCCAGACTCCAGGAGCTTCCTCCAGGTCTCCCACATGGGTTTAGAATCCTGTTTTTCAGCCAATCTTCTGCTGCTTTCCCATGCTATAAGCAGGAAGCTAGACAGGCAGTAGAGCAGCTGGGACACAAACTGACACTCATATGGGTGTCAGTGCTTTCTGCAGAAGGCTTAATCAATTGAGGCATAGTGCAAACCCCTTACTCTTGTGTCATGGACATGATACTTGCAAAACATGCTCTCTCCAGAGGGGTAACCACCAATGCCTCTCTGGTTGAAGCCTGTGTGTCACGTTTCCATTAACAATGGATAAATTTTATCCTGGTGATTCTAACAGGCTCAGAAAAGAGTGTCCTAACTGAAATTCGCGAGGTTATTAGTACTTTAGAGTATTCATTAGAGTTGGAAAAAATGGGACTTGAAAATCATAGTCAGTAACACAAGTCCTTTAAAATCTGATTTTGCCCAAAGCCATCTTGTTTATAATTTTATCCCTACAGCTAGCATTATTTGGAAGCAATTCTCATGCTCTAAGAATATGTTAACACATTTTCAACTACTTAGACCAAAATTACCTGCTTTTATATAAAATCAAGAATGTCAGTTGTAAATAAGAGTTAACAAATGGATGTGTTATTATCTAAAGGAACAACACATTGATAATAATTGTGTATTTCATTTGTGTAATTTTACAATTAGCAATTCATAAGACACATTTTTGTATAAATTGATAGGACATATTAGGCATTCTAGATTCATAAAGAAATTATTAATACCAGTCAACTGTAGGGAAAAGCAAAGCGGTGAATTAAATGTGGTTTTTGCCTCAAAATACCAACAGTGTACTTTAGGAGTAGATCCACACATGAATTACCAGCATAGTAACAAAAATATTATAAATAGCAAAATCACCAATAAATGGAATCCGATTAAGGAACTATACCACTCTTATCTAAAAATATATAAAGATTCTGAGTATGTTTGCTGAAGTACAAAATAGACTCAAAATCTTGGTAGAAGGGCAACAACTTTTTAAAGAAACATTTTCTTTAGCAAGTTGGATGATCTATCAGTATGAATACAGACATTGAAATTGATTATAGTATAAGCTTCATGAGGGCAAGTATGATAAGAGCTTGCTCATTGACATGGTTATACTTACTTTAGTAGTAAAAATGTCAACATTAAATAATTTTTAAAATGCCCATGGAAAGGGGAAGAAATGGGTTGCAGAAAAAACTGAGAGAGAGGTTCCAAAAAGAATATTGGGTGGTCTGCCAGTGGTAAGATGCACTAACAAAGCTGGGAGGACAAAGGTTTGGCTACTGAAGTAGAGGGAGTGTGGATGAAACTGGGTTCTTCTTGGCCCCTTGTCCTAGCTCAGTTCTAGGTGCTCTAGTGTGCACACTGTATGCTTAAGATGGATGCAAAAGGCATTGAGGAGGGAAGTGGGTTGTAGGAATGGAGAATGTTCAAAATCCCAGGCCAAGACTGTGAGCTCAGGAGTATAATGGAGGCAGATAAAATACATAGCTGGATTTGAACCAGAGAAGTTCATGTATGTTTGGTCTCAGAAACTTACTATAATTTTAGGATTTGTGGGGGGGGGGAACCAAATGTTTACGCTTTTTTTGGGGGGGGGATCTGTTCTATATCTGACTTCATAGAAGAAAACTATCTTATCCTAAGAATCATATCACAATTAACTTTTTAAAAGATTTATTTATTTTTAGTGGAATGGCAATTAATCAAGGAAGAGAGACAGAAAGATCCTCCTTCTGCTGGTTCACTCCAGAAATGGCCATAACAGAATTTAGCAGGTCCAAAGTCAGGAGCCAAGAGTCTCCTCTGGATCCCCTGCATGAGTGCAGAGACCCAAGGCTTTGGGACGTTCTCTGCTGCTTTCCTATGCCATAAGCAGAGAGCTATAGGGAAAGTAGAGTAGAGGAACGTAAACCAGCACCTATATGGGATGTCAACGCTTGAAAAGGGGGGATTAGCAAATCAAGCCATTGTGCCAGTCCCTCAATTAACTGAACTGATTTGTAAAAAAAAAAAAAAATTAATTTAGAAAAGTGAACAAGAAGGTAGAAATGAATAATTAAAAGTTTTCCATGTTTACAGATAACATGATTCTCTTCATAGTAGAACCAAGAGACCCAATCAAGGGATTCTTAGCGCTCAGAAGAGAATTTATTGGGTAAAAGGATACAAAATTAATAAATATAAATTGATAGTCCTAATATATACAAATCATCCATGGCTGAAAAAAACTTGTAAGTACAGTCTCCTTTAAAATGGCAAAGAAAGCTAAATACTTTGCAATAAACCTAACCAAAAATGTGAAGATATCTGATAAAAATTTTAAAAACATGAGCCTGGCATTGGTAGCCTATTGACTAAATCTTTATCTTGCAACTTCTGAGATCCCAAATGAGTGCCAGTTCAAGTCCAAGCTGCTCTGCTTCCCATCCAGCTTGCTGCTTATGACCTGGGAAAGCAGTGGAGGATGGCCCAAAGCCTTGGAACTCTGCATCCATGAATGAAACCCAGAAAAACTCCTGGCTTTTGGCTTCGAATCAGTTCAATTCTGGCATTGCAGCCACTTGTGGAATGAGTGAAACAGCAGATGGAAGATCTTTATCTTTGTGTCTCCTTTTCTCTATAAATCGGACTTTCCAATAAAAATAAATAAAATCTTTAAAAATCAGAAAACATTGTAAAAGACAGAAAGAAATAGAAGAAGACATTAAAAGATTGGAGAATTTTACCATGTTGCTGAATTGACAGAATCAATCAAAAGTAATATACAGATTTGCAATGCAATCCCCATTACATTCCCAACAACATTCTTCTCAGAAACAGAAAAGATGATAAAAAAAATCCACATGGAAACATAAGAAATCATGAATAACCAAAGATATCCTGAAGAGTATGAATAAAACTGGAGGAATCACAATTCCAGACCTTAAGACATACTACAGTGCAGTGGTAATCAAAACAATCTGGTACTAGCACAGAAACAGAGAAGATCAATGGAACAGATTAGAAACCATAGGAGCGAGTCCACACATGTACAGTCAATTAATCTTCAACAGGGGAACTAAAAATAATTCAGGGAAAAAACCTGGCCTTTTCAACAAACGCTATTGAGACAATTGGATAGCAGCCTGCAGAGTCAGCAGCAAGACCCCTACCTTATACAAAAATCAGTTCCAAATGGATCAAGGACCTGAATCTACACCCAGAAACCATCAAACTATTAGAAGAGAATATAGGAAGCACTCTGCTAGATATAAGCACTGGTAAAGACTTCTAGAAAAGTCACCAACAGCACATTCAAAGCCAAATAAACAAATGGCAATACATTAAGGTAAGAAGCCTCTGTACACCAAAACAAAACAAAACAAAAAAACAAAAACCAATTAACAATGATCAGAGGCAACCAACAGAATGGGAGAAAATCTTTGCACACTACACAACAGATAGGGGACTAATATCCAGGATTTACAAAGAGATTCAGAAACAACGGCCAAATGAACAACTCCATTAGGAAATGGGTAAAGGAAACACACTGTCGTTTTTCAAAAGAACAAATTCAAATGTCTAATAGACATATGAAAAATGCTTAGGCTCCCTACATATTAGGAAAATCAGAGGAAATTCCTTAACCTATGAAACTGTATCATGAAAAAATAAAAATAGTAAAACAAAGCTAATGTATAATACTGATCAATGGGTCTAATTGATATCCACACAATGTTTCATTCCACAGTTACAGTATACACACTTTTTCATCAGTGCATGTAGCTTACTCTGAGAACATATATGCTAGGCCATAAATAAGCCTCCACAAATTAAAAAAAAAGTTGAAACTATACCATGTATATTTTCACCACCGTCGGATGAAGCTGGAAATCAACAACTCAGGAAATCCTAGAAATAAACAAGTACTAGAAACTAAATAATATGGCACAGAATGAACAGTGGCTTATACAAGAAATTAAAAGAGAAATAAAAAAAAAAATCCTGGAAAAAAGTGCAGATAATAGCACAATGAACCAAAACTTATAGGCTGCAGGAAATCCAGAGTTAAGAAGGAAATTGGTAGCAGTTACTTCCTATATCATGAAATCAGAAAGGCATTGAATAAATGGTCTATCAATGAAAATTGGAATCTAGAAAAATAATAATAAATCAAACCTAAAGATATTGGGAAGAAAAGCATAACTAAGTCAGAAAAGAAATAGACAAAATAGGGACAAAAGAAAAAAATGCAAGATCAGTGATTTGAAAAACTGTTTTTTAAAAAATAAACATCATTGACAAAACTAACAAAAAAAAAGAGAATACCCAAATCAGTAAAATCAGAAATGAAAAGAATGTAGCAATTGACACCACCAGAACCATCAGAAATTATTACAAATAGCTATGTCTCAACCAAAGGAAAATCTAGAATATATAGAGAGATTTCTGGACAGTGTTTACCTAAATGGAATCATGATGACATAGAAAACATAAATAGACTGGTAACTAAGACAGAATTTGATTTAGTAATTAAGACACCCCAATAAATAAGTGTCCAGTGTGACTGTTCATGAAGGATCACCGAATGTAATACTGGAGTGAAAAACCACAAGTGGGGGAGGGGACATGAGGAATAGGACAAGAAATCCCAGAACCTATGAAACTGTATCATAAAACAATAAGAAAAAAAAAAGTCCAGGACTAATTGGTTTGAATTCTACCAAACTTTTTTTCTACCAAACGTTTAAAGAACACATTCCAATGCTGCTCAAACTGTTCAAAAACAATTGAAAAAGAGATGATTTTCCCCACCTCTTTTTATGAGTCCAGTATAACCTTAACACCAAAACCAGTAAAAGGTACAACAGAGAAAGAGAACTGTAGACTAAAATATCTAATTACCATAGACACAAAAATTCTCCACAAAATACTATCAAATTCAATAACATCACTCATCCAGACCAACTGGGATTTACCCATGGTCTGTAGGGATGGTTCAACATATGCAAATCAATAAATATGATATATAACATTAACAAGCTGAAGAATAAAAACCATATGATTAAATACCATTAAAAAGCCATATGATTAATTCAATAGACACAGAGAAAGCATTTGATAAAATACATCATTTGATGATAAAAAACCTTCAGTAAAATTGGATATAGAAGGATCATTTTATTAACACAAGTAAGGCAATATATAAAAAACCCAGAAGCAGTGTCATATTGAATGGGGAAAAATTAGAAGAATTTTCACTGTGAACAGGATGTGAACTGTCACTAGGATGCCCATTCTCACCACAACTCTTTAGTATAGCCCTGGAAGTTCTAGCCAAAACCACCGGGCAGAAAAAAGAAATAGATACAAGGGATAAATAGTATAAGGGAAGAAGTCAAGCTATGCCTACCAGCAGATGATGTGATTCTCTATACAGAAAAGCCACAAGAATGTAAAAGACTATTGGAACTCTTCAGCAGTTGAGTGAAGTTACAGGATACAAAATAAAAAACAAAATCAATAGTCTTTGTGTATATAAACAATTTCATGGTTGAGAAAAACTTACAAGATCAGTTCTATTCATGATACTAGCAAAAAATTTAAATACTCTGGCATGTATTTAATAAAGGGTATAAGATTTTCAACAAAGAAAATCATAAAGCTTTCAAGAAACAGAAGACAGAAAAGTTGAAAATCTTCCATGTTCTTGGATTATCAGAGTTAATATATACAAAATATTTGCACTACTGAAGTCAATATACAGATTTAATGTGATTCCAATCAATATGACTATGACATTCTTCTTAGATCTAGAAAAAATGATGCTGTGATTAATACGGAAACACAATTCACCCGAAATAGCTAAAGCAGTCTCAACAAAAACAAAGCTGGAGGCATCACAGTATTAGAATTCAAGACATACTACAGGAAAGTTATAATTAAAACAACCTGGTACTGGCACAAAAATAGGTAAGCAGATCAATTAAATAAAATAGAAATACCACAAATGAGCTGTCATATTTACAATTAACTAATTTTCGACAAACAAGCTGAAATCAATCTAGGAAGAAAGGACAGACTATTCAACAAATGTTCTGGGAAAATTGGATATATGAGTGCAGAGGTATGAAACATGACCCCTACATAACACCTTATCAAATCAACTAAAAATGGATCAAGGATTTCAGGCCTGGTGTGGTGGCCTAATGGCTAAAGTCCTCACCTTGCATGCGCTGGGATCCTGGCTGCTCTACTTCTTAAAAAGACCACAGAAGTATAGGCAATGAAATGAAAAAATAAACAAATAGGATTAAGAAGCTGCTGCTCTGTGAAGGAAACCATTAACATCCTGTAAAAGGAAACTAAGTGTAAGACAACTACACTTCAACAAATTGAAGTGGCAACCAACAGAATGTGAGGAAATAATTACAAATTATGCAACTGATAGAAAACTAATGTCTTGGATGTATAAAACACTCAAAAACTCACCAGTGGGCCTGGTGCAATACCTAAGCGCTAAAGTCCTTATCTTGAACACGCTGGGATCTCATATGTGTGATGGTTCTAATCCCGGCGGCTCTGCTTCCCATCCAACTCCCTGACTGTGGCCCAGGAAAGCAGTCGAGGAGGCTCAAAGCCTTGGCACCCTGCACTTGTGTGGGAGATCCAGAAGAAGCTTCTGGCTCCTGGCTTTGGATTGGCTCAGCATCAGCCATTGCTGTCGCTTGGGGAGTGAACCATCGGACAGAAGATTTTCCTCTCTGTATATCTGTCTTTCCAATAACAAAAATCAAATAAACCTCACCAGCAACAAAACAATTTTAGTTAAGAAGTGAGCAAAGAATGTAATAGGCAATTTTCAAAAGATGAGATACAAATGGTCAAGAGACACATGAGAAAATGCCCAGGATCACTAGCCATACGGAAAATGCAAATGAAAACTACACTGGGATTTAACTCACTCTGGTTAGACTGCCCTTCCCTCACCGATCAGAAAATAACAGCTGGGGGGGAGATGGAAAAAAAAGGAATCCTAATCTACTGTTTGTGGTAATGTGACTTGGTACAATTGCAATGGACAATTTAGAAATTCCTCAGATGGCTGAATTGTCATTATGGAATTGCATATTTAAAATTTATAAAACCAGGTATGGCATGGTAGTCTAGTGGCTAAATCCTCACCTGACATCCACTTGAGGTCACTTATGGGTACTGGTCCATATGCCAGCTGCTCTACTTCCCATCCAGCTTGTGGCCTGGAAAAGCAGTCAAAGATGACCCAAAGCCTTGGGACCCTGTGCCCGTGTGGGAGACGTGGAAGAGTCCCCTGACTCCTGGTTTTGGATTGGCTCAGCTCCAGCCATTGTGGCCACTTGGGGAGTGAACCAGTGGACAGAAGGCCTTTCTCTGTGTGTCTCCTTCTGTTTGTACATCTGCCTTTCCAATAAAATATATATATATATATATATTTAAAAGTATAAAACCATGTGTTATAAGTATATGCATCTTATTATAAGACAATTATACTTCAATACAGCAGTTTCAAAAATGAATGAAATTGGGCCTGGTTTGATAGCCTAGTTGCGAAAATCCTCACCTTGCATGCACCAGGATTCCCTTTGGGTGTCAGTTCATGTTGTGATGGCCCCGCTTCCCATCCAGCTCCCTGCTTGTGGCCTGGAAAAGCAGTCAAGGATGACCCAAAAGCTTTGGAACCCTGCACCCATGTGGGAGACCCGGAAGAGGCTTCAGATTGGCTCAGCTCTGGCTGTTGCAGCCATTTGGGAAGTGAGCCAGTGGACAGAAAATCTTCCGCTCTTTCTTTTTCTCTGCATTTCTAACTTTCCAATAAAAATAAGTATTTTTTAAAATGAGTGAAATTAACTCATTAGAATTAGATTCACAAGGAAAGCCATAAGCTACAGAATGATAGATGAATTGGTTTTTTTTCGCAACTTTGTATTTCATGTGGTTTTTCAGGAGATATGCCGTCCTGGATGAACTACCAGAAAATCTGTCTGCAAGGTTTCACATCATAACAGAAATCTGTATAGTTTGGCCAAAAAAAAAAAAAAAAATCCTGTACCAGTGACATTTTACAAACTTACAAAAATTTGAGTCTTCCATGCTACTTTAAAGGCACATTAAGAAAAATTTTAAAGTACACATCAAACAATAGAAAAGTCAGTGGTTGCATATCACACTGCAAAATAGTTTTCTACTTCAAGAAAAGTCTTCTGATTATCTCTAAAGGCAGACTTCTTGGCCTCTATTCCCCAAATATGAACTATGTGTTTCCTTCTATCCTCATCAAATGGCAAACTCAAGACAGAAAATTTTAAAGACAAGTCACAAACAAGTGACTGACAGAGACAACAGCAACAAATATGTTTTTGCTCAACCATCATGAACAGACAGTGACATCTGGATTGATTGTTTGTCTATTTTTGCACGTTATTACAAGCTCATTAGAAAGGGAATTCCAGAACAAACTGGAAAAAGAGTTTTGATTTTCACTGGTCAGTTTTCATGTATAACTACTGGTCAAACTTTAAACTAACATCTGCCTCTACAAATGACTAGATGAAACCATGTTGAAGGTGGAAATACAGAATGCAGGTTTTTTTTTTTTGTAGTTATCATTGCTCATTTTAATGCAATTACTACTACTACTAATAATAATACATCGTTGGAAAACAAAACTGAAACATGCTATATACCAAACAGACCTACAGCAAGAGCTGAGATATGTGTTTTCTGTACTTGGTCTCTTCCAATTCTTCCCTCTTTGCATTATCTCTAGATGTTGGAATGTTTTGCTGAGTACTGAGAGCTTTTGACTTCTTGTCCCCAGTTTCTCTCACTTAGAATCATATTGAAACTCAGACTTACTTCTCACCCAAGTTTTGTTTAAATGTGTGGTGAAATTATTTCATATTGCTCTCATTTTCTGTCTTTGAGTCATGGACTACTCCAAACTTAGTGATATAAAAACATTACCATTTTATTATGGCCCCAAATTCAGTAGATCAAGAGCTAGTTTGTCTCTGTTCTGTGATACTGGGGCCTCCAGCTGGAAAGATTCAAACAACTGGATAACATAAACGACTGGGGTAAATTCATCTGAAGCCTGTTTCTCACGTTGGACGTCTATACTAAAATGTGTAAAGGCCTAGACTCAGGGCCAGAACTATGTCATAGTGGGTTAAGCTTCCAAATGCAGTGCTGGTATCCTGATATGGGCACTGATTGGAGTCCCAGCTGCTCTACTTCTGATCCAGCTTCCAGCTAAGGGCCTATAAAAGCAGCAGAAGATGGGCCAAGTGCTTGGGCCCCTGCACCCAT
This sequence comes from Ochotona curzoniae, assembly GCF_017591425.1. Lineage (NCBI taxonomy): Eukaryota > Metazoa > Chordata > Mammalia > Lagomorpha > Ochotonidae > Ochotona > Ochotona curzoniae. The sequence goes on from NW_024466004.1 coordinate 37,432,772, forward strand.
GTGGGAGACTTAGAATAAACCCTGAACTCCTGGCTCCGGCTTAGACTGGCCCTGGCCATTATACCCATTTGGACAATAAACCAGCAGATGGAAAGCTTCTCTCTCTGTCTTTACCTTTGCCTCTCACTCTCTAATCTTCCTTTCAAATAAGTAAATCTTAATAAGAAACATGACCACAACTGGAACCATCAATCAGAGCCCCTGCATAAGTCTCCCATGCTTGCCCTTCTTGTCGCACCGCAGCAGAACTCTGAGAGGGAGAGTCAAGAGAGCAAGTGTTGCTCTCCAAGGCTTCAATGAACTAGCCTTGGAATTCATACAGTATCATCTCCATAGCATTCTTGTGCATATAAGCAAGTCTCCAAAGCCAATCTTGATTCTCAGAAAGGCAATCACATGGCGTTTCCTGATGGATGAACCGAAGGGCACATTGCAGAGGAGTACTGTGTCCACTTTGCAACATACAGCTGACCATATACCTTTTTTAAAAAGATTTATTTATTTTTATTGCAAAATCAGATATACAGAGAGGAGGAGAGACAGACAGAAAGATCTTCCATCTGATGATTCACTCTCCAAGTGAGCGCAACGATCAGTACCGTGCAGATCCGAAGTCAGGAGCCAGGAGCCTGGAGCTCTTCCCGGTCTGCCATGTGAGGGCAGAGCTCCCTGCTTTGGGCTGTCCTCAACTGCTCTCCCAGGCCACAAACAGGGAGCTGGATTGGAAGCGGGGCCGCCAGGATTAGAACCAGCGACCATATGGGATCCCGGCACATTCAAGGTGAGGACTTTAGCCACTAGGCCACCGCGCTGGGCCCCATATACCTTTAATGTGGCCAAAACATAATAGTATTACTGCTGTACTCATTTCAATGAATAAATAATATAACCTCCACCCCAAACTCCAAATTATCCTCACTTTCTCTTATCTCGGGCCACACATTTAATGTACCATCATCAGTTTCTTTCAACTCTATTTCTAAAGCAAGACCCAAATATGCTCACTTCTCTGTATTTGCCACCACCACCTCTAGTACAAGCTACCATCACCTCTCACCTTCACCACTGCAATAAACCTAGGAACTGATTTTGCTGTTTCCATTCTTGCCCCTGTGATCTGTGTGTTTTGCAATAGTTATATCATGGCTATGGCTATCCCCTGTTTTATAAAACCTGTGATGACTCTCCAGGCAGCTGAAATGCAATCCAGATGCCTTGCCCTAGTTTACAAAGTCTTGCAGGTTCTGGCTCTGGGATTCTATTCTAGGCTCATCTGGTTGCCATTTGACCCATTGTCCATTCCGCCTCACTCACATTCACTTTCTTTCAGTTTCTCAAACACTGTCACCTTCCTAGAATTTTTTCTTATTATTTAAGAGTCAGTTTGAATGCCAGTTCTACAAGCTTTTCTAATGCCTTAATACAAAGGTAATCACTTAGATCACTGACACATTTTCTCACTTAATTTCCTAATTCAAAATTTAGTAGGCTGTGGCTGGTGCTATACTGTAGTAGACTAAGCCTCAGCCTACAGAGCCAACATCCTATATGGGTCCTAGTTGTTCCATATCCAATACAGCTTCTTGCTAATGTGCCTGGGATAGCAGTGGAAGATGGCTCAAGTCCTTGGGCCCCTGCTCCCACGTGGAAGGAACTACTGGCTCCTGGTTTCAGATTGGCTCAGTTCTGACCATTGTAGCCATTTGGGGAGTAAACCAGAGAATGGAAGACCTCTCTATCAGTCTCTCCACCTCTCTTGCTCTCTATAATTCTGTCTTTCAAATGAAAATAAAATGACTCTTGAAAAGATTACATAATAAGCTATGGGTAGCTTTCTGGTCCATGATAAACTATACAGATGTAGTATGCTTAGCTCTATTAATATTTTCTTGATTAGTGCTTTCCTTGTTATTATATTCTTTCCCTCCTTAACACTAAAATGCCAGTTCCATAAGGGCATTTCTGCAGGCCAGTTCCTGGAAAAATTGTTGGCACATCCTGGGAGTCTAATGTTTGCCAACAGAAAAAGTTCCTGGAAGTGCTTAGTAACTTACCCAAAACACTAGAATCAAAGATAGTTAGGCTCACCATCACCCTGATGGAAGTTTAATTGTCAAAATAAAGAACACTGCTTTTATACTAACAAATGGAGAAAAAGAAAAATAACTTTTGTTGAACACTCAGTCCATAAATTAGTTTAAGCTTTAGTATATAGTTGTGGCATATACTAGTAGTGACCATGTGGAAGTTAGGGTCTGAGATGCTCAACAAATCTGTAAGACTCTTCCAACTGCAAGAACTCTGTGACACTCCACAGAGGCATTTATTTGTGGGGAACTCCCTCACAAGAAATATTACTGCCTCACTTTTGTCCTCCATCTTTTGTCATTCCATGCATTTGTTCTAGAGGGCTGATGATTGCCACAGCTTGCACTTCATGGCTGAACAACCAAACTGAAACTGCGAACCCCAGGAAACATTCCTTGGAACATATTTGATCTCTTGAAAAATACCACCTATTTGGAAATTCCAAAGCTGTTTACAGGAACCCTGACATCATAAAGCATTTGAGAAATTCTGCAGAACCTCCTAATGTTGCCTTAACATGTATGCATGTATTAAGGCAGATCTAGGTTATTCTTTTTAAAACCTGATTTGTGGACAATGTTCATAAAATACATTAATGTACAAGAGTATGAAATTTTACTTTCTAGACTATACTAAAGAAAGAAGGAAAATAGTTGTAAGAGTAGCCAGAATTCTTCACTCTGTCCCACAACAATATCCTTCCCAATGACACTTTATAACTCTTATGCAGGGTAGACACTTTCCCTGTCTCTTGAATCTGGATGGCCTTACGACTTGCTTTGATCAATGGTACAAAGCAGAAGAGACCTTGTGCTAGTTATGCATAGGTATTATCAAACCTTTTACACCAGGCACATTTTCTAGGAAACCCATTGCTCATTCTTGGAATGGACCTAGGACGGTCATTTCCGTGCCTCCAAATAGTAGACATGTGAGAGACCAGCCAGTTTACTGAATCCCAGCTGATCACAGATGATTGAAGAAATACTGCAAACATCAGCCAGCTGGACTATATCCACAGAACCACTGACTCAGCTATGAACATTAATAGCTGCAAATCATTTAAGCCATAATGTTTTGGGATGCTTTGTTAATAATAATTTAACTAATAATACAGAATGTGAAATCTTGTTTGCTTTCTTAATACATTCTGTGCTGCTCAAGCTGAATGCCACAGACTTGATTATTTGTAAGTAACAAATTTATAAGCTCAGACTGGAAGACAAGAAGTCTAATATCAAATTGCCAGCAGGTTTGACATTCTGATTCCATGATAGCACCCTGGATACAGCATTATAAGGAGAAAATGAATGCTTAATTGTTAAAAGACAGAAAGACAGAGGGGAAATAGGGGATAAATTTTCCCTGTATAATGGGATTAATCTCACCTATGAAGACAGTATTCATAACTTGAACATCTCTTAGAGATTTCACCTCTTACTACTGCGAAAATGACAATTATTTTTCAACATAAGCTTTTGAGGGAGCATTCAAACCATAACACTTTTAGAGGTAAAAATGGATCCCTGGAAAACACAGGAATAGGCAGATGATATACCACAACATCCCTTTTTATCTCTTTTGTAGAGAGAAAAAATGGTGGCAAAAATCATGAGCATTTTCAAGTCAGGGGTTAAGTTATATCATAATTTATAACCTGATCTCAAGTACAATGCTCCGGACATAGCACAGTCATAAATGTTTCTCAGATGGAGTCAATGCAATGCCAAGGCTCAGCTGCTGCCTATGGTGCCAGCATCCCAGGTGGATGCCAGCTTAAATTCCAGGTGTCTGACTTCCTGTTAAGCTCCCTGATGATGTGCCTGGGAAAGCAATGGAGGATGGTCCAAGTTCTTAGGCCCCTGTACCAACAAGGAAAATCTGGAAAAAATTGTTTGTCTCCTGGCTTCAAACTGGCACAGCTCTGGCCATTGCAACCATTTAAGGAGTGACCCAGCCAAAAGAATCTGTGGTGTGTGTGTGTGTGTGTGTGTGTGTGTGTGTGTGTGTGTGTGTACCCCTACCACCACCTCCACTACTTCACTTTGTAACTCTGCACTGCAGGTAAATAAATACTTTTAAAATTATGTTTCTGAGTAATAATTTTCAGTGGGCCTGATAATTAGATCAAATACAAGAACCAATTAAATGTGTATCTATCATAGTTTAGAAAAAAATGTAAACAAGAAAGGTTCCTAACTGTCTGACAGTTTCTAAGGGATGTGAGGAGGGTTGAATAGAAGGGGAAAGCCCTGAGCCTAAGGAATTGTATCATGAAAAATTTTAAAATTAAAATTAAAAAAAATATAAACAAGTTTAGAAAGATAAGAAAGTAAAAGCCCATAGGAAATTATTTTGGAAATACTGGGAAATGTACCAGCAAATTTAATATTGCCATGTTTATCAGAACTTATTTTTTATTTAATGGAGCATGTACAAAAATCAATATACTGCATACTAATATCTCATGGGAGAAATAACAACAGCAACAAAGCAAAGTAGCTTGAAACACAAGAACTGATACAGGAGGCAGGCAGTGGGACGTTAATGATTCTCCTGATTTGAACTCATGTTTCTTGCGCTCCTGGGATTACAGGCAGGCAGCGCTTTCAGCGTGTCCACCCCCGGGATTAACAGCTGTGTGAACATGGCAAGAGAAGAAGGTTGAGGGATGAATTCTTGAATTGTTCTCCCTGATACTGACGGCTGTTTCCTTGGATGCTTCCAGTTCACAGGTGCAGTGGCCACACACTAATTGAAGAATTATTTTCTTAACATTTGGTGTCATCTGCAAAGCGTTTTTTGAAGAGCATAATTGCTTCAACCAGCTGCGAAGAGCTGTTTTCATGAATTTTTTTTAAATATCAAACAATACTGAAGCAGGGGGTATTTGTAATCTCTCCCTGCCTCTAGATTCTTTGGGGGGAATAAACGAAAAACAACAGCCTACAGCTCTATGAGGCTGAGACCTTTGAAGACCAAAGAGTTGGGTTCCATAAACAGAAACAATCAAATGTGTGCGTTTCCTCTCTATTTTTATCCTCACCCCATGATAAGATGTGTTGTGCACAGTGTGTCTGGGGAACGCCTGCAGAGACTGGTTGAGCCCAGAACAGGCTTCTGCAGAGTCCATGCACTCTCACTGCCCAATAGAGCTCATCACAAATCACCATGCATGTGCCTCTTGAAACTAAAGATGCCTCAGGTTCTGTGATTGTTGTTCCTTGAGTGGCTGCCAGATCCATCTCCATAGAACCAGCCCAATTGCTGAGAGAGAAAAAAAAAAGAAATCTCCTTATGGGACTAAATCTCTAATGTATAAGACTTTTCAATGTTTCCCAAAGGCAGTCTGTAAATCACTCTGAACTTATGCAGCACTATGTGACAGGGCTTAAACATTTTTGAGGGAAAAGGAACCAAAAGATAAGCTAACCTTGGTTTTAAAACAATAGAAATCCATTCATATAACCATATTCTCAAAAAGTTCACTAAGACGTGCATGCTTTTTTGTAAACAATGTATGAATTTCTACCTTTTTGTATCACAATAAGCTTACTTATTAATTCTATATCTCCACCTTTTTGAAGTTCCTGAGTTCTTTCTTCTAATAGTTTGCTTTCTGTCCTTTTTGGTTAAGTTCTTTAAGGAAACAAGGATATGAGCTAGAATGAACGTCTATAATGAAGTACCATGAATGCCTTAACAACAGAAACTTTTTACTCATAGCTCTAGATGCTGCAAGTCTAAGCTCAGAAGGCCAGCATGCTTAAGTCTTGGAGGTTCCCATTCATGAGGGCTCCACACTTGTGAACTAAAGGCTACTAAAAGGTCCTTGGGGGTTAAAATTTTAGCACATGCATTTTGGGGAACACAGATATTTAGCCCATTGTAGTAAGTTTTATACTAAAAGAAAAAAACCTACAGAAATCACAAGTGAGACAAGGAAGAATGCTTCTATTATTATTACAAAATGGAAAATGTATCCTACACTAGAGCTTTAGAAAAGATTGTAAGAATTAAACTGGAAAGTAAAAGATTGTGGTCCAAATATAAAATTAGACATTATCAAAAAAATAATATTTTAGGAGGTAAAATTAGGCTGTATTGAGTATTTGGAGCCTTAGAGAATGCTTCCTCCAGGATCAAAATTCAAGCTCAGAAGAAGCTTGAATTTGTGCACATTTCGATGAGGTTGCAACACTGTTACGACATGCAGCTGAAAATGTTAACATGGTCCTCAAAATGTAATGCATTCGTTTTGGAACACGATTTCCTTACCTTTTTTCCCTTTTTTTTTTTGAATTAAAATCAGCAGCAAATTAAATGCAAATGTCTAGAGAAATGAAACACTTGCACTACAAATTTACACACACCAAATCAGAGAAAAAGAAAGTTATAGTTCTCTCACCGACTATAAATCCCCAGACTTCTAAATATGTACACTCAGTGTATTAAAGAGCAACTTAACCTTGCTTGGAGGACTTTGACTTTTGCAATTCACAACATCTGTTTATTGTTCAAACTAAAGATTGCATTTCCATTGAGTTGAATAATAACATGCCAGTTTCTCCTAGTGCTTAAACTACTTTTTGGAATTAAGTCTGCTGCTTTTAAAAATTACCTAGAGTCTTTTGGACAACTAGAATCCCAAACAGAATTATATCATCACAAGGTAATGCCAAAATGTAACTAAAATACCAGATTGTTTTTAAACACAAATTGTAAAGAAGCAATTACAGATTCAAAGTTGCACAGGGGCAAACTCAACCATCAAATGCCAATAGGTTTTGTCATCATCCATGGACATCACTCTCAGCAGGAAGTCTTTATGGCTAGGATATTATGAATTTACTTAACTTCAATGCACCACCAAAGTCACAATTTTCAACCTACTACATCAGCTAAGCCTCACATCAACTTTCTCCAAATACTGGATGTACTAGACAGGCTTCAGAAATGTACACTTCCACTTTTTAAACATTTCCTTGTAATGGTTTCACCTAATGTACTGCTCAGATACTCCACCCATGCTGATCTTCCAGACCTGAAACAGATGTGCAGTGTCATTGTCTACCTTCCATTTAATGATTCCAACAAGAGAACTTACTAATACATGACAGCATTGAAAGTCACCCACATAGATATCTTGTTTTCCTCTCTTTTTGCAACTATATTGTGTAAAACTCGTAAAGAGAAGGTACAATTAGATTTATAATCACATCAGTCTTTGGCTTAAGTTATTTGAGAGAGATTTAAAAAAGGATGCGAAAAGCATATTATGAAAAATTTATCATAGATTTCAAAGTTTTGTGTCAAAATAAACTTACTGTTAAATTCCCTTTTCCATGAATTTCATGAAGCACTTTTCTGTAACAAGAGAAAGCAAACCATCCTTAGTTCCCCCAATACCTTCACCTATGTACTATTCACTTTTAAATATTATGAAGAATACAAGGTAATGAAGAAGATTGTGTATATCAAAGAGCAGTTAGTACAGCTTACTGAGCTTCCTAAATATTATGGGATGCTTTAATCAGTAGTTAAAAATCATCAATATGCAAGAATTGGTTATGTCAGAGAGGACGCCACCCCCCCAGAAGTGTCACGGGGAAGCTAAACCCACAGGGAAGCTGGAGCCTGATGGGTTAACAGCAGGTGATCCAGATGTGCACATCTGTTGCAACCCACTCCCTCCCCTAGGCAATGACTGGGCTGCAGTCTGCCACTAGGGACAGCCAGCACAAAGGGGAGTCTGAAGAACAAGGTAAAACGACAGTTGGAGGGTTCCTGAGTTATGATGATATTCTTTGAAATTCCCAGGCGTTGTGAAGGGGCTTCAAAGGGATTCTCAGCTCCAGGATTTAGGGCTCTGGGCAGTCACCCAGGTACCACAAAATCCCCATGTGTGCACGTCTCTTTTGTTACCCGTGTATATCCTCCCTCCCTGACGTCAAAGCCATGTTTGCTCAGCTTGCAGAAAATGTGTTCTTCCCTGGCCACATTCTTTCCCTCTTCTGAGCCAATGAAGTTTCTGCAGCTTATGGCACTGAAGTCGCTGCTGCCATAGAAGGGACAGAGAGGACCGTTGTTTCTGTGTCAAGCATCTGCTAACCAGACAGAGTTTGTTTGTCTAAGAAACCTTGTGTTCATTTTGTGTTTCTGTTCATCTGGCCTTTAACCAACATTACAGGAAAATGCCCAGCCCTTAGCTTTGTGAATGGGAATTTTGCAGGATAGGTGCCTTTTCCCCATTCATGATTACCTGTGAACAATTGCTTTAGGAAATACTGCTAACCTAGCCCCAATAAGTGTCAAAATTATATCTCAAGGAGAAGTACATCTAGATTTGGGAGATGATGGTGGCTCAATGCTGTGACAAAGATAATGTTAATTGTCATAGACTCTTCCAAGATCTAAAGAAATCTCCTGAGTGCTTGCCAAAGTGTTGATTGAGAAATAGTACAAGGGCTTTTTAAAAGGTCTTGCTTGTTACTTAACAGAACTTGGTTTGGCTGTTTGGAAACTTGTTCATGTCTAGTAACACTAGGTTGAATGTCAAAGTTTTCATTTTTCTTCCGTAGGTTTTGGTTTCACCTTAGAACCTAGAAATAAGGGCTTGAGACCCAAAACCTACCATATTCTGTGTGAACCATTGGGGAAAGAATGTGATTTTTATTACATGACTATGATGTGATGAGTTTTCAACACTCATGATCTCATTTTGGCCTTTGAAATTAATTGGCTCCCTTTTACAGCGCAGAAACTGATTAAGAGAAAGCTTATATAACAGCCAAATTCACACAACTGATAAGTGATGGGGTCAAAATTTTATCTCATGCCAGGATTATTTCCTTAGACAACAATCCAGTGTTGAAATAAAAGCTTTTGACATTACATATTTTATAGCAAACATCATAACTATGATCAGTACCTTGCATCATGTGACACGATTGCCACAGATGTTAGTTGGAAGTTGGCAGACCTATCGCAGACCTGGAAACTTCAGATATGCTTTGTGATCAGTTATTTCACCTTATGTGCTAACCTTTTTGTCTCAACATCTTTCCTCTCTTGTCTTCAACAGTTACCTTCTCATTATTCTACGTTGATCTCTAGATACCTTCATCATGATGGCAAGTGAAGAGTCCCTCCCAGAAAGAAATCTGCATTCTGATGATATTTTCTTCTCTCTGAAGACTGAAGTGATTAAGAATGCACTGAGATTCTGAATTGAGGACATACAAAACTGTGTTGATCAAAGCTAACTCTCTTCTACCTAGCTCAACTATTCCTAACATGCAGTTTCTGAAATGATTGAAATCTCTATGAGATAATTTAGTTATTTCGATATTGATTTCTGAGAATTATATGAAATACTCTCTCAAATTCAGTGGAAATAACACATCCAGAGATATGTTGCAGGACATTAAAACACCAAAGGTTGTAGCTTTACATGCATTGTACTGAAACATGCCTTTGATTCATTGAAATGAGGAAGTAATTACTACCATAAAATATTAAGTTAAAAATGTTTCCAAAGTGGTACTGCTAATACTAGTGGAGATGTCAGTATAATGACTAGATTGGGTTAAAAACTGAATACTAGAACTGGTCTTGTGGAATAGCAGACTAGGCTGCTGCCTTCAATACCACCATTCCTTATGAGCTCCAGTTCATGTCTTGGATCCTCCATTTCTGATTCAGCTCTTTGCTTATGACCCGAGAAAACAGTGGAAGATGGCTCCAGGCCTTGAGCCTCTGCACTCATTTGGTAGACCCAGTAAAGTCTCCTGGCTCCATGCTTCAGACTGGGTCAGTTCCAATAATTTGCAGTTATTTGGGGAGTGAACCAACAAATGGAAGAGCCATCTTTTCTTCCCTCTCTGTAATTTTGCCTTTCTAATTGAAGTAATTTGTTTTTTAGAAAATTGAATGCCTTGACATTTATTATTTTAACAATACTGGTAGAAAGATAGTTTATAACTTATAAACTATACTTCAGAAAGAGGAAATGAGAGAGATTAACCTAAGATTGACCAAAATAGTTGCCAATAGAAAAAATAGACCCAGGATCTCATTTCAACCCATTATATCCCCTAGAACATTCTAACTTAGTTCAATGAATTTGTGTGCAATGACTTTTTTTTCCAGAAAAAAATATTCAAAAATCTGAATGTGTTCAAATTCTAACACTGCTTAGACAAACAGTGTAACTTTAAAAATATAAACACACAAGTACAGAATAAGGGACATCATGGCAAACCAGTTTAAGTGCACATTTTTAATGGCTGCATTTCATAACAGAATGCCAGTTCAAGGCCCAGCTGCCTTTGCCTGGTATTTAATCCAGTTGCCTATTAACACATATAAAGAAGCAGAGGATCAGGGACTGAGTACTGGGGCCCCTGCCACATTTGGGAAACTCAAACAAAATTCTGGACTCCTGATTTCCTCCTGGTCTAGTCCCAGTCATTATAGCCATTTATGGAGTGAACCAGTGAATGGAAGACTGACCTCTCTATGTCACTCTGCCTTTCAAACAAACAAAGAGATAAACCTTATAAAGTTACCAAAATAAACTAGATTCATTCAAATTAGTTGTGTATTTCACAAAAATGTTTGTGCCTAAACCACCTACACAACTGTGCAAACCTCCACCTGGTTGGCTTGCAGAACTGAGATAACAACAGACAGAGATATGGTTGCAATAGACAGTTCAAATGTAAGAATGTCCAATTTTTAAAAAAGATTTATTCATTTTTATTACAAAGTCAGATATACAGAGAGGAGGAGAGACAAAGATCTTCCGTCCGATGATTCACTGCCCAAGTGAGCGCAATGGCTGATGCTATGCTGATCCGAAGCCAGGATCCAGGAACTTCTTCCAGGTTTCCCATGCAGGTACAGGGTCCCGAGGCTTTGGGCTGTCCTTGACCGCTTTCCCAGGCCACAAGCAGGGAGCTGGATGGAAAGTAGAGCTGCCGGGATTAGAACCGGCGCCTGTATGGGATCCCGGTGTGTTCAAGACAAGGACTTTAGCCACTAAGCTATGCTGCCAGGCCCAAGAATGTCTCATTTTTAACTTAAATTACAACTAACGAATAATTTGTAACTTTAACCATAGCTTATTTGGTGTTGTAATTCCCTTGTTATTTGTGCTTTCTAATATTGAAATGAAGAATCTTGCATGACCTCTGTTCCTTAACAATATTCCTTCACAATAAGTTCCTTCACAATATTCTTTTAATAGCAGAAGGATGCCAAGACCCCATCAAGAGAATTGGATCCACAGGCCAAAATGGCAATGATAGTTAAATTAAGGGAGAAAGGGGATGGATATTTTACTGAGGTGAGCTGTTAAGACTCAACTAAGTGATAACTTTTCACAAATCTGTAATAGACACCTATTTCTAATCTCTTCCATTATTAGTTTTTGAAAACCTTATTGTGGTATATTTTGGCAGTGAACCAAACCTGAGATGTTTAGCTTAATAGATTTAAACTGGATTTTTAGGGTTTCTTCTCTTCAGATTCAAAGCATGCAGTTAGACCTCTTGGTGAACTGCTGATAACATTTCTCTAAGCTAAATTTGTGTTTGGATATAAAGGGGACATTCCAGAAGAATGACATAATATTGCCATTGGGACCAAAAGGAAACATATTTTGAAAATTTTTTTAACTGTCAGGATATATTGCTTCAGAATTACATACAGCAATGTGCTATATCACCAACAAGATATTAGGGATGCTGGGACACAGATATCATCCTTTATGTCACAATGGGCATGTAATTAATACTGTTGTCTCTGGATAACTAGTTGTGTCAATATCAATGCACAAAAGCAATGGATATAGATTGCTAGTGAGAAATAGAGCTCTAATGGAAATACTGCTTGCTAACATACACTAATAAAATTTCCTTTGACAACAAAATTTCAATAAATCCCCCAATGAATATCGATCTGAAGTAATAAATTATACAAAATGAATACATTCACTTAACAAATAATTCTGGATTATCTAAGGTGAACTCAATCTGTTTAAGGAATTAAGAATATAGCAACCTTAGGCAGCTTACAGGATTAGGGTTACAAAGACATTAATCAGGAAATAATGCAAATAAATGTCAGTTGCAGCTTTAGTAAGAGCTGTGACAAAAATGTGCTGAACATACTTTTGCTCTATGAGTTTTAGTAAATTTCCAAATACCTCCTAGCTTCCTTTCCTTAATTATAAATTGGGCTAATGATAGATAGCTCCTGGCCTGAAGAGTTGTTGTGGAGAATCATAAGTTGTAATCAATATGAATGATCATAACAATGTATGCATGTACACAACATAATCTCAGTTGTTAGTATAAACACTTTTATTGTTACGTTCATTACTACCAGCAAAACAGATCACACTCTTTCCCAGGAAGAAGCACGCAAAATGGATGATCAAAGCAATAATTGAAGTTAACATAGTGAAGAGGAAGAAATGAGGTTTCTAGACATGGAAGAGGCAAATACAATTGCTCTGCAGAATGTAGAAGTATAGCAAACAAAACAAATCAAGAGCTGGCTAGCCATGAACACTGGGGCAAAGTAATGTGAGTCTGGAGAGGCAAGTGGGCTTCCACGTAATTGTGGTTGGAAGTATTCAGTTCATGGTTATTCACTGTGCATTTGTAGACATCCATGCAAAATACTATTTCATTTTATTGCAGAAAATCCTAATTTTACAATGTGGCATAGGAAAGCAGCATCATCATGGTTCTATAATTCCACAGTCTATCATTCATCCACTTTTCCACTGTCCTTCTTGTCAATAGTTTTGGATTACCTACTATGAGGTTATGAACCAAGTGCTAACTCTTCCACAATCAGAAATAAGCAAATGCCATTAAATAATTCATAAAATTGTTACAAGAAGAGTTGGACAACCTTTTGCAAAGGATAGAAGAAAGATTCATTTGCTCCCTGGCTAACCGGGGGAGCATTAAGAAAGACTTTTGAGATTTAAAAATAAAAAGGAGAAGAAAGAAAAGAGATAGAAGAACATGCCATGATGAATCAGAAGTACAGACAGTGAAGAGGCATGAGAACTCTGGAGGAGGGGTCTGGACAGGCACAGCGATGGTGAGAGACCTGGCAAGAGATGAACTGGGGAGAACTGAAGGGGTCCAGAGAATTAAGTTTTGGGAGATTTTATTGTATAGCAACCTGTCACTTAAGGAGTGCAGCAAGAGCTTTAATACTGGGAGCAAACCTAGATTCTTTTAATTTCTGTCTGTACTGATCATTGGTACTAAGAAGTATCAACATATATTCTTTGCTTAGGCACTCTCCTCCCTCTTCTTCCTCTGTTACTGCCCAAGCTGCCTCCTAGCATTGTGAAGCTGAAGAACCTGAAAAAGAAAGAATTTTATTATTTTATCCGGAGTAGGAACCACCTAATGTTTAATGCTATGGATAGATGACCTAAGTTATAAGGCAAACTTTGGAATTTAAGGCAAAGTTTGGAAATGTATACCCTTTAAAAATCCTGGTTTGTCAATTGTTACAATTTTAAGAAGTTACAGCACCTGCCAGTATGTGTGTGGGCTGGATAATAGGGCAGGTTGGATTGAACTAGGTTTTAATGCCCATTGACATGTATGAGAGCTAAATAGGATGTGAGACAGACTGAACAAGTCAGCGGACCATACTGGCAAGCATGGGAACCAGGGTAGGGGACAGGCCTGGTGGGGGTTATAGGGAGTCACCCCAACTAGGCTGCAGCTCACACTTGTTTGTATGAGGGCCAAGTGTGAAGTGGGCAGGATAGGCCTGAACTGCAACACCCATTGGTTCACTTGGAAGACAAGGTTGGAAACAGAACCAACCCAGCAATTGCAACGACCAGCATGTGCTTAAGCTGATTGGGGCGACGGACTGTGCCAGACCATGCACTGGCAAGCACACACAAGAATCAGGTCTGAGATCATCTCAGAGGAAGCTTCTTTGAGGATCCCTCCAACTGAACTACTGATCTCAGAACTGCAACCATGAAGAGACTATGTCAGCCAGTGGGTTCTGAACAGATTTCATCGTACTTGGGATGGTGAGATTGGCAGCAATTCAGAACTGCTGAACTATCAAAACTGCTTGAGCAGGACCCTCAGAGATTGCCCCATGTCGGGGACCGGGGATGAATGGGAGGCTGTGTGGAGTTTTTCCCTGTATCTCTTCCCTTACCTCGGATACAGAAAAAATTATATTAATGTGGAAACAATGGTTTTCCCCACTTTCCTGGTGCCCTTGACCCTTTGTGCCCTAATCAACTATGTAAAGATTACTAAAATGAAAGACTTTAAAAAGTAAAAAAACAAACAAAAAAGCTATTTAGAGACAGAGGGAAACATTGAGATTCATAGACACAAGGAAAGAGAGGGAGAAAGCTTCCAACAACTATTTTACTCCCCAAATGTGTCCAACAGGATCTGTCAGAAGCCAAAGGCCAGAGCCAGAAACTGAACCCCAGTGTCCCAGGCTGGTGGCAGGAACCTAACTACTCAAGCCATCCCTGCTGCTTTCTAGGGTCTGCATTAAGAGAAAACTAGAATTATGAGCCAAACCCAGGATTTGAACTCTATATGGGGTACAGGTATTGAACCTAGGCGTTTAGGACACATGCATCTGAACTGATGTCTTAATAACTGAACCATTATCCAGTATATGAAGATCCTATTTTTGAAGAATATTTGATGTTTGAATAAATATTCAAAAATTAGAAAGAAAGTAGTATAGAAGCGTGAGACTCCAGCTTCCTCAGAAAATTAAAATGCATAAAAGATATGGTGAAGGCAAAAATGTCAGCTTTATCTATAACTGTTTGAATTATGAGTGATTTTTAGTTGTTTTTCTTTGCTGCAGGCTATTTTACACTTTTTTTCATAAACACATATTTCTCAATTTCAGATTAGAACAAAAATTTTCCTTCAAAGCTGTAGTTTATAAATATCATCGATAGTCAAGCTAATGTATGAAGACTGTAATAAAGGAAACATGTGGCCCATTAGTATATGATCTGTTGGCATATACTATTCAATAGTTTATAAGTAATTGAAATTTGTACAAACTGTTTATCCTTTAACATTTAAATCAGATATAAAGTGGTGATTAATGAAGGTAGAAAAAATAATTCCTCAATTCAATATAATGACATAAAACTTCTACAAGAGAGGCGAGAATTGAGGCACAGTGGAGTGCTGGCTGTTCCACTTCCAACCCAGCTTCCTGCTAATGTGTATGCAAAGGCAGCCAAAGATGCCCCACCCATGTGGCAGACCCGGATGTGCTTCTTGGCTTCGGGCCTGTCCCCAGGATGTAGCCGATTTGGAAGAGAACCAGTAGTTAAAAGATTGCCCTCTCTGTTTTGTTCTCCTTCCTCTTCCTCTGTTGTTCTGCTTTTAAGTAAATGATTTTAAAAGGCCACATGCTAGAATGTCCACATACTATAAATAATAGATTTAGGTCTTTTTCTTGAAATGTAATTTTTTTTTTTCTTAGAGGAGAAGATACTATTGGCAAAGTAGAGAGAAAATACAGTCAAAGGAGGCCCAAGGAGTATGTAGCCCCTGTGTTGAGCAAAAATCAAGTAAGTACAATCACTTACGAACAGGCCCTAAACTGAAATACAACCATGTCAATTATGACAATTTCAGATTATAGAGTACTACAGGACATGTGAAGGAAAGTGATTTACTCACCTAAGCGAATAGGTACACGGGCATGTCTCAGTCCTTAACCTATGGCTCCACACTTGACTCTCACATGCAACATGTAGTATCATGATTCCTTGAAAACCTTGTAAACCCAACTGTGTATGACTTATCATTATTTTTTAAAGAGGTATGTTGCTTTCAACAAAATAAACTGGAAGTCCATGCCAAGAAGAGGAGCAAGCAAGAGAAATGAAGAAATACTTAAGTACTTTTGATTGCAGTCATTTAATGGTGACTAGGAATATGAATTGCATCAATTTTACAAAATCTAATTGTTTCCAAATCTCCTGATTTCAGCTAAGAGCGCAACACTATTTTCAGAAATGAAAGTCATTAGCTTGAAAAGTGTATTGAAATATGTCACCAGACTAAGACAGGGAGATGTATCTGCCCATTTCTCGTTAAAGCCATGCATGTACCTCACAATGCTTCTTGAGTATGGAGCCTTCTCCAGACTCCATAAGAAAAATGGCTCTCACCTCATGCTTCGGCTCTTTCTGCTTCATTCCCTTCCTTTATCACAGAGTATACCCGTGTGCTAAGCTATGGCTTCTCCCTTTTACTTAACATTCAACAGCACTATCAGTGAACCTCAGAAATATTTAGACTTCTTTTCCCAAGGGAAAAGAAGGAAATCTATGGTGTGCAAATAATGGTTTCATCATTCGAATGTAGAATCAAAATGTTTACTAGAGTGAAAGAATGAATAGTCTGATCAGCTCATTCTTTCTTATTAGAGGCACTGGGGTTGTAATTTGAAATGAAATCATTCCACTGATCCTAATGCCAGTTTCAGCTTGTTGACTTTAATGGGGAAGTGTAACACTTGGAAATGTGAAAACACAGTGGGTGATATTTATGTGAAATCTTCAAGAACCATGCTATTTTGTTCATGCGGAATATTATGGCATTTTGCCTAGATCAGGGAACCAACAGATTAGCACATTAACACTCTCAGGAAGCATGCATGTAATTTACTTTGAATGTGGTCTTTGACTTCTAGAAAGAATACCTAATGACTTCAAACTGACAGACAACTTCACAAAGCATTTTTTAAAGGTATCGATTAACATGTAGAAAAATATATAAAACACCATTTTTGAACAAGAATAATTCACTTGTAGAGGTTCTAAAAAATGCCCTAAGACTATAAATAAACTTAAAACTAGTTCTTACACTGGCTTTCAGTTGTACACTTTAAAGGGTGTCTTATATTAAATCATAGGTGTGGAACAGTTTTGAATATCAATCTTCCATAAGTAAGAAACTATTTACAATCCTCATTTTGTAGGTACGGAAATTAAGACACAGGAGTTTAAAAGAAATATCTAAAAGTATACATCTAGTACTCATAAAAGCCTAAATTCTAACCTGAGCCATCTGACTCAAAGACGATGCTCTGATAGACAGAGTTTCCAGCCACCAGTCAATTCTCCAAATGTCCTCATTGGCTTAGCCTGCTTAGAAGCTAAAGCCAAAAGCAAGAAACTCCATTCATGCATCCCTTGTTCATGACTTGAGCCAGCACTGCTATCTTCTAGGATTTACAGTAGCAGAAACTGGAGTCAGGAGCCCAAGATGTTTTTGGTACCTATTCACTGCAAAGTAGTATACAGCATATTGCCTGGCATCGCAGTTAAATGTCCACCACTGAAGCTATGCTCTTAACCACCACACACGATAACCCCATGTAAGGAGAGGGTGGGAATTCTAATGTTCAAGGAAATCCTACAAGCAAGTAAATAATGCCAACATTGAAAGTTTCAATTATCTCCTTCCTTGTTTTGTTTTGTTTTGTTTTGAAGAGACAGAGATCGAGATCCTGAGAACACCAGCTCTCTTCCTAGATGATTGGTTAGAGCTGGGATGAGTCACCATCAGGAACCAAAAGCTCCATTCAGGTCTCCCACTTGGGTGACGGAGAATCAAAGAACTGGGTCATCTTCTGCATTTTATCAGGTCATTAGCACAGAACTTGGCCAGAAACAGGGCACCTTGAACACAAGTAGGTACCCATGTAGATGTCATCATCACAGATAACAGCTTAATCTACTAAGCGACAATGCCAGCCCCTGTGTTTTATATTCGTTTTATAAATGTGGAGGGATTGTATTTTCCATCAATTGGGCTCTTGTCAAACATATTAGTAACATTACTATATTCCAGAGGATTTTATGTTTGTTAATAAATACAGTGCTACCACTGCTAAAGGTAAATAATCAATTACTAAAAGATTTAATACCTAAATTGACTTAAAATTACCATGGCAATTTTTCTTAAAAACAAAAATGTTCAATTTAAATTTCTCTTATTTTTTAAAAGATTTATTTATTTTTATTACAAAGTCAGATATACAGAGAGGAGGAGAGACAGAGAAGAACATCTTCCGTCCGATGATTCACTCCCCAAGTGAGCGCAACCGCTGATGCTATGCCAATCCGAAGCCAGGATCCAGGAACTTCCTCCAGGTCTCCCAGGAGTGTGCAGGATCCCAAGGCTTTGGACTGTCCTCCACTGCTTTCCCAGGCCACAAGCAAGGAGCTGGATGGGAAGTGGAGCTGTCGGGATTAGAACCGGCACCCATGTGGAAACCTGGTGTGTTCAAGGCAAGGACTTTAGCCGCTAGGCCACAGCAACAGACCTGATTTCTCTTTTTTTTAATATTTATTTTTTATTGGAAAGTCAGATTTACAGAGAGAAGGAGAAATAGAGAACATCTTCCACCTGCTTATTCACTCTCCAAGTGGCCACAATGGCCAGAGCTGAGCCAATCCTCAAGGCAAGGACTTTAGCCACTAGGCTACTGTGCTTAATTTTATGCTTCAAAAATACATGGATGTAGAATTAAAAGATAATGGGTACTTTCCACGAACTATTTGAAGTATCTTTGTATCATTCTCCATAAATGTCTAGTTCCAGGATGGTCCAATAGCAGTATAAAGTTTGAATTTAAAGGACCCATGATAGAGATTCATGTGTGATGGTATTGAACAAGGAGCCAGTCGTATGATGAAGAGTAAGGACAGTTGCAAGGAGTTTTGATGTGATTGGCAGGAGAGGTGGGGAAAGGGCTGTAGAAAGATGTACAGATGTTCAGTTGAGGAAGCAGCCTCTGACCCACCTTAATCCTTCAACGATGGAGAAAGTGCCCTGCATGGGAAGCAATGAGTGATACTCAAAGCTCACTGGCTGGTATTGCTTCCACAAGATGAAGCTCCTTTGCCATTATTCCTTTTATGCTTTTCACTACTTCAAGTGGCATTTATCTAATATTATTTGTAATTATTCTCTTCCAGATCTACCATGACCCAGTTGGAGGCCTCTAGAACACTACAATCAATAAGAGTTGTCATTCATGTTAGCCACATACATTTTGAAAGAGCAAAAGGCAAAGGGATATTGTATTCTCTTTTTTTCCCATTCTTCCTTGTTTCTGTTTTGTCCAGCAGGCTTAAATTTCTCTCCATTTGTTTTTTTAATCCCATCTCTTTCTTACATATCACAACCTATTGGCATTTAAGGAGATCACACATTAAGGTTCACACATTGAAAATAAGAATTAAACCAAGGATACCTAAGAAAGCAATACAAGGGGTGTGAACTTAGCCAGATAGTCTAATAAACTCCATACCAAAAACTAAAACATGAAAACCCTCACTATATCTTCCCTCAAACCTCTCAAACCTCACCTGATAACTCTGCAACATTTAATTTGTGCAATTGAAATCAGAGCACTTTCATTTTAATTTTTTTCTTTCCTATTCCAGCCTTCAAATGTCATTGAGTCTTTTGTAAATATTTGCAGCTCATGTGTCCATTTTCTCTGACCTGGAATTATTTGATGAATTAGTTCTCCATGTTTTCAATTTTTTAAAAAAATCATTTTCAGAGTACAGAGCAAAGAAAAATTATTGAAAACTTGTGTTTCCTTTAACAGTCTTTTGGAGGTTGTGGCTGAACAACACTTCAAAGTGGTTGAAGGCATTGTTGAAGAAAACGCAAACTGGGTCTGCTCATTCAGTGCCCAGATCCATCACTGACATAAGAGTGGTGAAAAAAGCAGGCATTTCCTTTAAGTAAAGAGCAAGGAGCCAGGCAGTTATTGCTTAGTTCCTGGGCTCAACGAGTAGTTAGGAATACAGGTTCTTATAGGTTGGAATTGTGGCTGAGTGGTTCGTGATCAGCTCATTTCCAAGTTCCTGATTGGTTATTGAAATGCATGCCTTCCTGTGATTGGTCAGTGATGCTGTGCTCTATAGGGAATTTGTGATGATCAGGTGAGTTCCAGCTGCTCTGGAAGTTACAAGAATGCAGCAGTTACATTCTGCCCAGACCTGTAGCTCCCCTACCCAAATCAATCCAAAACAATACTGGCCATTGATGTTCTTACTTATTGGAGAAGCAAATGACTTCTTGGATCCAGTGATCAGCAGCTGTTAGGTCAGCTGGATCATTTTTTATGTCAGTAAATTCCTTTTAATAAAGAACACTGTGTACTAAGAGTATGGGTCATGCTTTTACACTATGGGGTTTGGTTTTAAGATTGGTAACAACAGATTCAAGCTAAGTGAAACTGGATCCAGGAAATCCAAATAAGAGTTTGAAGTAGGCTAGGTAAAAGGTGTTAAGCTCTTGAATCATGAGAAGTATGGAATGGATAAAGAGGCACACGATGTTCTTAAAATGAGATTCAGTGATTGAATACATGGTTAAAGAAGACAAAATGTGGGAAAAGAACAGGTTCAACACTTAAAGAATTTAGCTTATGGGTGAATCAGGTGGAAAAATCTAGTAGAAAGTTGCCCCAACCAGAAATGTATGTAGACATCTGTCTAGCAATAACATATGAAGAAAACCCAAACTGCAGGTGCTTGGTATAATGAGAATAGATGAGATAACTCAAGAATTCACAGTGTGTGCAATAGCTCAAGGTCAGAACCATTAGCAA
This sequence comes from Ochotona curzoniae, assembly GCF_017591425.1. NCBI lineage: Eukaryota > Metazoa > Chordata > Mammalia > Lagomorpha > Ochotonidae > Ochotona > Ochotona curzoniae. The sequence continues at coordinate 37,453,556 of NW_024466004.1, forward strand.
CAAGATTAGAGAGGCTATAGGAGGGGGGCCTATAAATGATAATGTCCAACTACAAATTGTTAACATTCATGTCAAGTCTCATCCTGCTAAGTTTTCATTGTTCTTCCAGGACTGAAAGCCTAGATACCATATTTCTCTAACTCCATGGAGAGTAACATTTCCACTTGTAAACAGACTGTGCTTATGTGTGAACACAGGACAGAAGAGGAGCTGTGGTTCTCAAAGAGAGTGTGCTGGAACATCCAGGGATGTCCGACTTGGCAATGTGCTAAAGGCTTCTGGACCCTATCCCGGGGATCACTCACTGCACTGATACAAGCAACAGTTTATTAGGTGCATTTATTGGACTTTGTGAAGCCAATGAAACTTCCTTAAATCTTCTCCCTAATCATTACAATGGAGTGAAAGCCTGTAATTTCCCATATTAAATATCTTCTGCTCAAAATAGTCACAAGGTATGTCCTCATAAAAAAACACTATTAATACAGAAATTTATCAAAGTAAAAAAACAAGCACCCATTTAAGCTTACCAAGAGCAAAACAGTAAAGAGGAGTATAGACAACTGTTGGACAGAAAAAAAACATGAAAAGGAAAAGAGACATCAAATAGCTGCTTAAGAGGGAATATAAATCAAAATATTGTGAGTGTGTATGTGTGGGTCTATGATAAAATAGACATAATCATGTTGATAAATTAAGGCAAGAACCAGTGAAAAGGGAGATATTGACGTGTAATGGACCAATGCAGTCAGATCCTAGATGAATCAGGGCCAATTCTGGATATGTCATTCATATATTCTATTCTCACTAGAGTAGGTGGGACAAGAAAGAAAATATCAATTGTGAAGCTGAAAGCAGTTATACTTTTCTCGATAAAGTAGATTTCAAGCGTGGAGGGCATCCAACTTTGATCACTCAGACATCCAAGTCACCTTATTTTGGTAACAAACCAAATGGAAGAGAAATGGTCTCTTGTAGAGTTTCCCTTCCATTTTCAACTCAGTGACTCTAAAGTGTGCAAACCACTGCAAACCACCTAGTCCTAATCTGGTCAGAACATCACATTGCTCACATTGCGTGGTCTATAGTGATTGCCCAGGCATTTGTCATGACTGCAGTTAACATATGGTGAAAGTTAAGTATATGTGATATGAGTTAAGAATATAATGAGACATTCACTGAGAATGCTGGTTCAATAAGACAGGTATATTTGCCTTCAGGACCTCAAATGGAGAAGCAGCAAGCTGTCCTGAGGTTTTTTCTGAGAATGAAGTCAAGCCAGAAGGAGTACATATGAGAAGGTACAAAGTGAGAAAAAGTATGCTGCACCCTACTTCATTTGAAATCACGCCTTCTAGACTTTTCAGATTAACAAATTCCACTTTTGCCTAAGCCAGTGTGGGTTTAATTTTCTCAATTTTTGTTGAAAGCATTCTAAGTCATAAAGCAAGGCTGTCTGCTAAAAGTGGTGGGGTAGAACTCAAAACTGAAATATTAAAAATATAGGTATGAATGTATATGTATATATATGTATATATGTGTGTGTGCATATATGCATATATATATATATCTCCAGAGGAATTATATAATGGAGTCAAGTATGCTGTGAAGTGAAGATATATTACAGTATGCATCTCTACTTCTGAATAAAAGATGGGCTCCCAATGAAACTGTTAAATATATTTTGACAATACAATGCTAAAAGTTATATAATTCTCTATAATTGCAATGTCAGGATATACTTAAATCGAAGAATGATAGACTAGTGAATGTTGTTGAAGGATTGTACTATTGTTATAATATAAGGAAAAGCAGTGGTGGAAAGAGGGAATGGACAAGGTAGAAGGGGAAATTCCTGAGCCTAAGGAACTGTATCATGAAAAATAAAATTTAAAAATAAGTAAAAATCAGGTTGGTAGTATAAACAGCAAAAATAAGGTCTTAACCAATAGTAACTCAGTTAGGCCATGAACCACAGTTCAATTTGGCTGAACTCAACCACGTTAATGTCAAGTTAAAATCAATAATTTGGTTTCTTGAATATTCTCCATAACAACTAAAGAAACTGATTTTTTTTCCATTACTTGCAAATGCCTTGTGAAGTTTAAAGCAATTTGACCAAGCTTGTATGACACCTAACATCTGGAAAAAAAAAATGAAAAATGTGATGTCAACCATGTGTTTTGTCAAGCACAATTACAAACCCCTAGGTAGTTAGAAAATATCTAATAATTGTTTCAGGTTTCATCTGACTCATGTACACGCCATATTTGTGACTCAGAACTTTCAGAGTTGAGGAACATAATCTCTGCATCCACCATTCCTATTTCACAGGTCAAGTCCCAGCCCAAATGTGATGTCAGCCCCCTCCACCACCACACATACACACTTAATATTTCCCCTGTGTAGTGTTTTCTCAATGCAAATGCATCAAAATTTCATCTCCATGAGCAACTGTTCACACTGGAGCCATATGTCTTATATTTCATCTCTTGTTCCATGAAGGGCAGTAGGATTTAGGATACTCAGGATGGAAGGGAAATGAGGATTTGAAAGACAAAAAGGAAGCGTTTTACTTTATGAATAATAAAGCTGATACTTAGGAAGGTTTAATAGCTTGTGCAAGACTCCATTGCTAAATGGTGTTTAATGGTGAACCTATGACTTTTGATGGTTACTCATACAACGTTCTACCTCTGTCTCTAACAAGGGTAAAATCCACTTAAATAGGAGAATGTTAAACTAATCAGTTACAAAAGGACTATACTACTATAATGATACAGGTAAAAATAATGGGAAATGAAAAATCAGGAGGGAAAGGGGAATCCCTGTACCTACAAAATTGTATCATGGAAAATACTAATAACAATTAAAAGGAGTCAGTTTTGGTTACATTCCTACTTTTCAGCAAGGGGGACTAGATAGTCAGATTTAGTTCCCTCAGTTTACCTGGCTCCTGACTCCACTTTCCTGATGATATAGATCCTGAAATGTAGCTGGTGCTGGCTCAAGTAGGTAAGTTCCTGCAACTCATACAGAAGATCTGAATTAAGTTCTTAGTTCATGGAGCATTTATCTTTCTCTTTCTTTCTCTTCCTCTGTCTCTCCCCACCCATCCCTCTTCATCTCAAATTGATAAATGAATAATTTAAAAATAATATCACACCTGTGAATTTCAGAGTTTTTAAAACTGGAAGAAATAAAATTCACAGTAATTTCAATTCCAAATAAACAACCACTCACCTAGCACAATAAACGTGGGTACTTGGGAGGATCTTCTAAGAATCTTATGGTCTTGGGCCTGGCAGCGTGGCCTAGTGGCTAAAGTCCGTGCCTTGAACGCACTGAGATCCCATTTGGGCTCCGGTTCTAATCCCAGCAGCTCCACTTCCCATCCAGCTCCCTGCTTGTGGTCTGGGAAAGCAGTGGAGGACAGCCCAAGGCCTTGGGATCCTGCACCCGTGTGGGAGACCTGGAAGAGGTTCCTGGTTCCAGGCTTCGGACTGGCACAGCATCAGCATTTGTGCTCACTTGAGCAGTGAATCATCAGATGGAAGATCTTTCTCTCTGTCTCTCCTCCCCTCTGTATTTCTGACTTTGTAATAAAAATGAATAAATCTTTTTAAAAAAAGAGCCTTGGGATAATAAGACCATGGAAAATATTAGATATTGTCTAAGGTAGTAGTCAATTACTCCTTTTCTTCCTCACACTTTGATCTACCATTTAGTAAGTAATTAGAATTGGGGTAGTTTTATCTTATATAAAAGAATATACACTTTCTGTTATTCAAATGGTAAGTAAAATTATAACAATTACTAAAAACATATTTATTTGGAAAGCAGAGTTACAGAGATGAAGAGAAAACAAAAGAATGATCTTCATATGCTGCTTTACTTCCCAAAAGGCTCCAATGGCTAGAGCTGGGCCACAGCAGTCAGGAGCTGGGGACTCCTTGCATGGGTCCAAGCATGGGCTGTAACCCATTACCTTCTCAGGTGCATAGGCAAGGAACTGGATAGGAAGCAGATCAGCCAGTACTCCCACTGGAACTCAAATTGGATGCTATCATTGCGGGTGGAATCTTAAATCACTGTGTCTCACTGTAACCAAAGTCAATGAATCACTGATGATGAGATAGATCTTCACTCTTAGGACTTGGAATTTATAAAATATTTGTATCTATTATCTCATGGAAATCCTAAATCCTATAATATTGGTCGACAAAAATCTTGCTTTCCATTTTACAGATAAAGAAGCTTAGGCCCTGAGGTCTTTATTTGAAATAATCAAAATATCTGGGCAATTATGATACAATGATTTTATGTTAATTAGGTTTCAAATGTAATTCTATGGCCATTCAACCTTAAAATTAGAAGTGTTGGTTTAAAATCTAAATTCTACCAATTATCTGTGTCATGAAATGACATCATTTTTAGTGTGTTTGGGCCAATCTCAGAAAAGCTAGTTGTATCAGCAATATTTTGTTTGGTTACAAATGTTAAAATACCAAAAACAGAATAATTTAGACAAAATAGAAGTTTGTGTTATTTACTTATCAAACCCGGAGGTGACAATCCATGCTGACAAGGCATTCCATAGACTCAGAGATCCAGGTCCCTATGTTTTGTCATTTTCATTATGAATTTTCATTTCAAGATTCAATATGGTTGTTAAAATTCTATTCATCACATCTCTGTTCCAGCTAACAGAGTGGTTGTGCCACCTCCCTGAGAGTACAAAACATGGATGAAGTGTATTTCCTGTGAGACACACAAAACACTTCCATTTTTCTTGGTCAAAGACTAGTACATTCACGTCTACAACAAGAAGTGCTAGGAAATTAATCTTCATTCAGGACAGTTATGACCTTCCCCAAAAGTTCAGGAATCTATTAACAAAGTTTAGAAAAAGGGGGGACGGGGAATAGGATTTTGAGACCAATGCCAATCTGCTCCACTCTTATGCCTATTTCTTTGGATTGTTAAAATGTTTATTTGAAATACTACGTGTAAGAAGATATACTTCATTTACTATGGGATAGTTCATACTATTATCAATGAATCTGACTTCAGGCTTAAGGAGATATTTCCTTACATGGTTTTACTCATAGGTATTTCAGACTGGTGAGAGCACAGATGTGACTATAATGAATATGTGCCTTCAGATAACCCTTTAACATCACATGTCACAGTGTTTCCATGGAGGCTGGGCATCCCACAAACCACTTGTAACCAACCCTTGATGGGACAGGTTTGGTAAGACAGTCCCTAGGAGACCTGGCACTCATCCACAGCTGACTTCGACTTGGTCTCTGCACAACTTTGCTGGAAAATCCTTGGATGGCACAGCATCCAGGCACCCCCCTCGGTCTTCTCTTCCTCTCCCTCACTTTGGCGTCAGGGTATACTTTGTCTGCTGCCTCTCCTAGCTTCTCCAATCTGCTCCCACTTCCTGTCACACACACATCAGAAAAGTTTTGTTAGTTTAATTTTGCCTTGCTCTCTGCTTCTGGGAGAACTCAGATTAACAAAACACAGTGTTTTGTGTTTAAGAAACAGAACTCATGGAATTTCTTAAAAATGAATGGACTTTCTAGCAGAACTAAGTTTTTGCAAACAAACCCACAAGCTCCCGTAAGACAGACGTTGTCTCTGTTCTATCATGTGCTTCCACGAGATCTAACACAAATCTAGATGCCTTAGTCCTTCAGAGGCAGGTGAATAAAAAGTGGACAGTAGAGTGACAAGAACCGGGAGAAACAAGGAGCCCCAGGAGGGCAAAGCCCCTTGGAGCACTTAGTGCTGGAGAGAGTTGGTAGGGAATGTGCTTGATCCTAGGAGTCCAAAGACCTTAAAGAAGTCACAACATCAAATGGCAGATCTTCAAAGGTAAGCTACTGGAAGAGACAGGCATCTTAAGTAACGAAAGTTAGTCTTTTATGAATTTCTCTTCGAAAGCGAAAGGAGAGATCACATAACAGATAAAGCGGTTTAAGAAATAAACTGTGAGTTAGCATGAAGGATTGCCAACATTGTTCTCTCTGCTCTGATGTCATTGAAGGTGAGGCATAAACCCAATGGGGTCCTTCATTTGCACAGTCTTTTCTTTCTCTGAGAAGTAAGGCTTCCATGGGCTCAGTCTCTTGAGATCCTGGCACTAGGCTTGAATTTGACTTTGTTTAGTATCTGCCTTGGGACAGAAAGAGAAACCATTTGATTCTGGGGCAAGCAGAGTTCTGGCAGGCACTGCAGAGCTGGGATGGGAAGCTGAGGCATGTGGAAGGCCCAAAGAGCTCTTGTGGGGTCTGCTGGGAGGCAGGCACTGACTGTAGTTCAGGGGCCATCTTCCTAGGCAAGCCAGAGGGAACCTCCTCCTTTCTCAAAATTGAGCAGCCTGATCACCCCTCAGAGCATTTGTCTCAATCAGCTTTGTGCTCATTATTTCTGAGCTTGTTATTTTTCTTTTAAGAGATCACGAGTTTCCTGAAGGTGACAACCATCTGCTTCTCCTTTCCATTGGCTCATTAGGGACACTTATGAAATGCTGCTGAATGAACAAACTGGAAGACAGACCAGTGGAACAGGTCATGGCAATGTCTACAGACGACTTCACTGTCATAAACTCTTTCCTCCAAAGTTCCTATTTTGTGTTGCTTGCTTTGTCTCTTGTTTCTGAGTGCAGTTATCAAACGCTCCCAGAGAGCTGAACTGAATATGTTCTCAACCTTTTCCTTACTTCAACACACATCACAACTATCCTCCACTGTTATGGGAAGCTCTCACTCTTTAAGGTTCTGTTGCTTTGTCTTTGCCTTGAATCAATCATGAATTTCTTTCCCCGATCATGCAAAATGCTCACAGTCATCTCACAAAACATCATTTTTCACTCATTTGGCAAAAAAATTTATTGAATGCTTTACTATAGTCCAAGTACTGGGTTCCTGTTTATAAGAATATTAACTTTTCTGATTTCAATTGCCATCTGGAAGAGTATGTGTAGGATCTGGAACACCATGGGGGTCAACTGTCCTTGTATAGTAGATGTAACATTGCCAGGTGAATGAAATGTTGTGGTTAAAGGGACTGCAATATGCTTAATATTCTTTAACATTTCTGAATTATGGATTGCCAGGTCTATCTTATTGTCTTCTGTTTAACTGTGCTTTCTTACTGATCTTATTTGTCACTACCCAGATATATACTGTTGCTTCCATTTTCCAGATTAAATTTCTTTTGAACAAATTCCCCTGAAATGAAAACCTCTTCACTGCAACTAAACGACTTCCAAATGCTGAAAACACTAGGATGACCATGTCCTCTAATGAGATTTTTCCCCACCTCTACCCCTGTACCAACCCAGTGAGAGACACTACTACTTGGTAACTTTGCAAACCCTCTCCTCTATGATATATTCTTCACTCATGACAGCAGCAGCCATTGCAGAACACTGCAGTGAGCAGGCAACAGCACCAGACATTCTGCCCCAGGAAGACTGCCCATTTGGTAGAGGGAATAAAGAGTAAAACTGGCCTGCAGGGAAGTCAGTTCTTTTGCCACACATTTTTACCTATCTCCAGGTTGGGAACTCCTCACTGAATAGCCACATCTTTCCTAAAAAGCCTTAAAAAAAAACTTCTTTTCCAACTACACAATTTCCTGAAGCAGCTGTGACAAGATCTCTTTCCGCGAGGACTCATCCTATGGACAGGATCCAAACAGATGAGACTTTGGACTCTCAAATGAATTCAGCCTCAAATCCCCATCCCAAAGCATGGCACCAGCATTTCAGCAGTTCAGGAAGCAGTGGAGGTGCTGGTATACACTTGGCCTTGGCCCAAGCAGAAGTTCTTACAGGTTGCCCATCACCCTGACAAACAGATAACAAAGAGTAAGGGACAGAGTTGGAACATGTAGGGCCCATAAATAGTGTCTCTAACTCATCCTCAAGTGGCTTGAATTTGGCAAGACCCAAAGCAGTCTTTGCCAAGAACTTCTTTGCCTTAATTTTTAAAACCCATGTGAATTTCAAAGGAAATTTAGTCCGTATGTTTCTGATTCATTTACACTTAACTCATCACAAAGTTGTTGTGAAATAGCTATTTGATGTCCAAGAAGCTTTGGAAGTCCTTTCTTATGTCTTTTCTCCCCTGCCAATGCTGAACACACTTCCAAGTCCAGAATCTCTTAAGTTGGATCTAAATGCAGAACTGAAAGGGAACTCTTGTCTTGATAAAACATTCTTGTCAGCAAGTAGACGATTTAAACCCACGGGAAGCAGAATTCCCACAAGCTCCTGAAACTTCCTCCAATTAATTCAAGACTTTTTCCTCATGTCAGACACAAAACAGAGTGCTGATCTGCACAAAGACCTTGCTCTGGGTCCCACCTCATTTACAGCCCCATAGAGAAGAGCTTCCCCCACATTTGCCGGCTGATATCTCAGCCTGAAATTTTCAGAAAAATTATAGTTGCTTCCTCTCGACATTGGATATTTTGTGTTGCAAGAGCCTTTGATCTCTCCCAAGTCACCCACCAGTTTCTAACATGCAAAGTATCCTGACCATCAGCAATAGAAAGCCAGAACTAAAATGAATATCCATTTACCTTATGCATAATATAACCCAAATAAAAGCCAAATGGAACCTGAGAGAGTCAAGCAGGAAAAGGATGTATGAGGACTGTGGTTTCCAGCTGGTCTTTTGGTGTGGGCATTGTGGTGCTGGTTTGAGTATCAAATACTAAAAAGAAGTATGGGGGTGGGAGCTCTTCTCTGCTTGTTCAGGGGTTTGTTCACTGCAGTGACTTCTCAAGCCTCAGGCATCCTGGGGAAGGCAGGTGGAGCCTGCCAGGTTGGAGAGGAACGCGATTTGGGTGCACCCTGGGCACTTCTTGGCCAGGCATTCACTCAGGCCAAGTGTATTCTCAGCATCTCCTCTTCCTGCCAGTGGGTTCCCGTGGAACAAAGGCTCTTCAGTGGATGGGAGATGGAGGCTGGGCTGCTGGGGTATGAGATCTCTATCCTAAACCATCCCCTCCTTCACCTTTGCGCTACACACCCCATTGATTTTATTTCCTGCTTTTCCTTAAATCATTTTCTTAAGCATTTTTAAACAATATTTGCATTTAATCATCTGAAAAAATATCCTTTATAGAAGCCTCGGAGCTCTTTCAAACACCCCTGCATGAATCTAAACATAACTTGAACCATTTCAAACAACTCCCTCTTGGCTCAGTAAAGTTGCCATGTTTTCCCCCTTTATTTTAAATTGTGCAAACAATTAGACATTTTTAAAACAGCATACATCAAGTAAAGCAAGTCAGGTTTTAATTACTTTAAAACATTTAAAATCCCTGCTGTCAGAATCAGCCGTCTCCCCTTGGGCACGTAACATTCTAACATTGTTGTGACATCTTTCAGAGTTGACCTAAATATCTACTTACTTAATCGGATCGCTACAAGGGTTGTTAGATCAAAAATTAAGCATGGCTGGTTAAAGGAAGAATACCTGCTACAGGATGCCAAAGTTAAGAAGAATTGTAAAATGAAGTACATCTTTAGAGGTTTCTAAGGAAGTTCACATTTGTATTTAAACAACAAATGATCTTCCAATTTTTATGCATAGTTTTCAGTCACTGTAACAAAAGCATGATGTTGCCCTCATGCTGTGTGCACTGTACTTGGTTTCCTTGCTTACATTCACAGCTGTAAACACAGTCTGATCCAGTCTTGCTTGGAAGCAAATTCCCCATTGTTTCCTGCATTTCAGGTTGAGAGCTAGAATTTCATTCTTTTTCCTCACATTCTCATTCTTCTTACATTGGCACAAAAGTGCCTAAACTTTCCAAGATCTGACCGCTTTTCTACTTGCCCAAATCCAAACATAGGCTTATGGTCTTGTAATTTTAACTTCGATTTCAAAATAAATTGCAAAATGAAAATTGTGCCCAGAGTACTTTTTAAAGTCATTTGCCCACGGAGCTCTCTCATTAGCCTTACTCTTTGCTTGATGCAGCTCCCCATCCCTCTTCCTAGCTCACGCTCAGCTGTCACATCCTCCTCCAGGGATACTCTGGTGAGAAAGAACTTTTAAACTAGAAATTTCAGCATTTTTTAAAAAATAATGTTTGTCTGTTGTTTGTTTAATTGGAAAGTCAGATATACAGAGAGGAGGAGAGACAGAAGAGCTTCCCTCTGCTGATTCACTCCCCAAGCAGCCACGAAGTAAGCCAGAATTCAGGAGCCTCTTCTGGGTCTCCTACATGGGTACAGAGTCCCAAGGCTTTGGACCATCCTGGACTGCTTTCCTAGGCCACAAGCAGGGAGCTGGATGGGAAGCAAGGCTGCTGGGATTAGAACTGGTGCCCATCTGGGATCCCAGCGCATGCGCAGTGAGGACTTTAGCCACTAGGCTACTGCACTGGGCCAAATTGCCAGCATTTTTAACTGCCAGAGAAAGAACCCTTCAAGGAGTGCAGTGGCAGGAAATGGCATTATAAACCTCTATTTTTTTGTTGCCTGTCAGCTGGTCCACCCAGACAGGCTCTTGCTTTGCCACTCTGGCAACTACATCAAGCCTCCCATCTCTGCTTGAACAATCCTGTCCTTAAAATAAGGGAGTAGACACCTCCAGTGTATTGTACTCCACTGGTGTTCCTTCATATCCAGTCCACACTTTGAACTTGATCACATGCCTGTATTTCTGGGGGATATTTTAAAGATTAATTTGTTAAGTATTTCATCCAATTGTGACACATGACACCTACTCACATATTTTATTTCTTGTTGTTTGCTATTAGAATAGGGAAAAACATGTTTTTGAGGTTCTGGAAACTGAACAAATATCCAATATTCTGAAGTCCCGAATGTAACAAGAGTGTCTTTATACATGAACAATTTTTAGGGCTCAAGAAAAGGATTAGACTTTTAAAGCAGTGTGTGACAACTGAGTTTACAAGGAATAGACGAAAGAGTCAAACCCCTCTGTGGTTTTGGGTGCCTCCATATGTTTGCTGCATTTTACAAATGCGAAGACCACCTCCAAAACTCCAGACAACACAAGCCGTTCTTTTTTTTTTACTCTTATGTATAAAGAATGAAGATTATTTATACTGTTGATGTGAGGCAACTTAAGAGTCTAAAGTGATTTCTGAATCAAAAAAGAATCAATAAAGTCCAATATATTGAAATGTATTTAAGCATATTGAAATTATAGACTATAAAAATGTTAATGTACTGTATATTTCTCTTTTAAAAACTTTAGAGGATAGGATTTCACATACTTTCACTAAAGAAATGTCAGATGCTTGAAAGGATAAACTGTTTACTCTAAGGGATATTATCTAATGTACATGTGTAACAAAACATCACATAGTGCCCCATAAATATGCACACTGCTTATTTTTTTAAAAAAAACTAGGCATTCAGTATAGCATATGAACCAGAAAATCCCTGTCTCCAGTCATTCTGTAGGAAAGAAAAGGAACCACAGAAAATATTTAAATTAGTAGAGACATGAAATCCTAAGGAAAGTACTCTTGCCCTAATTCTATTTATTCAGGTGAATTGAGAAAAAAAAAAGCAGAAAGAAAGCCAATAGAAGTGTTGGAAAGAGATGAAAAGAACCTGCAATAACAAAAGGAAGTGAGTGGAAACTGCATGAGAGATGCTAAGGGCCCTTCCAAAGGTCTCATGGCCACCTCTCCCATGAGCGAGGCACAGGCACTGAACTCTGTGACAGTGCCTGGACCCCTACAGTGCGCTAGAGTAAACACCAACATAAATATCTTGGAGCCTACCATAACATGTAAGCAAGCCACTGGGGAAGCAGGAAACTGGACAAAAACAACTGCCTCATCCAGAATAAAATCACTGCCAAATGAAGAGTAAGGAGTTTGTCATTAAATCAAAATTTGTGCTAAGTTTAGATATGTGAAGTCTTATATTCCATCTTATTTCCTTTAGAGAGATTCTATTGGAAACAGGTCCATTTCTTAAAGTTTTTAAATGGGAATATCAGCTAAAAAAATTTTGATGCTTTTAATTTAATCAGTTCATGTGGCAATACAAATAATTGTACTCAAGTGCTCCCCAAGGACTCTATTCCAAGTACTGTCATAACTTTCATTTGGCCCATAGTCTCTCTGACATTTCTTTGCTGCAGGCCTCCCATGGGTTCCATCTGGATCATTTGAGTCTCTGGGTAATTTGCATTTACTTTATATTGAGTCTGTTCTTAGTTCCAACATTGCTTCATGAGAGATACAAAAACATTTACTTGGAAATTAAGACATCGACATGTCTGACCATTTTGCTAACGAGGGAACAAACTCAAATGAAAGTAAGATAATATGGAAACATGATTGGTCCCACTGATCATTGAAGACTTACATGTGAAGCCAATAATGAGGTCCTACTCCACAACATTTTTTTTCAAAATGCAGCAATATTATTCACTAGTGTTGGTGATACAGTGAAATGGTATAGTTATTTGCAAATTGAGAACACTAAAAACGTTCATTGTCTTTGTCACAGTAGTTCCATTTTGGGGGAAGCTTGAAAAGAGTAGGAAACCAGAAATTGCATTGGCCCTGTGTTTCCAGAAGTGTAATTCATACTAAGATAAACAAGAAGCATCTAAATATTGAACAATGCAAGATTATTTATATGACTATGATTAGTCCTTAGGGGTCACTGTAGTCTATTTTAACCATGGTAATTCTACCTTCAACTCCATTCCAGGTCAGTGCCTGGATTATAAATAGTCATATTGATGTAAGCAAGGAGGGAGCCAACAAGGAGGCTCACATGATCTGAACCCCTCCTTGCAGCCTCATCTGTGATGCATCCCCCACCTGCACCACCCAAACCGCTTTCACCTTCATTTGGTAGAAAATCATAGCTTCCATGGTTTCACAGCACGAGCTGCACATAACTAATTGGGCTATCACTGCATTCCTACAGTGAGTTGCAGCTCAATATAAGGTCATTATTTCAAAATTATCATGGCTAACACTCCTATTATGCCCCAAACACCATGGTATTTCTAAGAATTCCCAAAAAGGGCCAGAAAATGGGTGGTACTCAATTCCATCCCAAATGCTGCCTCCTTTGAGCATTTAATTAAGTCCCTCCTCAGACATGACCCCTATGTCTTTAGGATGATATAAAAGTTGGGTGGTTTTCTTTCTGGTATGTTTTGGGGGTTTCAAAAATTTTATTGCAATAGTAATGTAGAAATATTATTGAGGTAATATTTATTGAAATTTGGCTAGATATGCTGATAAAGTGATAGATGCACTCTGCCTTACTTCTCTTATGCTCCCTTAGAAACACTCCCTTGGTTCCAGAGGAGTTTGATCTAGCAGTTAAGATACTAATCAAGACACCTGCATCCTATGTACTGGTGTTCTAGTGCAGTGGTTAAGTGGTTCCTTGGGGTGTTGGAATCCCCTAGTAGAACATTGTTTCAACTCTTGGCTGCTCCCCTTTCAATCCAGATCCCTGTTAATGCATCTTGGAAAGCAACACGGATACAGGGATACAGTTACATTGGCCTCAGCCACCTACATCTCTGCTTTGAATGCAGCTGTCACTTAAGCATGCCGAAGTCTTTCCTGAGAGTGAGCGCTACAACTTTGTAGCTAATTAAATCTTTTTTGAACTAGAATAGATAGAGAACAGCAAGGAAAGCTTAGACACAGGAAATGGGCAGTGGGGATGCACTTATAACTCACTGGGTGGGACACAAAGATTAGTTACTCCTCACTAGAGTATTGAAGATTTCTCTGCACACCCCTCCTAAAACTGTTCACCTAAACTGTTGACATATGTCTTGTTAGAGTTATAGAGTTAGACTACCTGAAAAACAGCCAGGTTCTGCAAAATCATGCTTCAACGCTACAAACTGCTAAATACTAAATTAAAATAGACATGAGACAGCTGAATAGTACTCTACAGCCATTTTTAAGGTGTATAGAACCCAGCTGTATATAAACTAATAGTTGTAATGTCAATGTAGAAATCATAGGATGTGGTTCAGAACTTGCACTCTTTTTCTCTCTCTCTCTCTCTCTCTCTCTCTCTCTCTCTCTCTCTCTCTCTTTTAACATGCTGGTTACACAATACCATGTCAACTAATTCCATTATGTTATAAATTGTTACTGATGTAATGTCGGGGCTTTCAATTGATTGAGATGATACTCTGTCGGCTCTACCTTGAGACCAGAGACTGTCTCCCCAAGAAACTGTTGAATTTATCTGGACAATAAGATGCTGGACTCTATGCTTTGTAGATGCTTGCAAGGAAAGAATCACAACTGAATTTGAACTGTGCTAATGCAACAAGATGGAAGAATCCACCATGGGGGGGGAGCGGGTTTTGGGCATGGGAGGGGGGAATGCCAGTGCCTATAAAACTGTGTCACATAATGCAATGTAATCAATAAAAAAATAATAATAATAAAAAAGACAAAAAAATAAATCTTTTTTGGTTTTTTTAGGTTTATTTTAATTTTTATTGAAAAGTCAGATATACCGAGAGGAATATTTTCCATCCAATGATTCACTCCCCAAGCAGCCATAACAGCTGGAGTTGAGCTGATCTGAAATCAGGAGCCAAGAGCCAGGAGCTTCTTTTGGGTCTCCCAAGCAGATGTAGGGTCCCAAGGCTTTGGGCTGTCCTCGACTGGTTTCCCAGGCTGCAAGCAGAGAGCTGGATAGGAAGCGGGGCTGCTGGGATTAGGTCCTGGCATGTGCAAAGCAAGACTTTAGTCACTAGGCTATAGCCCTGGGCTCAGTAAACAAATCTTGTTTTTCTGTTGATCTGTATCCACACCTTGTCCTCAAATTCTTTTTTGTGTGTCAGAAATACGAACATGGGCCCAATCACCCACAAAAAACATAAGAATCTTAGCCAGTCAGAATCGAACAGATTGAAAACTCACTAGTTCTTTTTACATATGCATTATTGCATTGAGGATGAATAGCAACCATTGCACGTATTTGTCAAAAAACTTCAATAAGAAGCAAAATTTCTAAAAATTTACTTAATACAAATATATATAAAGTATGATATGTATATACATATAAATCACATGTCTAAATATGTTACAAAAAGTTGAAGGCATTAAGAATAAGAAAAACAGCTTTGCATTAATGTTTGAGATATTCTGATTTTTCTTCACATTATTTCTCAAAATAATAGCTTAGTAGAGATTAAGCAATACTTTAGGATTTTTTATTTGAAAGGTAGAGAGAGAAAAAGAAAGAACATGGAAGGAAGGAAGGAAGGAAGGAAGGAAGGAAGGAAGGAAGGAAGGAAGGAAGGAAGAAAGGAAGAAAGGAAGAAAGAAAGAAAGAAAGAAAGAAAGAAAGAAAGAAAGAAAGAAAGAAAGAAAGAAAGAAAGAAAGAAAGAAAGAAAGAAAGGAAGGAAGGAAGGAAGGAAGGAAGGAAGAAAGAAAGAAAGAAAGAAAGGGATTTTCCATTTGCTGGTTCAACAAATGGCCATGAGGGTCAGTGTTGGACTGATCCAGGAGCCAGAAGTCAGAAACCAGGAGCCAGGAGTCAGGAACCAAGAATCAGGAGTTAGGAGCCTGAAGCCGAAAACTAGGAATCAGGAGCCAGAAGCCAGGCGTTAGGAGCCAGGAGTCAGGAACCAGGAACCAGGAGTCTGAAGCCAGGAGCCAGGAGCCAGAAGCCAGGAGCCAGAAGCTAGAGTCAGGAGCCAGGAGTCAGGAACCAGGAGACAGGAGTCAGGAACCAGGAACCAGATGGCAGGAGTCAGGAATCAGTAGCCAGGAGCTAGAAGTCAGGAGCCAGGAGTCAGGAACCAGGAACCAAAAGCTAGGAGCCAGGAACCAGGAGCCAGGAGTCAGAAGCCAGGAGCCAAGAGCTAGGAATCAGGAGCCAGGAGTCAGGAACCAGGAGCCAGGAGTGAGGAGCCAGGAGCCAAGAACTAGGTGTCAGCAGCCAGAAGCCAGGAGCCAGAAGCCAGGAGCCAGGAATCAGGAGCCAGGAGCCAGAAACTAGGAGTCAGGAGCCAGGAGCCAGGAATCAGGAGCCAGGAGCCAGGAGCCAGGAATCAGGAGCCAGGAATCAGGAGCCAGGAATCAGGAGCCAGGAGCCAGGAATCAGGAGCCAGGAGCTAGGAGCCAGGAATCAGGAGCCAGGAGCTAGGAGCCAGGAATCAGGAGCCAGGAGCTAGGAGTTAGGAGCAGGAGCTTCCGGGTCTCCCATGTGGATGTAAGGGCCCCAGCACCTGTTCCATCCTCTGCACCTTTCCCAGGCTACCACCAACAGGAAGCTGGATCAGAAATGGAGATATTGGGACTGAATTAGTACTCATAAAGAATGTTGGTCCCAGTGACAGAGATCTAGTGTGCTATACCATGCTACAGGCCCCAAGGGATACACATTTCATTCATCCTAATTTCAAGTCCATTTGTTAGAACCATTTAGGCTCAGATTAACTCAGAACCAATTAGGGTTCTTAGAGTAACAAACCTGGACTCTCAACGCACAGCAGCCACACAGGTTTACTTATTGCTTAAGTTCCATTGTGTATTGGGGATTGACGGGGAACAGGTTCCTCACTCAGAGAATGATGTAGCCTCTACCACTCCAACCATTAATGGCCATCGTAACAGAGGAAATGGAGGAAAAACATGCAAATTACATGCTGGTTTTCAATGCTTCCACCACATGATTTCCACTCGTGTTTCATTAGCCAAAACACTTCCAATGGCCATACCACACTTCAAAGGAAAAGAGAAAGTGTGATTCTCCCATGTGCCTGGAAGTCAAAAATAGTTGGCAAATGGAACTAATGACTACCACAGGGTTACAAGAAATGGCTTTGGATGCCTAGCACAATTATATGCAGAGGTAGACATTTTTTTATATATAACCCAGAGGTAAGGGAGGGATAAAGCCTGCATGTAGTAAAATTAGTAATAGTGAGACACAAAACAGCCCCTCACCTGTTCTAAATACATGTTCAACTTCACATAGCAGTTGATTCAGCGGCATTTGCACAGCTTCATAAAACATGTGGTTCAAGTCTCGGCATATTATAAATGTAGTGGAGACTTTTATATCTTTCTTAAAGTGCTACAATGAAAGACCACTGGTCAGAAAATAGACTAATTATTGCATAGTATCTCCTTTGCAAAAATCTGCAAGCATCATCAAGAGTAAGAAATGATCAGCCTCCCTGATATGCTATAGCCAATGCTTCTCCACACTCCCGGCTATACCACTACATGTGCTTTGGAAGATGTGAACCTTTTAAAATTCAGGCCCAAGCCCAAGAACAAATTCCAAGCTGTCAAATTTAGAGTCTGTGGGCAGTATCTGCCCCATCTCATCTCTCTCTTCTTCTCTCACATGCTTCTCTACCTTTTGGGAAAACTTACTAGTAACCCATTCTTTCGTTAAGCTCCACTCTGACTGCCCAAACTGCAGGACAATTTCGCCTTCTCTGGCCAGCTCAGACCCTTGCACCATTTAACTATTATTCTCCCTTAGCAGTTTTTTGCAACAATCTGCAGAAACTCTTAGGAATCACAGGCTGCCAGGTGTGTTAAGTCTCTACTGGAATGCTGCAAGAACCAGAAATCCTCATTTAAACTGGTGTGTGTGTGTGTGTATTGTATTGTATGTTTATATACATTGTATCTTTTAAAAATCAGTATATAAAATGTTCAAGAATAAGACTTATTTTAGGCAAGGCTTCATCCAGAGGCTCAAATTATTTCATCAGTATACAACTTCACTTTTCTTTCCTACTTCCTCCCTATTTGGCTTGGTGTTAGACTACAAGATGGATGCCAGGCTTTCCAAGGGTCATGTTCAGTTCCTAGCAGCCAGAACCCCTAGCAAAAACCTTAAGCTTCACACATTCTCCGCATCACCTGCATGGATAAGCTAATCAAGTTGGCCCCTACAGGAATGGGTGGAGTTGGGTTTACCTAACCCACACGGATGGTGTTAAGGTAAAGTTGGAGGTGGAATGAGACAGGCAACTTTGTCAAAGGAAATTCGAGGTACTCTACAATGAAACAAGGCAGAAAAGATGTTAGTAACACTGACGGAAGCTCTCAGTCTGTCTCTCCTGGCTGTGCTCCTTTCTTTTCCTGTTTCAGAATTGGTCTTTGTTTTATATCACACTGGAGGCAAAGGTGGTTGGTGGAAGAAAGTTGATCCCTGAGTAATTGCTTCATGGGTTGATTCTTTCTAAAGCCCCCACTTCTCTCTCATTCTCTCGTTCAACATTTGCTTATTTTTATTTTCCCTGGAAAAGATTTACAGGGAAGGGGAGACAAAGAGGAAGAGCTTCAGTCCACTGGTTCACTCCCCCAAGTGGCCACAACAGCCAGAGCTGAACCAATCTGAAGCCAGGAGCTTTTTCCTGGTATCCAATATGGGTACAGAGTCCCAGGGCTTTGGACCATCCTTCACTGCTTCCTCAGGTCACAAGCAGGGAGCTGGAAAGGAAGTCGAGCCACAGGGATGTGAATCGGCACCCATATGGGATCCTGGCATGTTCAAAGTGAGAATGTAGCCACTGAGTTATTACGCAGGGTCCTAAATCGCCATTTCCATTTTAATAGAGACTTCTTAAGACCCTATCTTTCAGAAAGAGAAGCACTGAGCAGAGGCAATGAGAAAGGGGTCCAATATTTAGTGTTGAGACTTGGCAAACTCTGATAGGTAATGGAAGATGTGCTATCTGATCTCCAGGGCCCCATCATCTCTAAAAGCTAAGACTTAACTATTTTATTACATTGGGATGAACTTACCACAGGTTGCAAAAGCTTCCAATTTCATGCTCTTGATTTCAGGGAAAGGCTATTTCTGGCACACCGCAACTGCCACATTATCAAAGACAGAAAGACAATGGTGTCGATTGAACCATATGTGATGGGAATGTGGAGTGGGGAAGGCACAGCCACCATCCCACTTTGCAAATAGATGATAGAAATGACACTATAAATAAGAAAAGAAATTGTTACTATTTCTGACCAGTGGCAGAGTCAAATTTGGTGTAAGATGTTCCTGCGTTTTACATGAAATGTGGGGACAATCAGGTAAGCAATGCCTAGAAGATCTTTAGCATGGAACTGAAGTTTAGTTAACTAGGATGGAACTGGCAATGGACTGGATGGGAGACATGGCAGCAGTCCCAGAGGACAGCACGGGATGAGAGTCTAAGTTAGGGAAGAATTTGCATTCCATAGATAATAGGCAAAAGTATGAAGAGACCTGGGAGAGGAGAGTCAAGAAGATTCATGGATTTGCCCCTGAAACTAGACAGGGAAAACTGGTCACTGGATAGCTTGGTGGGTACGCCAGGAGGGAGGCAGCAAGAGGGAGCACTGAGAGGGGCTGGTGTCCTTCCTCACAAGAGACACATGAACTTCTCCTGGGAGGGCAGAGTTAGGACTCTGGGTTACTGGGTGAGCAGTCCTGGACAGTGAGTGTAGGAAGTTAGACACAAGGCAGTGCGAAAATGAGGGTCCTCATGCCAGCTGGAACCAGAGAATTCTGTCTGTGCAAAAGCCAAGGGGGGGCAAGGACTTTGGATGGGGAGAGAGTGAGAATCTGAACAGTCCTTGGAACCCTAGCTGGAAGGGAGGAACTGGGGAGTCCATGCTGGGTGTGTAAGTCCTGACCAGCAGAGCTGGCACTGAATCATGGGAACTGCTCCCTGAAAGCACCCTGGGACCGGATGTCAAGGCAAAGAAAAGAACAAACTTCACAGACATAAACCAAGGGCATTGTTGTATTGTCTTTGGTTCCTCTGAACTCACTGGAGACAGCAGTTTCTAGGTGAAAGGACCTTGTTCTGCTTTCTGTTTTTAATCTCTTCGTCTTGCAAAATATCACAGGGTACAGTGCACCCAGGCTTTATCAAGGAAAGGGGACGGATACCCTAAATTACAGGAATTGTTCAGGGATAGGCAGATACTCTGCATCAAGCTTTCACACAGTACATAAAGGTGACAGGATTGCATATGAAATAGCAAATTCCTGCAACATCCCCTAACTAAAGAAACAGGGCTTCTGGGAAGACGTTCACATCTGAAGCCATCAAGCACAAGCGTCTCAGTCATATTTTCTCAAAGAAAAGGGAAAGAAGGGATGGACAATTGCTAGGAGGTGACAAACGTCCTGGGCAGCTCAAGTGATGTGAACACCCAGCCTCTGCTGGAGACGGAGACAACTGTGCTTTCTGTACTGCCACCTAGTGGAAAGAGCTGGTAATTTCAAATGCTGGGGAATCACCAGCAAAGGAAACCTTTCTGCTTCCCAATTTTACAGAAAGAAAAACAAACAGAAATCATGAGTCAGAAAAGACCGTCCGGTTCCGAGGGTCTACAGCGCGGTCACAACCAGACTCCTGACAGCTGCAAACACATCCCTGGCTGGTTCCCTCTGAAGACCTGTGAGGCCAAGCACCCTCTCCTGACCCTCATGCTGGGAAGCACTGTGGAAAACAGCAGGTGCATCCCTGACCCCCTCGGGGACGCAGCCTTTGCTGTGGCTTCAGTCCTGCCAGCAGAATTGTTTCTTTTCTGGGCTTTGTGTCCCGTAGTCCTTTTCAATGCAGGATCAACCATTGCTCAGAAGGCAAAACACATTCTTGCCCACCCTCTAGAAGGGATGTGACACACTAACAAGGTGCAGCCGGCTTCTCTTTCCCATTGCATCTGCTGCTTCCACACAAGTAGCCAGATCAAAAGGAGGACAGGTGTTGCCACAAGTGTGGCATATCTGGCGCAGGTAGATAGCACCTTGGGCAAAAGGTGTGATTCTCATTCCAGGGCAAAGTGTAGTCTCTCGCCTGTGCTACATGTCTCGACTGAAATATCTCATGGGTATGTAGGCTCAGACCATCTGTTCTCGTTCTCCAGCCAAACATCAGCTGGCAAATGGCATGTGCTTACACAGCTTTGGCCCTGACATGTCACTAGCATGAGGCAGCAGAGAAGGATCTTGATGCGAGCTCCAAAGTTGCTCATTTGGCATCACAGGAGAAAGGGGGGACAGATAGCTGGATGACTAAAACCAATGGTTATTATAAGTTTGGAAAGATCTTCAGATTTACTTCCCTTGCCGAACAGAAATGTTCTGTCACTTACTTAAATAATTTCATGAAGACAGATTTGAAACAGAAAATGGGGAAAAAAAGACTGTGAATTCCACATAATATTGCCAGAGGTAGTGCACTATCTATTGTTTTAAGAAATAACTGACTTTTAAAAACCTCCATACGATCTATAAATCAAAATTATTTTTCCCTTGAGAGCAATCCAGTAAGGGTAAAACATTCAAAGCACCAAATTTGCAAAAGACCTATTGAATTTAAAGGGTCTGCCTGAGAAAATAACTCCCTGGATTACTTAAGTGGCTGTGCAGCTCTTCAAGGCTCAAATGACAGACAACATCAAAGTACAAAGTGTTGTTAGTATCTTGGTGTCCAGGCATCCCTTTGCCTTGCAGCTGCATAGTATTCTATTTGTGTTTGATTTCACTGTGTCTTTATGGACATCTCCAAAACTCCTGAATTCTGTTCAGAGGTAAAACCTGGGGTGAAGGAGGAAGGAAATGCAGAATTTTCGAAGGCTGATGATCCCGTTAAAGGAGTTTAGAGAATGGCTGGCACTGCTTCTCCACTAAATGCTAGTCTATCCAAGGCCAACAGACCACATTATTAAATTAATCCTTGATTATAACACAAAAACAAGCACTCAGCAGAATAAACCTTTCACAACAAGTTCCTATTTTCTCTGTCATCTGATTGGAGCTGACCTGGGCAAGGATCTGGCCATGGCCTCCTAGAATCCCCATACCACATTTGTGCCAGGCACCCTGTGGTCTGCAGTCACTCCCAATAGAAACACCTGAGTCACTTGCAAAGGGGCTGTTCTCAGGCGTCCTCTTTGCTTGCAAGGCAGGGAACCTGGGAATAGATCTGGCGCCTACCTCAACAACCCTTAATCAATGATAGGCAGGTAGGAGTACATAAATCCCCGGCTGGAGACTTCTCTGAATGATAAACCATGTGGTTCTGGAGTTTCCCTTCAAGACTGAGCCAGATGTAATGCAGCAGCCTTAGAACTAGAATATGTTCACAGGAAAATCAAGATGGCAGAATAGAGTAAGGACACATTCAAAGAGATGGAGAATCATTAGCCAGGGTGAAGCACAGAGGGCACATTCCAGCAAAAAGGAAAGGACAGGCCAACAGTAGAGGGGCACATGGAGACTGACAGACACCAGAAAGGAGCAGAAACGATGGTGTAATGATGCAGGGACCAGATATCTCAGTGGTAGTCAGTGAGCAGCGGTTTGAGCTCCACCAGCAGCTGGAGCTCCACTAGCAGCTGGGAGCTCAGGATTTGAACCCAGGCAAAGAACTCCCCATCCTGCTGACTTGTTTGATTCTACCAGGAGCAAAGACAGAGCAGCAGATCCCAAACAGGGACAGGGGGGATTTCATAACCCAGACACACCAGAGCTGCAATAGGTGCCATTTTGTGTAGGGAGGCTAAAGTTTTGGAATGGGACTGTGCATGCTCTAAACTGGGAAAAGCTCGTTTCTGGCTCCATGCATTGCACCAACATGGCATCCTGCAGGTTCCACTCAAAATAGGTCTGGGTAGCCCCCAAATCTGACAACCAGCAGATCTAGATCCCCACCACTGGCACATCAGGTGCCATTTTTGTACAGTGTGGCAAAGGCTATCAGACTGCAGGGACAACAGTGAGCTGTGCATGTGCTGAGCTGGGAGCAAACTACTTCCAGCTCATGGATTGCACTGATCCACACTAAAAATAATACCGACTTTGGCATTTTATGATTCAAAATAGGTCCAGGTGGCCCTCAGACCTAATGGTCAGGCAAGTTCTAGCAAGATCAGCACCATCAACAACATAGTTATTTGGGACACCTGGTGTCTTCCTAACTCTGGGAACTGCTCAGACAAGAAGTGGGAGAAAGGTTGTACATACAACAGTGCAGCCTCAGCATGGAGACTGGCGAGCCAGGAGCTGGGGCAATGGAGAGAGTCTGTGATGAAAACCTAGCACAAGAGCTCAGACCTGAAATTTGTTGAAGGGAGTGGCACAAGTGACTACAAGCAAAGCACTGTATACCAACCACAGTAAGTAAAATTGAAGTGTAGACCTGTGAGTGACATAGCTTAGAAATTTGCTCTAAGGGGAAGGACCTGCTAACCAGAAGTACAATGACCACAGCAAAAGAAGAGACAGAGGCACAATGAATCTTACTGAAGACTCCCCTGCAAAGAAGCAAAAGCCTCTGCCAACCTCAGAGTTAACTGAGGAAGACATCAAGGAAATGGGAGATACAGAATTCAGAAAACTCGTTATAAAGCTTCTTATCAACAATGAATAGCACGTACAGGAGTTTATGGAATTTAAGGAATATGTCACACAGGAAATAGCAACACTGAAACAAAACCAAACCAAATTATTGGAAATGAAGATCACAACAGAGAAAATTAAAAACTCCGTGGAAAGTCTCCATAATAGAATGAGTGAGGCAGAAGAAAGAATCTCAGAATTGGAAGATATATCCTGTCGCAATGGGGAAACAATCAAAATGTTGGTAAAGAAAAAAAATAAGCATTTAAGAATTAAGAGACACTATTAAAAGATATGAGCTATGGGAATTCCAGAAGGTGCAGAAAGAGTCACTGGGGTAAAAAAAAAAAGTATTTTATGAAATAATGAGGGAAAATTTCCCTAATCTAAAGAAAGATTTGGAATACAACATTCAGGAGGAGCACAGAAATCACAACAGGGTTGACCAAAAGCAATCTTCACTACAACACATGATAATCAAGCTCATGAAAAAAAGCAATTGATATATAGAGGAATGAAAATTAAATTCACAGCTGATCACAGAAGAATGGTAATTGGATTCACAGGAAACTCAACAGGCCAGAAGAGAATGGAGCGACTTATTCCAGATTCTAAAAACAAAAAATTGTTGGCCCAGAATAATGTACCCAGCAAAACTTTCCTTTTTCTGAAAATGAAATAGAATTCTTCCACAGCAAAGAAAAACTCAAAGAATATGCCTCTTCCAGACCTGCCCTACACATGATACTTAAAGATGTTGTCTTGACAGAGAAAAGTAATAGCACTCACCAAGATAAAGGCAAATGTGAACATCCCAGTAAAATAACAACTGAAGACTAAATCAAGCAATGAACAACCCATTGCTAAAATGACAGGACCAAGTTACCACCTATTTATATCAACCCTGAATGCAAATATTTGTTGTTGTTGTTGTTGTAGTTGGAAAGGCAGATATACAGAGAGGAGGAGAGACAGAGAGGAATATCTTCCATTGGATGGTTCACTCTCCAAGTGACCGCAATGGCTGGAGGTGAGCCAATCTGAAGTCAACAGCCAGGAGCTCTTCCGGGTCTCCTACATGGGTACAGGGTCCCAAGGCTTTGGGCTATCCTGCACTGCTTTCCCAGGCCACAAGCAGGGAGCTGGGTGGAAAGCAGGGCCACTGGGATTAGAACTGTCGACCATATGGGATCCCAGTGAGTGCAAGGCGAGGACTTTAACCTCTGTGCTATCGCACCGGGCCCCTGAATGCAAATCTTAAACCCATCAGTCAAACAGATTAGTAGACTGGATTAAAAAAATCTATTTGTTGCCTGTGGGAGACACATCTCATCAACAAAGATCAGCAGAATCAATATCTCATAGATTTTGATATTTGTGTTTTTGTTTTCATTTCTTCAAAATGGCTTTTTCCTCATATTAAGTCTTTCACTGACTCATAGATCACACAGTAGGATCATTTGCTTCAATAAGGTTCTTGATTTTCATTTCCTCAGTGACACACTAGTCATTCAGTAGCATGTTATTTAACTTCATGGTGCTGTTAATTTCTTTTCTTCCTGTTGTTTTGTTTTGTGGCTTTTCATTTAAGGAAATATATAGTAACTGTGCAATGGAGACTATCAATTTCAGATATGAGGATACATTGTAGTATGCATCTCTACTTCCAGATCAAAGATGGAATCCCAATGAAACTGTGAAATATATCTTGACACTAGGATGCTGGACTGTCTGCCACTGTCCATGCCTGCAATGATGGACTTATTCCTGTTTTTCAAGAACTATACTATAGTAATAATATAGGGAAATCAGTGGGGAGGGGAGGGGGCTTGGGGAGGGAATAAGGGAATTCCCAAAGTATATGGAATGGTATCATAAAGTAATAATAATAAAATTGTGAAAATAAAGAAAAACACATTTACAAACTCTTCTATGCTCTTCCTCCTAAAAGGCAGAACCTGTGTCCCTCTCTTTCAAAGCACATGATGTTTAGTGACTGCTTTTAAAGTAAAGAAATGAGCAAGTGACCTATGTCACTTCTTCCTGGCTGGCTGCTTGGCTCCTGGACTACCCTGGGGAAGAATCACAGCCACGTGCTCAGGACACTCAGATCATGCTGGAAGAGGCAGATAGAGAGAGAGTTCTTGCCCATATCCGGCATCAACTAACCACCCTGAGAGTGACCCATGTAGAAGCCTAGCCTTTTGAGACTACCCTTCCTTGCCATTTTCTCTTTCCAATCATTCATTCTCCTTCATCCCCGGAAGGTTTTGCCCAGAAACACTTCTAATAAGCTGCTCTTATAGGACTCCTTGTCTCAGAATTGGGCTCCTCTTTGAGAGATGGCTATACTTTCCCATAAAATAATCCAAATTCAAGTCTCTTTTCCTGGCCCAAGTTCTTCTCTTAAAGAATCGATTTTTCTAGTCGATTTTTACCTTTATCCAACCTTAAAAGGTATCCTCCACCTGTTTCTTCCTTGCCTCTTTAAACTGTTGTGTTACCCCTTCCTCAGCTCATGGACCAAGAAGAGTAGGGATTGGAGGGGACAGGGAAAGGCCCTCACTGCTGTGGTTTTGCTGTTTCCTGAGAAATTCACAGGTAGGTTTCAGAACCATTGTAACATTTCTGAGTGCTGAGCTGTCTTCATGAATACTTTCTTATAGTTACTGTAGGAATGGGTTATTGCAAGAGTGAACTTCCTATTAAAGTAACTATATCTTGCTCTCTCTATGTATGTTTGTATATCTGCCTAGGGAACAAATGAATAATAAATTAAAATAGTTAAGATACTTGGGTCCCATATTCACACCAGAGTTTGAATTCCAGCTCTGCTCCTAGTCCCACCTTTCTGTTAATGTAGACCATGGGAGGTAGCATAGAATAACTCAAGCAGTTGAGTCTCTAAAACCCATGTGGGAAGCTGAATTCAGCTCCTTGCCTTTGCCATTGCAGACATGTGGGGTCTCTCTTTCTCTGCCTCTCAAATAAATAAGAAAACAAAACTTTTTGAAGCCTTATTTTTATATGAAAGACGGATTTTAAAGAGAGAGAAAAAGAAAAATAAAGAGGTCTTCCACCTGCCAATTCATTTGACAAATGGTCACAATGGCCAGAGCTGAGCTGATCTGAAGCTGACAGCAGGAGTTCGTCCTTGGTTTCCCAGGTAGTTGCAGGGGCCCAATGCCTTGGACCATTCTGCACTGCCTTCCCAGACAATAAACAAAGAGCTGCGCTGTGAGTGCAGCAGCTAAGACACAAACCGGTATCCATTTGAGATGCAAGCACTAATAGGCAGAGGATTAGCTTACTAGGCCTCAGTTCAGTCCCCAGAAAAAAAGATTTTTGAAGTTAGGTTGGCTCTCTGACCCCATCCTCTCTCTTGCATACACCTGCTTGTCCTTCTTACCTGATGACGCAGCATGAAAATCCTTATGAGATGTGAGCTCTCACCCTTGGATTTCCCAGACACTGAAACCAGAAGTGAATAAGCTTCCATTTGCTCTCATTTTCCCAGTCTGCATATTATGTTAGGGTAACTGAAAACAAACCACAACACCTGTCCACCAACAAGTGGTGTGAGCCTTTAGTACCTTGCCAGAAAATCCCTCCTCTCCTTCTGAATCCTCAAAGTGACTACGTAGCCACTCTTCTGACATTAGGATGTAGGGTTCCTCTTCTGCCCTACATATGTGGCTGCAGGTGGTGGGAAAAGTCTAGTGATCTTAGCCCACAGGAGAATCAGGCAAGAGTCCAAGTTCAGATGGAGCACTTCCGTGGGCACTGGGGCAAACTTGTGAATCACTGTGAATTCCTTTTCATAAATTAATGTAAGGGGAGGGTTGGGGAGGGATAGATTCTATAAAATCCTTTTCTGTTAATTTTTTCCCAATCAAGAAAAAAAGTCCACTTGTGTGTTTTCAACATGGAAACCATGGCTAAACTCTCTATAACAGACCATGCGGATACTTCAGGAACTATAAGAGGAATGCACACAGCCAGAGACGAAGAGTCAGGTTCGCATGGACAAGAAACACAGGCAGTCCTAAATGGCAAGAGAAGCATCACTGTAGTCTGGTTCAGATCTGAGAATGTGTTTCTTGATATATATTCACAATGCAAAATTAGGAGCACAATGGTTCTTTTCATCCTACCCTTCCTCCTGCCCACAGAAAATATATTTCAATGTAAGCCAGTGTGTAAGCACATGAAATACCTGAAGAAATAATTCTCTTAAATGATTTCCTTTGTAACATCAGAAAATTTGGATGCAATGTGCCTAAGCTTGCTTTTCCACTATCAGTGCAGAAATAAATAATATATAATGTCAATTATTAGAATGTTTATGAAAAACATATCTGACCTACTCATAAGACAAATCATCTCCAAAGACAATTTTAGCACACTTATCTGTAAAATATAGGTACAGGACCAAATAACCTCTAGCAAAAACATGGCTGTTAGTATCCAAACTAATATCATTTTTAAAATAAATTTACATCTCTTTCATTTCTAGTTTTCTTAAGAAGAATGAGTTGGTTTTCGAGGGCTTTCATAGCAAGGAGCACAGACTGAGTGGTTTAGAGAATAGAAATCTGCTTCCTTACCGTCATGCAGGCTGAAGTTCACCTTCACAGCATCGGCAGGGTGAGTTCCAAGTGAGGCCTTGCTCCTTTGTAGATGGCACATTTCCTCTTCTGGTAAAGGCAGAACTCACATTGGATTAGGGCTCACCTCAATAGCCCCATTTAACATTAATTATATCCTTGAAGACTATCTCCAGCACAGTAGTTCTCTGCTAAGACTTCAGCACACACATTTTGGGGATGCAGTTCATAACAGAAAGGGTTTTATTAAATTCAGTTATTTTTCTCTAGAACAATTTCTTAAAAATAAAATTTTCTTTGTGCCAATCTCTCCCACCCCTACACACACACACACACACACACACACACACACACACACACACACACACACACACTTTAAAGAGTCAAAGAAACATAATGGGTAGAAACAGATATATCTTTGTAATCTGGGGGGTGACAAATCCTAATCTGGAAAGACTCTAGACAGGATGTTTTGGTATTTCCTTGGTCTCCTTCTGACATCCAGCCACCCTGTGTTAGGCTCTAGGGAACAGTACTGAGCCTTCCTCAACACTGTTTTTCTTCCCAGTGATGCATTTGCATTCACTAATCAAAGGTCTCTTTGAGAACTAGAAGTAGCAATGGTCAAGATGCCATTTAGGACAATCCTGGGAGTGGCCACACTTAAGTCCAAGCTCTGTTCCTGTTTCCACTTCCTAAGTAATACACATCCGGGAGGTAGCAGGTGATTGTTCAAACAGCAGGGCTCTGCCACCCACATAGGGTACTGGGACTGAGTTTCAGACTCCTGATTTTAGCCTGGAACAGCCCAGGCAATTTGAGCATCTGAGGAATGAATCAGCACATGGGAGATTTCGATCGGCTTTTCTCTGTGTATCTCTCTGACATTCAAATAAATCTAAGAAAACAAATTTGTAAAATTTAACAAAATAAAACTGTGTCCATTCAGATCAATCCTGGATACTAATAATGCTGTGGGTACATCAGCTGCATCATATCCCATCTTCATAATGCAGAGGAAAAGCTGACCATTTCATGGTAAGGCTCACCCGTAGAAGCATCCAAAGTGATGGACAAAGCAGACCTTGAGAAGGAAATTGGCCCAGGACAAAGTTTAGAAATCCCTAGGCATCTCCACCCCAGGAATTCCAGATCTTTGGCCAGTATAGTGACAACCTCATTACGCCTGAACATTCATTAAGTGGAGGTTTTCATTACATGAGGCATCATCAATTCTGTTAATCAGCTATTTCTTCATCTAACAAATATTTGCATGTGGTCTTCTGAAACTGGGCAATTTTGGGAGTATGGTGGACCTAATGTGAAACAAGACTCAGAAAATTCTAAGCCCTTTTGGGGAGGCAATGAAGTTGATCAAAGAGCTTTTGAAAGGGTGCCTATTAGAAAAAAGGCCATACATAAGCCATAGCCTGCAAAATGAATAGGAATTCCCTTAACAGAAGAAACACAAATTTCATATCCTTAAGCAAACATGGCATTCTAGTAAAATCAGACTGTCAATGGAGTTGATTGCTTCTGAAGGTTGCAGGACAAAATCTATCCCTTGATCCTTCATGCTACTGCTACCTGCTTGCATTTCTTGGCTCCTACCTGCCAACAATCCAGTTTTTACCTCTATTCCCAGCTTGGTGATTACTTTCATGGCCCAACCAAATCATTTTGGAGAACTGGAGACTCTCCCTGTCTCAAGATCTTTAACATAAACATATCTGCCCAGGTCCTTTTGCCACACGAAGTAAAATGTTCACAGTTTCCCACAGTGAAGACATGCATATCCACAGGGGATAGGAGAGAAGCTCATTATGCAGCTAACCACAATGTCCCCTTCTCCTGAGCTGGACATTGGGTATCTGCTCTACTATTGTTTCTGAATGCAAAGTCAGGGAAAGCAGCTTCAACTGGAAAAATAAGACTGAGTGATTGATTAGTAAAGCTGGGCGTCTCAAATAAAGGAGGAACCTGGACTTTTAATCTGGAGACCTTGGGAACTTTGTGCAAAGTAAGATCACAGCTTGCTTGCCAGCTTTAAGGATTTTTCCTTAATCTGGCTCCACATTGAAGGGAAAATATTTCTAATTCCACTGAGAGATTCTACATGACGTCACCCACATCCTATCCTTCATTCCCTTCAGAACTAAGAGGAAAAAGATCTTGGAACACCTAGAATGACAACAGCTTTCCTTGGTGAAGACATGATTGAAATGCTGGGAGTTGGATCCATTTTATTCATCTGAGACATGTACTCTGATGCTTCATTATGTTCCCAGACACACAACTGATATCCAGACCAGTGTATATGTAAAGCTGTAGGGTGGGAGTTGAAAATATCCAGACTTGTGATAAACACAGAGCAGAGAGACTGAACTCCCTCTGGAGATGATGAGAGAGATAGTAAAAACTTAAGTTTTCACACGCATGCACTCAGCACTGCACAGAGGGAAATCACCCTGACAGCAAGTGCTCTGGGACTTGAAGAATCGTGACATGAAGATCCAACCACCAGCTGATACGTGTCGTCACAGTCCTGTTTCAGAAGGTTTGACCCAATAAACCAAGAAGAAGCCTGAGTTGGAGAAAGTCCCTCGGGAGGTGTAGGACATATTAGTGTTTTGGACTCAAGGAATCTGTTTTTTTTTTTTTTAAACCAGTTTTAAAGAGAAACAAGAAAGAGATCATATGGTAAGGTGTTAGACTCCTATTGTTTCTGGGCTTAAGTCCTAAAAACCAGAGTCAAAGGGAAGAATTGAGTGCTGTTCAGCATGAACACACAAATACACATGCACCATTTTTTAAATTTATATAAATCATGTCTGCAGACGATTTTGTAATCCAGGTTGCCTATGGTGAGAAAGCTGAGACTATGTAAAAAAGTTTTTAGGGAAGGAATGAGGGTGGCATCTGCTTGGCAAACTGGAAGCATAGCACACACCAGCAGTTTACCCCTGCAGCCAAAGGAAGGGAAAAATTCACAGGGCTTCTCCCTCGTTTGGACTTGAATCTTTAACCAAATATCTTCTTGCTGCCTTAATTCTTTCTTTGGTTCACCTTTGTAATCTGTAATATTATTCCACCTTTAAAAAGCATATTACATCTAAGAGTCATTTGTGTTCCTGTATTTACTGGCTGCTCCATTTGTAATGAAGAAGCCAGACTGACTTAACCCTAACACCAGAACCCTGTTGATTTCAGAAGACATGAGTTTGTGCTCCATCAAATTCCAGCACTCTTTGGTGGCTAAGAAAACTTCCCTGAACCATTGTCGCTAAACCTGGACGAAGACTTCTGAAAAATCCATCAGCGTGGGGTGGGCCCCACATTGGCAGAAGGAAATACAATCTAATCTTCAATCCTTAACCAGTATTTTCCACAGAAGAGCAAGGTGAAAGGAAACAGATTTGCTATTATGCTTTCTTAAATTCTTACTCTCCAAATGACCTTTACATTCATTATTTTTTCTAGTCCTCAGAAAGTAAGTTCTCTGTACGACTCAGAATCAGTAATCTGACTACTATCACCAACCAGAAGGTCAGATTCCAAACTTCAGGCTCCTTTTCATCTTTTAGAGTTAAAGCAGAAACTTGTCTGCCTACTAAATAAGCAGTGTTACTCATGCAATGGGCATGATATTCTGGTCATAACCAGTCGTGATATACTTTTTGTTCAAGCAAAAGGAAAAAGTTCATAGAAAAGAAATTGAAAAAAAAGGAATTGAAAGAAGAGTGTGTTTTGGCATGTAATGAATCCTACATAATCAACTACTGATAGAAAAATAATATTTGAGATTTTTGGTATATATATATATATTCTCCTAGAGATATGACTTCCTGAAATACATTGGCATTAAGAACCTTGGTTTAGATTTCCCAGATTATTTCCATTTGTCCTCTCTGCTCCTTCATCCCACATGCTACTTCTCAAGAAGTCACCCCCTCGTGCTCTTCTCCTGTGGTGCTAATGCAAGGCTGGAATGGCCTAGCGATGGCATTGCCATTTTCTGTAGCGATCAGAGAGGCAACCAACTCCCACCTGTCACACTTCATATTTCTCAGCAACATCCACCTTTGTGATGAGAACCCATGTTCCTCAAGTCCATGCAAAAGAAGCATCTGCTCTCTTTTGTAGGAGAGCAATATCTTTATTTTCTGAGAGGCACGGGCTATCTAGACAAAATTATGTTTCACATAATTGTAGCACATACTTACAAGAGTCTGCTACACACACACACATTCACACACACACACACACACACACACACACACACACACACACACACACACACACATTCACACAACCACCTACCTTACTGGAACCCTCTTCAAGAAAATTCTCATTCCTTACAGGCACTTGGACAAGTGACTATATAACTGTCAGCCCTGCTCACTAATGCAAAATCCCGAGTACCAACTTCCATGTGGATTCAATTCAAACATCAGAACAACCAGTACATTTAAAGCAGCAATTCTTTGCACAGACTCAGTCTGATTCCCCATGGTTAGGGAACTCAATTGGACAATACTAAGATTTGTCATATTTCTGGATGAAATTGAAATTAGTAAAACTTTCCAAATCTACCATATTAACCACAAATCATGAAAGAGTGACCAGTCCCAAAGAGGGAACCATGGCAAACTCAGTGAGAATCATCACATGAGTTATAAGTATCCCAAAATGTAAATATAAGAAGAACTCAGAATGAGAAAATTTATATTCAATAGGAGCCAAAAGAAAAAGTTATTTGTGCAACATATATCTTAAATCCTGAATTGAATTACATACCTATTTTTAATAAATTTTGAATATTAATGCAGATCTTGATGAGAAAAAGAGGCATTAATTGATATGTGTTAATTCCTGTCTGTAGACCCACACTCATATTTCCAATGTGTTCATCATCCATGTGTCCACAAGGAAGCAACACAGCAACCTTGAATGTGTCCAGAATCAAGAATGCGACCACAGTAATGTATTAGCACCCTGCTGCCTGTTTATTGACAACCCACCAAGTTTAGGAGGGATGGAGCCACTTTAACATCCTTAATTGGTAGACACACATTTTCCACACCACTAGAACTTCAAACAGTGGCTTCTTTGCCCTTTCCATATAAAATCCTAAGCACTAGCACGCCTCACAAAGACCCACTAAAATATGAATGTACTAGAATACATAGTGAACTTAATTGCTAATATTCCTTGGCAAATAAGATATACTATTAACAGTATAATAATGAGTATGCATAGAGACTCCCCAGTGTGACCAGATGCGCATGTAAAATAAATAAACAAACTAAAACCGCCATACTAAATAAAGTTGTCCTACCACCTCAGGTTACCATCTGTTTCTAGTTTTCCTCAACAATTTTCCCTGAGCCCATTTTCTCAGCTCCAAACAGCTCCAGCTGGCTGGCTTTCCTTACAATGTAACATGGGCAGGAACAGGAGTGCCTGGGTTACCTCTGGCATCCTTGGAGCTCAGATTTGGATGTCACTTCCCCAACAAAATGCCTGCCATCCTTCCATTGCCACAGGTCACACATCTCCTGTTCAAAAACAAAGCAGACGAGGCCAAGAAAATATTTTTTAAAAAACATAAAGAAAAATTAAAATAAGTTCCTGTTGGAAGGATGTTAATAATGGACAAGTGTTAGATTTGGCAATAAATTATTGTCCAGATGAAGGGAAAACAATTACAAATTAGAAACAGATTTATTCACACTCAGTGCATTAATGAAAACTTCAGAAAAAAAAAAAAGAAAGAAAGAAGGAAAACTAAACTGTGTGTACTGTGTGGAAAAAAATAATGGCCCAGCAGGCCTACTTTTTATTAACAACTCATCAGTAAGCAGGTTGTAATTCATAACAAAGAATTCACCCCAAGGAACGGCACATGACTGTGAGCTTTTTGAGTTTCCTAAGAAAATACATATGTTGTTCCACTTGGTTTCCTTTCAATAAAACCCACCAGTTAGCACTTCATTTTCAAGCTGTTCTGACAAATCAGGTGAGTTAGCTTTGTAGAAAAAACAGAAGCCAATTTTTCAGCCGAGAATTTTAGGGAATTTTTTAATAACTTAAATAAAATTCCCAAAAGGCAAGGAAGCCATGATAAAGATTATGAAATGTGTTCGTTTGGAACAGCTTGAAAGAAGGTCTATTTTAATTCACTTCATTAATTTTTCCTGAGGAAATATTTAAGGATATATCCCTGGCTGCTAAGATACATGCCTTGGAGATAGAAAAAAAAAGAATTTCTATGATTTCCATGTTTTTATAATCCCTCAAAACATGAGCAAAGATTTTCAGAAAACCCTCTCAGCAACTCCACTAAATAGAAAACATAACAATGATAACAGTAGGGACTTCCTGTTCCCAAACACAAAACAAAACACAAATCCCACAAATCTTGCCAACATGGCATGGCTGCTACCCATGTTCAGGCTTGATTTCCCACAATTTCTTGTCAACACCAAAGTGCCAGATCAGCTGTTGCTCACAAGAAGGAATGGGTACATTGTGACCCTCTTCTGTAGGTATTCTTCCAATGGCCAACACAAATTGTTAAGTTGAAATGGGAATTCACAAGAGAAGTGCTGGAGTCCTGAATCACCACAGTGTGCTGTTACGAGAGCTGGATAACCTGCAGCCCATTTACAGTGTAAGAAATCAGTGTTTCATGTGATAAGTCTGTAAGATTCAGTGCTAGCATGACCTGGTCTAGCCTGGACTATTCAGCACTAAACAACTTCTATATTGAGAACAAGTAGTTGATTGTACTTCCCTTCTCACTTGAAATGTCGGGAAACAGCGTCACAGGTTTTGGCTAATTTAAAATGTAACTTGGTCTCTTTGGTCACCGTGTTTCCGTCTTGTTATATATGATGTTGATTTTATTTCTAATTCAAGGGTTCCTAATTATAGTTTGGTACCATTTCACTGTGGGGGCTTCTTGTAAACAGTTTCATATGCTATAGGATCAGGAATGGAACACACACGCACATAAGCACACACATCATAGATGTAAAGGGTTTAGGCAATTGTTTGTGCATGTCCTTTTTTTGGGAAGGACTGAGGATGGCATACCTTTACTTCACCCAGAGATTGGTAACATGGTACATTTCCTGATTATCTCCTGAGTGAATCGACTTATGACAAGGCTGAATCTGAAAACAATCAAAATATATCCACTCTACCAAAACACCTGCCAAAGGGAAAGGGTAAGCAAGGGATCTTTTTTAGAAGGACACTTGCATAATTTTATTTATCTACACAAAGTATCCTCTCACACTCCATTCACCTACAGGGAGCATCTTTTATAATTTTTGAACTAGAAGCCGTACTAGCTACTATCCATGGATAACACCAACACGTTTGATCATCCTTGTGCAGGGGCCATGCTAATCTTCTCTGTTTCATTCCAATTTTAGCATTTATGCTGCCGAAGCGAGCACATGATCATGACATTTAAAAATACAATAAGAAATATCAAGGATTATCAAGTAAAAGAATAGGATAAAGTACAAAACCATGCCAAAATGAAGACATGATTGCTTAAATAATCGTGTTTCATTGAATAGACATGCCAGATCCTTTTATGAAATTATACATTTATTTTAACCTTAATTTTTCAAAAAAAGTTCCAATGGAAAATAAAGAAAATAAATACGTCATACATACATACATTGGCTAACCTCATTATCAAAACACTGAAACACCAAAATTACTATTCTGACATATGTTTGCATCAAAAAACTAATATTTGCCTCCATATGTTTAATGTGTCAAGGTTTATATTATTTGGTATCATCAAGGATTAGTATCTTTTACACCCATTCTTTCCACCTGCTTGCTTCCCTTTTCAATGTGTGAGGAGTTACCACTGTGACTACAGCTTTTGAAGGAGGACTGTCGTAGGCAAGTCTTCTTAATACATGGACTTCCTATGGCATGTGTGGCAGGACCATTCCTGGGCCCTCTAGAACATGCTAAAAATGCTGCAAGGTGAATCTTGTTCATATCATTTGGAAAGCATACTTCTGATTCTATTAAAATGATGTTGACAATAAACTTGGAGTTGTGGTTCTTGATGAAGTTTATACTACAATGTGCAGAAACTACTGAAATGATTCCAAATTCAAGTAAAAAATATTAGAAAAAAAATTCCAACATTTGCAACTGACAATTCTCCTTTTTCATGAATGATGACCCTGACTCTGAGAAAGATATTACACATGGGGTCTTCCATGAGATGTCACGTACCTTGTTCAGTCACAGCCAGCATGGGAAAAGACATCAGTGATCATGACTTCTTGGACCAGTGGCCACAAAGCATGGCGGTCTGGATAAAGTATTCAGTACTATTCCCAATGCTCCACATGGCCCATGCTGACATCTCCAGCCTGACTTTGTACCTTTTTCTGTTTCTCATTCTCCACTCTTTCCCTGCATCAGATCTTCATGCACTGAATCAAGCCTGCTCTACTTTATCCCACACCACCTCTCCTCACCTGGGCAGCATCTCTAGTCCTCTAGTCCTTGATTTAAAGGCTGCTCTATTTTAGGAAGGCTTGTCTGGAGCCCAGACCATCTTGGTTCCCTTGAATCCCCTATCCTTCACAGCACTTCATCATAATCCATTTTCTCTGTTAAAACT
Organism: Ochotona curzoniae; assembly: GCF_017591425.1. NCBI lineage: Eukaryota > Metazoa > Chordata > Mammalia > Lagomorpha > Ochotonidae > Ochotona > Ochotona curzoniae. The sequence goes on from NW_024466004.1 coordinate 37,490,221, forward strand.
TGAACTATCCCTTTCTTCCACACTACTGCATCCTTAGTGCTTAACCCAGTGTCTGATCTTCCAATAAATATTTAGTGAGAATATAAATGGATGGGATTGGCCATATTCAGTGGGATAGAAAAGAAAGTCAATGAATCTCCATTTCTATTACTTAGATATTTAAGTGATAGAAGAAATTGCACAGGTAAATTATTCCTGCATTTCTCCTGACAATTTTCTTTCATCCAACTCTCCAGTCTCAGAAAGAGATAAGTTTATTCTTGGTGTAAAATTGTCCAAACAGTATGAATATCAAAATGACCCCACAGTAAGGAACTTAGTAATAGAAATATGAAATCATGGATTTCATTTTTCAAGAAAGAAGACTTGACCATGCTGAAGGGAACTGCTCAAAAATATCCCCTCCTCTTGTGGCCCCTGATGTCCACTCATCTTCTAGCAGACAGAGAGTTCAGTGCTGGACAGTCTGCCCCACTGGGCCCAAGTCATGCTTCCTCATTCTGGATCCCTTGACTCCTGTTCCTTGGCTTTGATCACAGAATCTTGCTACCTACCAGAGTCCCCACTGTTTAAATGTCCCATTTAGTGCCACTATCAGGATAATGACCTCATCTTGATCCATTACCCTTGATTGCTGATGTCATTCATCTTGATCTCATTACACTCATTTTCTATGAATTAAAGACTGTCTCCCCATTAGCTCTGGGCATCCAACAGCCACATTAGCCAGACAGCTTCCTAACCGACCTTTCTGGAAAGTGGAAATCAAATCTAAACACTCAGCAGTGCTCTCTAGCCCCAAGTGCAAGAACTGACAATGCAGTTTGTATACCTATTGGCACCCCTCTTCCTTGATTAAAGTATCATCTTTTACCCAAGTCTTCTTATGCAAAAGACTTAGAGTCAGCTTAGGCTTGTCTTTGCCCTAAAAAGTCACAATTAGGATGTGAGTATTTTTAGATCCACCCATGAACCATTTCTACCTGCTTGTCTACATTATATTCATTTTCAGTATTTCCTCCAACTTGAATGGGTGCAGTCACCATGCACCTGGCACTTGGTTCCCTTGAGTCTCTTCTCCCTGTAACAATCCTCTGTACAATCACCCACATTAACTTTCAAGCCACTGGTAATAGCACACTTTTCCTCTGCTCTAAAACGTCCCATTCCATGGGCAACAGGTCAAAGGCTAAAATCCCTGGCATTGGCAGTCAAGACTCTCTCAAACTGTCCTTATTACAATCAGCTTTTCTCCTGCACACTGGAGTCTGATACTCCAGTCCCACAGGTAGGCATTTACTTACTGTATCAATGGTGTTACTTTATTTTATTAGATCTTTTTAAAAATTTAAGCATTTTGATTAATAGTAAGTGTACATATTTATAGACTATTGTAAAACATTTCAATACATGTGTACAACGTGTACTGATGAAGCCAGGACTATTAACATTTCCCTCTAGTTGCTAGTACTTTGTGATTGGAACCTGAGATTTTCACTTTCTATTTGCTCAGAAGACATTTAATTTATTATTGTGAACTTTAGTCACCCCATTGTGCCGTGTAGCATTGGGGAGGATTTCTTCTCCTGAACTGTGGCTCAGTACCTGTTTTCAAACCTCTTCTTATCTATCCTCAATCTCCTTGTGGCCTCTAGCAATTACTATTCCATCCTTTGATACACTGGGGTGTTTTTGGGGAGAGGGGGGTTGTTTGTTTTTAACTTTTGCATAGATGAAAATATAGAGCATTTGCCTGTCTCTGGCTTATTTCACTTAATATAATGTCCTCCAGTTTCATCTATTTTTCTGAATTTTGTCCTTTTTTTTTCTTTTTTTCTTTTTTGGCTGTTATTAGACATCTTGGTCAACTCCTAACTTGGGTAGTTTGAGTAATTCTACAGTAAATACAGTGGTGCATGATCTCTTTGCTTTAATGATTTCATTTCTGTTTGATAGATGCCAAGTAGTGGGAGTAGTGGGGTTGTTGGATCATAGGGAGGTTCTAGTTATAGCTGTTAAAGGGATTTTTGCACTCTTTTCCACAGAGTGATCAGTGAGTTATACTTCCACTGACAGTATGCAAAACTTCTCCTTTTCCCACATACGTACAGCACATGTTACTTTTGTCTTTTTAGTAATAGCTCTTCTAAATGTGCTCTTTGTCATTCTGATTTGCAGTTTCCCAATGATTACCAATATCGGGCATTTCAAAAATATACTTATATATTTTGACCAATTTTATTTCTTCTTTTGAGAAATGCCTATTAGACTCTTTGATCCATTTATTCGGTTGTTGCTCTGCTGTTCAGTTTTTCTAGATTTCTCACATATTCTGGGTATTAATCCTTCGTCAAACAGTTTATGAATACTTTTACACCCTCTTGGATGGCTGTTCCCTCTACTGATTTTATTCTGTCAATGCACAAAAACGTCTTAATTTGATATAATTCTAAGTTGTCTAGCTTTAATTTTGTTATCTGTATTTTGGATATCTTCTAAAAATTTGCTTGTCCCAATATCTTCAGGATTTTCCTCATGTTTCCTTCCATCAATTTTGGTTGAGAGATTTTTAGCTGAGGGATGTGATATGACTTCTGTATTGTCAATTTTACCAGGCCAACTCTGGTTGCCCTATTGAAAGTAAATTACAAAAGAATGAAAGTAGAATTTCCAATTCTGTCTCCCACTGCTGCCCCAATGACATGTTCACGCCTCACGTGTCAACATTATCCCTTACTATTATAGTTCCTTAAATGCACTATTCTATGCCCTGAATTCTTCTGGATAGCAGACCCTGAACTGGAAAAAACTGAACTCAATTTTGTTCAGGGTTCCACATGTGAAATCTTATTTCACCAAGTCCAGCTCAGAAGCACCTCCTTCAGAAGAAAGTCACAATCACATCTCTTCACAAACAAGATTAATTATGACTTTCTGTGATCCACTTCTGATTTTTATCTGTGCTTTTATGTATTGCTACTATATGCCTACACATTCGTCTTCTCTATGAGACTAAAAATCTTGTCTTATCCATCTGTGTCTTCTCGGCACCTGAATTTATATCGGTAAGTAGAGATTTAGTAGAAAATAGAAAAATACCAGAGCTGGGAGGTGTGAAGGCCCATGGGCCGAGTCCCCATCCCTTGACACTGTGATGGTTTCAGGTTTGCAGCCTAAATTCAAGACATGTTTAAGAGACCCTCGGGTTTATACTCTTGACCGGATAAATTTCCTCTGTGCATTTTAGAAAACATTCAGAGGTTAGAAATATAAACTTTACTTGATTTGCCAAGATAGTACACTGTTTGGAGTGTTTACATTAATCTGGATTTATCATTGAAATGTATCAATGCAAAGTCCATATTGTTGAAAAGCTAGAGGGAGGAGAAAAAAGTCTCATACTTACGGTTCTAAGTCTCTCCTACTGAGTAAGAATTCAGGGAGCCAAAACGCTGCATGTCAGGAAGCTGCGAGCCATGAACTTCCTGGTTATGATTTTGTGCCAATCAGCATGGCCTTTGTGTAAAACCCAAATACACCAGTAAGAGGACTAACTCTCCACATCATGATATGCTCGCTTCAGTGGGTGATTTTGGTCACAGGGATTTCCTTGGCCACCTTTGTGGACAACCATTCCTGCTCATGAGCTATCCAAATATTCTAATCCACCTCATCCACCTACTTTCTGTATCAACTGAAATATCTACCAGCCCCTACAAAAGAAATGAAATCAATATTCAGATTTAAAAACACACAGAGACAGAGTCATATGATGTGTCAACTATCTAAACTCCTGGGCCTGTGCTATTTCTCCTCTTTTCTAGCATAAATGATAAATAGATGTCACTTCTCTGGATGAAGAACTGCTGATATGGCATTCTGGCTCTAAGCTGCCCAGGTGGTTCTCTTGCACACTAAAGCTGAATGTGCCTGGGCCAGATGACAGGTCACAGTGTAACACGCAGCTCTTCTCTGAATCACCTTGTGGATTTTTCCTTCCCCATTGTCTTTTGAGAAGAATGTCTTACAGGGCAAACACATGATAAGCACTCAAATGGTTCTACTGAGCTAATGAACAACACCGTTTTTTCTAGATCCCTACTATACTTAACATAAGCTGGACCTTAGACTAAATCTTGCTCATGTCTTGTGTCCTAAAATTAAATCCTGCTGCTAGAAGAGAAGTTAATTTCCTAAAACCAAATTAGACAATTGACCTCCCTCTAACCACATTCAATCCACTACACTCACAAATAACTAATTTTAAGGAAGAAGAAAAAAAGAACCAAATGTGCAGTCTGCCACGTGGCTGAGAACAGCATCGCCCTAATGGAAGCCACATCGCCTGCCTCCTTGAAAAGAAAACCTGAAGTTCTTAAGTCTTTTCTGAGAAGGAACAGGGTAGACTGACATTTTTTTTCTCTGTCACTGAGCATAGAAAGTTCATGTCATACCCCTAGTGATTCCTGTAAATAAAAATAAAAGTAGAGGCAGGATATGATCACGTTTTAATGCAGCTGCTGGACCTTGTCACCGAGGGCTCCATCAACAGAGCTGAAAAACATCTGGCTTTGAAGGTGAAAGCCAGATTAAGGGACCCAAAGGTGCTGATGCTAATGTGACTAATGCCACAGTTCCATTAAACCTCGTTTGCCCTCTCTCTCCAAAGGCTATAGCAAGTCCATGTCATACAAACCTTCCCAGGTGTGAAGAACTCAAACCGAGAAAATGTTGCCCCGCAGCTGGTAGAATATGTGATGTTTAGAGGCCAAATTTGATAGGCAGATCATGGAGGAAAATCTGATTTACACTTCAAGCACAGCACTTGTATGAAAAAACAAAGTCAGAGTTACTTGCTTCTGGTGTGCAAGCAGACACACACACACACACACACACACACACACACACGAGATCATATTCTAACTCCGTTTTTCCCTGCAAACCCCAGGCTGCTAATATATTATCTGTTGAAATATATTAGCTGTTGAAATATTCATTCTCTTTGCACCTCAGTTCATTCTCGAGGATATTTCTTTACTTTCCCAGACCTTTTAATTTTGTAGAGTAGGACTTTGTATTAAGAGAGAAACTTTCATAAAATTGTTGTGATCAAGTTTTCTTTTTCAAGCAGGGACAGTGGCATTTATGCTGATCCATTCACTGTATCTTACCAGGAGTTCATATCTGCTTTGTAAATGGAAAATGGTGTTCATGGATTGGGGGATCCTGGATGTAGATTTAAAGGAAAGTGAACTAGTCTTTTGTAATTGTTAGTTGTTGTAATTGTAGTGAAGGCAGATAAGTCTATATTCATCCCAGAGTACGGTGGGAGATAAGTAGAATGGCACAAAGAAGCAAATCATAAATGGCTATTGAAACTCTGAGCAGTGGTTAGTGGCCTAGAGAAGCTGCTATTGGGTAGATAAGAGAATGTTTGATGAAGCAGCTATCACTTGAAAAGCATGAGATTTTCATATATAACACAAAATAAAGTCAATCCATGACAACAAAAATAAATTAGACAATTTTTGACTCATTTCGCATTTTTTAAAAATTAAAAATCTAAAGCAATTTATTTTAGTATTACTGAGAAGATAGGACCTAGATCAAACAGTATATTTATTATCAGAAGGAAACTTGCATTTTAATTCCATTGAGGCCTGTTTTACCCACGACGACTGGAGGAGAAATAGAGAATTAGAGTTTGACAAAATGTTAATTGATAGTGTTGTTTTATTCTTCCTCAGAGAAAACAGGTCTCCAGAGGCTATAGATCTCATCTAATCTCTAAGTCACACATTCTGGGAGGCTGAATCACCTGGAACCCAGTTACTCCAGTTACTGCCCCTTCTATTATTCAATGTGACTTTCCCAAGGGCTGCTAAGCAAATTTATGAAGGGTGAGGATTCTCAGCCCAACAGGTGCAGAAACATGAGAGCATCCTTCACCTGTCATATTGAGTTGATGAACCTTTTCCTGCAGGTCTGTGAGACTGAAGAGTTCATTCAACATTCATTCATTCAACAAGTATGTACTGAGTGGCTATGATGTACCTGGCATTCTACTAAACGCTGGGGACACTTGAAAACATGCCTGTCCAGATATCAGCATCTGCTGCCTGACTTGGGGTCGAAGGTGGGAGGAACAGGTGTTGAGCTGGCTCCAGGGAAAATGCAGAGTTCAAATGTTGCATTGCAACCTGCCATGCTCCATGCAAATCTCCCCTTTTTGCCTCAGGGATCTGGAAACCACATTTTAAAAATACAGATGATATTCCCATACAAAGATAGAAAACCATGCCCTCTGTTACCCACCTTTCTGCACCTGTGTCATCTTTCCCACAGTTTACACTCATTCTGACACTTCATTCAAGAAAAATGGTTCTCTCCATGATGGGTTGTATACTTAGCTCTGACCTTATTATTTTAAGTTTGTGGTCAGTGACTTTATTTTGTTCTTTCAGCTTTTCAACGTAGGTGAGGTGAAACCTCCTACAAAATAGGGGGAGTTTTCTGTAACAGCAGAGGGAGCCTGAGATACTGCTTAGTTCAACCCCTCTTCTGACATATGAGGACACTGAAGCTCAAAGGAACAGTGACAGGTTTCACAGCAGGGATCCAGAGGTGCTGGGGCCAGAATCTAAGACCTGCACTTCCCAGCTCCATGGGTGTCCCTGTGCACTGCATCCCACCTCTAAAACAATCTGTAACCTTGGCCATTGGCATTTCCCTTTGCTCTGGGCTCTCTCGTTGCAATAATATTTTTAGTCACCTAAAAAATATCAGATTAGTATAAGCAATAACAAATGGGCATTGTGGAGTATGAACATTTATACCAAGAGTTTCACCTCAAGTGACTGCATTCCTCATATACTGGCTGCTTCATTTCAGCCTTTTCTGCCTTTTTTCTTTTGTCTCTGTCTGCTACTTGCACTGAAACATAGCCTCACACTGTAACAGAGCTCAGAACACAACCTCTGAGCTTCCTCTCTTCTCTGGCCACCATTCCAAATTGACTGACAACTGGACTCCTCTTTTTAAAACTCCCCCGTTCCCAACGCACTCTATTCCTTTTTACCATCACGTTTTTCCCATAGCACTTGCTTTCATCTGATAAACCAAAGGTTTACTTATGCACTTTGTCAAATCTGTCTCCCCCACTAAAAAAGAAGGATGTGCAAGGACAGAACGTGGTTTTTCCTAGGTTCCCACCATCTTGAATGATGATTGTTTGGAAGTATTTGCTCAGTAAATTAAGTAATATTTCATAATTTTGTATCAGTGTCTTACATTGAATATATTATAAAATTAAACTATTTGAATTAAAGTGAAAACCTGGAGTAATTCATAACCATACAAGTGTTTCTCATGCTTGATATCTGGTTGGAAGATGTTACCAAGACAGTAACAGGCACCATGGATAAGGACAAGAGAATATTAAGTCAGAGATTACTGGTGTCAGAAACTTAGACCAGAAGACGCTGGATCCTGAAAATTACAGGTTAATGTAAAGTTTCCCCCTGGAATAAACATATGAAAAATTGACAAAATGTTTGCTTGTTTGTTTGTTTATAAGTAGACACACACACACAACCCATTCTCTCTTCACTCCTGAATTGTCTGCAACATTTGGGGCTGGGCCATGCCAAAGGCAACAGCCTGAAATTCTATCTAGGACTCTCAATGTGACAGGGACCTATCTGCTATTATCCAGAATGCATTAGTAGGAAGCTGAATGGGAAGCAAAAGAATCAGGAATTGATTCAACACTCCAACATGACATGCAGGTGTCCTAAGCAGCAGCTTAAACTGCTATACCAAATGCCTACCCCTTAAGTCTGGTTTTAGCAAGTTTTTGTGATTCCATGTTACTGAAAGACACTGTCTAGCAGTAGAGCTTCTAGAACTCAGCTGTCTGCCACCCTAGGGTGGTCCCACCATCCATCCTGCCCCATGGACTCCTAACCTAGCACTTGCTGGTTTAGGATTATTTTCGATCTGATGTGAGCTGGGAAGAGAGTGAGTACAGGGAAGCTTTAGGAGAAACGTGTAACTTGGTGTCTGCACAGTGAACACATGAGAGAACAGAAACACACAGACTGCTGCTCTTAGTGACTCCAGCAGCAATCTGCTCTGACTCTGTACTTGAGTTTGGAGTTCCTTTCTATTCAAATTTTGTTCTGCAATACAACGAGTAGGGAGAGTAGACCCAATCATTGAAATTTTGAAAACAATTAAATTAGATTTTGTTAAAGGAGAAGGTAGTAAGTATGTGAAGTTTAAGGTGGAACCTATGGTGAAATTTATGGTATATTTATGAGACTGGTGAACATTCAGAAGCTGAGGGATCACTAAGTGATATGAGACATGATCTAGATTCATTACTACTACATATCTACTACACAAGAACATACATGCTGGGATGTCTAAAAATAACTCCACATTAACATTTGAAACTAAACTGTTGATCCTTTCACCAAAGCAAGTTACCTCCCAGTCCTTTCCTTTCAGCTGATGCTCAGGCCAGAAGTCCTGGAGTCACCATTGACTCTATTCTCTTGTACTCCACAGTCAATTTGTCAAGGTATCACCCTCTTTACCTTGGAAACACATCTGGAATTGGGTCACTTTCCACCATACCACTGTTCCCAGTAGCCATAGTCATGATCATTTGTGCTTCCTTCTTATATAGAAGATTGGATTATGTCATTAAAAATAATATGTTCAAGTTTTAACACCTAGAATCTGTGGGTGTGATTGTATTTGGAATCAATATCTTTGCAGAAGCAATTAAGATGTACATTAAGGGAGAGGTCATATTGGGTTAGGGTACAAAACTCATACCTGTGTAAGAAGATAAGAGAACAGAAAGAATTACAGAAATACAAGGAGGAGAAGGCCAGAAAACAAGCAGACAGAAACGGGATTGATACAAGTTAAAAAGTGCCAATTCTCACATCAATCATGTGAAACTCAGGAGCAGCAAGGAAGGATTCCCTGCTGGAGCCTTTAGAAGGAGCATCACTCTGCAACAAACTTGGTTTTGAACTCCACGGCTGTGAGAGAAGACATGTCTGCTGTTTTAAGTAGTTACTTGTGTCATTAGAAGGGAATATTTGGTATTGAGAGAAGGAAAGGGAGCACAGGATAAGGGAATTGTGGAGATATATATTCATACTTAAAGGGATGCATTTATGTACGGTGGAGACTCCAGGCTTCGGATGGCTCAGTTCCAGCCATTGAGGCCATTTGGGAGTGAACCAGTGGATAGATCTTTTTGTCAGTCTCCTTCTCGCTGTAAATTCAACTTTCCAAAAATAAATAAATAGATACATAAATCTTTTTTAAAAATGTGTTCACAATTCTTGCCAAAATATAAGACCCCCACATTCTTATTTATAGATTAACTATGCATAGAGTGTTACCTTTAGTATGTTTTCATCCAAAACCAAACACACAAAAAACAACCGTAAGCAAAGTAAATGGAACAAATGCCAGCAAGAATAAACTCAGACAACCACTACTCCCAAAATAATCCTCTTGAGGAACAAACTGTTTAAAGCAATACGTACTTCAAAGACTCCATAATGTTCCAAAAAATATAGACAACATGCTCCTTTCCATTGTAGTAGCCTCACAATATCTCCAGTAGCTTCTATAATTAGAAGTTATTAAATTGTTTTAAGGATGAAGAATAGAGTTTCCAAGCAGTTGGCAACACTGAAATCATCATGGGTTAAAACAATCCTCTGAGCCTAAATCCAATTTGCAAACTGCTCAGCTTTCAAGTAAAATAAATCTTTTTAGAAAATAATTTATCTTAATTTAATAGCTATTTTGACTCCTAGACCTCTCCTTTTTCCTGTTGATGTTATTAGAAAGGGAAGAAATTGGAAACATTTCTGCACAGCCAAAATGCCTTCTGTTTGTGTTTTCAAAAAAGATGTACTTCAGCTTTAAAAAAAAAAGGCATCTCAATTAATTATGTTAAAAAGAATCCAGGTAGTATGGGAAAAAAAAAAACGCACAATGGGAATGAACATGTTCTTTATGTCAGAATTTGGATCGAGACAAAAGACAAAATTTTGTATTTTGTATTTCAACTATTGAGCACGTCACTCTTCTTTTCTGAGGGTTCCCCTACTAGAAATTCTGCTTTTAGTGTCATGAAGCAATTTCCTTACTAGTAAGAAGCAATATTCCAAGTTATCACAAGTAGTGTCATGCAGTGTACACTATCCCATCCAGGTGAAGATGATGCGTATATTGTGTTAGCTCACACCACCTGCAATTTTGAAAGACCTCTCTGGGTTTCACAAATCCACAACTACAGCTAGAAATAAAGAACGAGTTTGAGAGTAAGAACTTCATTTCTTTCACAGCTATATCCAATTCTCTGAATAGGCAACACTGGACAAATATTTGTTGGCTAAATAAATGAGCGGTCTGTTCTGCTATAAACATCTCTAAAACGGTAAGTTTGAACCTGTATCAAAATGGATCAGTAAATGTAGCTCTATTGGCCCTGTTCCTCTGCACAAATGGCTTTGTCTTTCCTTTATATTTTGCCTTCAGAATATTCATGTCATTCATTCTGTTGTGCAAATTTTGATTAGATCCCATTCATCCTATTATCAACACGATCACAACCATCTTCCCTACCATCAACCTTTCCTCCCTTCAACTAATCTCTTGTAATTACTTCATTATCTCCTGATATTCTATCTTTTCCACACCAACTGTACTACATTTACATGCCCAAATATATACATATAATTGTGTGTGTGTGTGTGTGTGTGTTTCAAATTTGGGAGAAACAGAATTACAAGATTATTTTGTGACAGAAAAAAAAAACACTTGAAAATCATGTAGTCCATTTACTTATGTGTATTTTCCATTATTTTTTTAAGAACTCTCATATTTCAGCACCTTCTATCCCCCATATATTTTCCAAAATTTCTGTCCTTGATTTCATGCAGTTTATTCCTCCTGTAATCCTTTCCACATATGATCTGCCTTGAACACTCAGAGTTCAGATGTCACATCTTCACTGAATATCCCACCATCCATCATGTGTCTCCTGAACCTGTTTCTTCCTCACAGCCTGACTCAAAAACCTTCAGCCACTTAACTTGGGCATAAGGAAAAGTATCATGGGCATTCCAACTTCCTACTTAAATGCAGACATCTATGTGACCCCATTTTCATTCAATATCAGGTGACACAGAACTACCCAGCTAATAATTTACAATCGCCATTTCATGACATTAGGCTATGGTCTAGGTTATTTCCCAGTTAAAGGTAACTAAAGCATTTAACATAATATATTATAATTACGTGTGTTGTTGAATCATTTTTGGAAGACTGTAATTTCCAACAGTCCTCATGTTCTGTGTTCCTCAGCTGTGTGTTCTCACCATTACATCATTAAGAAACAGCCTGGGGGGCCATCATGATCGATCAATTGGCTAATCCTTTTTCTGCCAGCACCAGCATCCTATATGGGTGCTGGTTCACGTCCCAGCTGCTCCACTTCCCTTCTAGATCCCTGCTTGTGGCCTGGGAAAGTAATAAAGAACAGCCCAAAGCCTTGGGACCCTGCACTCATATAGGAGAAACTAGGGGGCTCTTGGCTTCAGATCAGCTCAGCTTTAGCTGTTGTAGCCATTTGGGGAATAAACCAATAGATACAAGGTCTTTCTCTATGCATCTTCTTTTCTCTATAAATCTGCCTTTCCAATAAATCTCGAGAGCATAAAATAAATGGAGTCTGATTTCTGTGCCTTTGAATTTGGAATGGCCTTAGCCACTTTCTTGTAATCACTGAATGTGGAGACGATACAGTCCAGGGTTAGTTCAAAGAGATTGTTCAGCTTCTGCCTTGGTCTCTCGGGTGCTCCTCTCAAGTGTTCTTGCCAGAACTCAGCCACCATGCTAGAAGAAACTAAGGCCACATGGAGCTGTTATGTGTAGATGAACCAATCAACAGCCCCTGCTGAGTCCTGAGAATCCCAACCCCAGTCCTGGATTTGAGAAGAAGGAAACTCCTAGAAGATTCCAGCCACAGCCATGCCTATCTGTCCCAGCCATTGCAGTTTTCACAGTGGTGGTACCAGATTTTGCAGCAGAGATAAAACAACTACACAGAGTCCTGTCCAAATCCCTCAGTTATAAAATTTAAAAGTGAAGTCAAATGGTTGGTATTTTATGTCACAAAGTCTGGCTTGTTTCTCAGCCACCACATCAGACTTGGCTCCTGAAAGGCTGGGTGAACCTGAGTCTTTATTGTATCCCAGTTTGTGCCAATGCAATGTGAAGAAGCACTCAGCAAGTATCTGTTGAGCATAACTGGAAAGTTGTGTCTCTCTGTGTGATTAGTTTTATAGAGTTTGGAAACGTGCATTTCTGAGAGGAAATATAATGGGGAAAAATCTATTGACCTGATTGATCAAGCAATTCTTTTAGATTTCATACAAAAAGGAGCTCTTTACTGAACCTTTCTTCATTATTGCATGAAATCTTATGGAAAACATTGGATCAAGCAACCAAAAGGGACAAAAAAAGGCAAATATCAAGTGAAAAGGAAAATCAATCCAGTCAGTTAAGTACAAGCTGTATTCTCTCTTTTTGAATGGAATTGTTCACCTTGTGTTCCTCTCTGCTATTTCACAGCAGGGAAAAATTTTGTAAACACATTGTGTGCTCAGGGCTTTCCACCCTTCTTTCACATCAAAATTCAATACCAAAAGGCTGTTCAATTTATTTTGCCTTGAATCAATGAAATGTACATTAAAAGTTCTTTTAAAAATGTATCAAAGGGCACGGCACAGTGGCCTAGCAGCTAAACTCCTTGCCTTGAACATGCCAGGAGTATGTGGGTTCCAAACATGCCAGGATCCCATATGGGTACCAGTTCTAATCCCAGTAGCCCCCATTCCCATCCAACTCCCTACTGTGGCCTGGGAAAGCAGTCCAGGATGGCCCAAAGCCTTGGGATCCTGCACCCACGTGGGAGACCTGGACGAAACTCCTGGATTCGAATTGGTGTAACACCAGCTGTTGCGGCCACTTGGGGAGTGAATCATCAGACAGAAGATCTTCCTCTCTGTCTTTCCTCCTCTCTGTATATCTGACTTTCCAATAAATAAATAAAAAAATCTTTAAAAAAATATGAGGGGCTTTCTAAAAGTTCATGAAAATGCATGTTATTAAAAAACTTATAGATTTTAAATGTTTTGCATCAAAATAAACATATCTTTACTTTGTTTTTCATAATCCAAAATACTTTTGTATTTTAAAAATAATCTTGCATCTAAAAACCAATTTGGCACAAATCTTTCTAAAATGTATTATATACTTCCCCAGCCCTGTTACGTACAGTCAATAGGTCACTGCTTCTTTCGTTGTCAAAGCCACTGTTGTAAACAACAGTTGACTGTTGAATTGGAGGCCCTGTTTATCCTTTTCCTAAGCACCTCAGACTACTGTGCCATGCCAATTTTCATTTTCTTTGTTGACATTTTTCTGTGGTATCCTAGCAAGAAAACTTTGAAACCATTGCTCTTGTATTTATCATTACTACAAGATGCCTGAGTTAACTGTGTATAAACAGTTCACAATTCCAGACATTCAGATCAAAGACTGAGTAGCCCTACTGGTTTGGTATCTCTTGAAGTCAGTGGAAGATAAAGGCAGGGCACATGTGGAGCAAAAAATAGATGGCAAGCCAAGAGGCAAAGAAGGCAGACTCAATTTAATAGCAACTGTTCTGCAAGAAAACTCCCTTCCAAGTGCCTTCCCTTGATGACCTCAGGACTTCCCAGTAGGCCCTCCTCCCAAACATCCTAATTGGATTTAAAGTCCACCTGCATGGTACCATCAACTTTTGATTCTGGAGGTTAAAGGCTTGTATGACTTTGAGAATGAAATCATAAACATAGAATTAACTTTCTGTATTACTCAAACATGTTCCTCATATTGCTGTTGGACCTTCATAATTCATCTCATTCCTGTCAAATAATCATCAATCGTTCTTGCAGTATCTAGGTTAAAAACTAAGACAAAGATAAAGCTTTTCAGAATAAACCAGACAATTCACTCTCATTTGTAAAATAAATTGCTCCCCCAGATGTGAGAGCTAAATCTCCAGAAACGGAAACATCAGCAAAACTCAATTCTAGCTTCATACAAGTACAGATGACTACCTGAAGAAACTTCCATAGGTGTATGAACTCATCCATTCCTCCATCTGATGTGGCCTAGCAACAGTGACACTCTGGAAGTGATGAACAACTATAGAATGGTTTCTAACAGCACTCTCCACTAAAAGGCACTAGAGTTCCTTGAACAAATGATTAATCCTTAGGATTGGGATAGAAAAGCGTGAGTCTGAAGTATCTTGTAGTGTCCTAAGAGCAAGGACAAATCTTAACCTCTCAGAAAAATAATAATTGTGAGCATATATCAAATGCATACAGTAACCAGATCAAAAATTCCCAATGGTCAATGCCAGAAAAAATTAGCAGCAAAATAAAATCCAATTAAATTATAATCTAAAGTTTAAAGTAACTCAGAGTCCATAATTATATAAATGATTGGATAAATAAATTGTTCGGGAAGAATATACCAATCAAATATCCTATGTAGAAGGATATTTAGTAATTTATGGAGCTTCTTCCCTTATGGAGATCTTCCCATCTGAAACTGTTCTAAAAATTATTTTTTGAAACAGAAACAAGCTTCTAAATTGGAGAGGTGATTGTGAGGCAAACCCTTCTAACAGACTCTTACCTTGGGGATAGAGACATCATGTGTCCAAGTGAGTGCCCCTCCTTCAAGACTGCTGCAATTTTGATTAAGGCAAATATTCATGTACTTATTACATAGCCCAGAGCACACAGTTTTAAAAGGCTATTAAAGTCTATTTCCTTTATGTACTCCTTTTCAATTTATTCTTCTTTTGAGATAACAGGGCTTGAATTCATCAAGGAACAAAAAGTCTACCAAGAAAACAACAAAAACTCATGTAACATTAGTAAGCCAACTGATTAGAATTTGTTAGGGAAAGACAACTCCCTACAGTTCTCAATTTACAAGCCTCTCAAACTGGCTCCTAAACTAGCTTCCAGCTATGAAAATGTGTTAAAGTATCAATAAAACTGTTCTAATAAGCTTTCCATAACCAGAACCTAATTGAAGCTTATAAGGAGAAAGAACACCAAGTACTCCTTAAAAAGCAAAAGGAAAGGGTTAGACTTCAATAGTTAGCAGGGCTGTGTGAAGTTGCTGCCTCTTCCCTGGCCCACATGGAAGGAGAAAATACTTGAGTTTCTAAGAACATGTGTGCTCCAGAGACCACGTCATTCCATGGCATTACATGAGCTGTTAGCAGTGACGATGGGCTTTAGTGAGCAGAATGTTGGGTAAATAAATGGGATTTATTTCAACTCATTGCCTCTGTTGTAGCTCAGCGGTAGGATTGTCTCACGGTCCTGGAGGCCAGGTTAGTATATCAAAGAACTGGTGTATTTTGTGTCTAGTTAGGGACAATCTCATATTTTACAGATGGCTTTTTTTTTTTCTAGCTCTGTTCTCATATGGTAGAAAGAATAGAAGGGGTTTCTTCCAGAAGGGCACTAAGTCCATCCACAAGGGCTCTGCTCCCATAAGCCTGCATCAGCAGTTGGAGTCCTGACTCCCACTTCGTCCAACTCCCTGCTAAAGCCTTGAGAAAAACAGCAGAAGATGGCTCCAGGGTCTGGGTATCTGCACCAGGGATGGGCCACCAGGATGAAGCTCCTGGCTTCTGGCTTCAACCTGGTATAGGCCTGGTCACTGTGGCCATTTTGAGAATGATTCAGGAGATGGAAGATTCTCTCTCTCCTCCCCTCAGGCCCCCATCTCTCATTTTCTATAATTATGCCTTTCAAACAGATAAACAAATTTTTTTAGGAGCTGGCACGTGGCCTAGCAGCTAAAGTTCTCACCTTGCATGCACCATTTGAGTGCTGGTTCTAATCCCAGCAGACCTACTTCCCATCCAGCACCTGCTTGTGGCCTGGGAAAGTAATTGAGAACAGCCCAAAGCCTTGGAACCCTGCACCCACATGGGAGACCTAGAAGAAGCTCCTGGCTCCTGGTTTTGGATTGGCTCAGCTCCAGCTGTTGCAGCCACTTGGGGAGTGAATCATTGGACAGATCTTAGTCTATGTCTCTCCTCCTCTGTATATCTGACTCTGCAATAAGAGATAAATCCTTTAAAATTTTTTAAAGAAAGTTATTGCTCTAATAAATAATTTGCTCAATCATAAAGCAAGAAAAAGGAAATTTTCATCCATACTGTCTAAGTGGCATATATTGATAACTAATTAAAACCAATTTGCGGGCCCAGCACAATAGCATAATGGTTAAGGTCCTCACCTTGCACTCCCGGGATCCCATATGGGTGCCAGTTCTAATCCCAGCAGTGCCACTTCCCATCCAGCTCCCTGCCTGTGGCCTGGGAAAGCAGTCGAGGATGGCCAAAGGCCTTGGGACCCTCCACCCGCATGGGAGACCTGGACATAAGAGCCTGGATCCTGGCTTCGGATCGGCACAGCTCTGGCCATTGCGCTCACTTGGGGAGTGAATCATCGGACGGAAGATCTTCCTCTCTGTCCTCCTCTCTGTACATTTGCCTTTCCAATAAAATAAATAAATCTTTTAAATTTTTTAAAAATGTGAAATAATGAGGGTCTCTTTCTCCAGTATTTTTTCAGGGTAAGTATGTTTGATAGAATTCTTGAACAAGTGAATCAAGATTTTGAGTCAAAAAATGGTTCTACCTTAACCAATTACTTTACAACATCATTCAGCTGGTGTATTTGCTATTTTTCTTCTCTTATTTTTATTTTTAATTAGCTTCTGACAGATTCAGTATGCTTTTAGGACACAATTCCAAGAGTATATTACCTTTCTCCCTCCTTCTCTCCCTGCTGATCTCTCCCTCTCATCGTCTCCTTTTTTTTCTGCCTGATTTTAGTTTTACAGATAATGTATTTAAAATTTACATTAGATAAAAAGGCATAAAATACTTCACTGAATAAGAAGTTTAACAAGTGAAAACCAAAAAGGGCCATGATTTAGGGGAAGACAGACATTGGGTATAAATAATAATTGAACGGAAACCGATTATTTCACTCATACACAGTAAACAAAATAAAACTGTATAGTATAATATTCTTAACTATCAGTTTTACACATGTATAAGACAAAATTTCACAAAACTTGTATTTATCACACTCCTTTTCTCTATCAGTTTATGAAATATCATTGATGGGCTCAAAGAATGTGGACTTCTCATCTACCCTGTAAGTCCTCCTTCTGTTCTGACCCCTGACCCAGGCCTGGGAACATCTGAAATATTGAATTAATATTCTTACAGGGATACATTAGAAAATCTTGTAAGAATAGCGTAC
The DNA here is from genome assembly GCF_017591425.1 of Ochotona curzoniae. NCBI lineage: Eukaryota > Metazoa > Chordata > Mammalia > Lagomorpha > Ochotonidae > Ochotona > Ochotona curzoniae. The sequence goes on from NW_024466004.1 coordinate 37,507,677, forward strand.
AAGGAAATGAAAATGCTTTACAGTAAGCATCTCTACTCCTGAATAAAAGGAGTGAAACAGGTAAATATACCTTGTCAATATGATACTAAATTTTCTCTCTTTGCTATGTCTATAGTGCCATGATGCACTTAAATCACAGAATGTTGGGCTTGTCACTGTTACCAAAGGACTATATCATTGTAACAATATGGGGGAAATAGTGGGAGGAAAAAGGAGGAATCCCTGTATTTACAAAAATGTATCATGGAAAATAATAAAAACAATTTAAAGAAAAAGGAAATTTTGCAGACCACGTGACATGCAGCTTCTTCAATCGTCCATGAATGTACCACCTAGAAATACTGAGCTTTTTCAGATAACTTGCATTTTCATCAACTGTTTGCCTCATCCATAACATGAAATATTTTCTTCTTGTGCTGGCACGCAAGCCTTTACTGTTGTTCACATCCCTTCGTGCTTATTCTCCCAGGCCTTCATTCTAAGGCTTACCCTGGCAATACTTCCCCTAGCTGGCTGCATCACCCCATCTCCATATTTGGCCTATATCCTCAAATCAAGTCCTGGTTCTCAAAAGTGATGTTTGTTTTTTGTATGCATATCACACAAGTCCCATCTGCCTGCTCTAATTTCATTTTGGCTGCCTAAACAGGTAAGTGAACATTTTCTTTCTGGTATCATTTATGACTTTCTGGTTTATAGTTTTCCAATAACCTGAGACAGACTTGACAGTGCTTATTACAGGACTAGAAATAGCCACTGGCAAGGAGAAGTTACAATAATAGAAAGTAGTGTTGGATGATGCAGCAAAGTCTGGTAAGACATAGGAAGGAATTAGGTTTAGAAAATGAGTGAGATTGAGAAGTGGAAAAGAGAGGTGTAGGGAGGATGTTAATTTTGTCCATTCATATTTTTTAAAGATTTATTTTGTCTTTATTTAAAAAGCAGAGAGAGACACACACACAGAGACTTCCATCTATTGGTTGACTCTCCAAATAACCACAATGGATAGAATTGAGCTGATCCAAAGCCAGGAACCAGGAGCCAGGGCCTTCTTCTGAGTCGCCTGTGTGGATGCAGGCGCTTGAGGATTTCAGCCGTTCTCTATTGCCTTCCCAGGCTATAAAAAGAGAGTTGGATTAGAACTGGAGCAACTGGGAATACCTGCTCTGACTAGGATAAAGAACAGAAAGGACAAGGGTTAAATTCTGCCATCACCCTGAAAGAATCTTTGAGGCTACCATGAAAGACACCTATGATAGGTCGATAGCTATCTGAAAAGACTTCATACTATCATGTGGAACTTAACATATTTCCGCTAAGATTGTATAACAGTGTGTGACCCAAAAGTTTAAACCCTGCTACTGGACAATCACACAACTTTTCCTGAATCAGTGCTTCTATCCTGAAATGCATTTCTACTATGGAATTGCAAAAACACCTCTATCAAGATTCAAAGTAAAGGCGACATAAGGTACTAAGGGGAAATAAGCTCAGATTCTCATAACTTTCCTTCATCATGGGCATTATTTGGTGGGTTGCCAAGCACCAATCAACTCTGGGTAGTGCCTGCATTCCAAAACAGTTCTGGAAGAATATATTATTCTATGAACAATAAACGGCTCTAATGTTTCTTCATTCCAATATCAGACCTTGAAGGATACCACATCACTTGTTCTCTTGATTATTTTCTCATGGACCTGGAGTACTTGATTTATGCTTAACTGTTTCCACATCTAAAAATATTTTGGTATTTTATAATCAAGTTTTAATCTTCTAAACTAGATGATTCAGGGAAAATACTTAATCCATCAAAATAACTCCCAACCATGTGCTTTTCAAATCACCCTCAAAATGGCATATAGTTTCCATCATGTTTAGATTGTAACAGGATTTGTAATTTATGACCATTGGCTTAGTTCCAGCTCCCTGAGCTGTCGATGGTATTCTAATGCCATCCTCCAAACGACCCCTGGCAGAATTTCATAGGGATATCTACGGATTCAGATTAGTGGGAATAACCAGTGAATTTAAGTTATGGCAATCAGTCATTAACTCTATTCCCAAGTATCCTTAAATAAGGAAAATAAGCTTGATGGAAAGAGAAATTATATACCATTTTTGGTGTTTAATTTGTAACAGTACTTCAAAAAGTTCCAAAAAGTTCCTGGAATTAAAAGATAGGTTTGTTTTGGTACAAAAGAAAAATTGAAATCCATGTATTTTTGTTACAAGTATTTTTTAAATGAGATTTTAAAAACCACCTTATTTAAGTTTAGGAAATTACTTATCACACAGAGAAAAATCAAAGCCCTAAGTTTCATAGCTTACCAAGGGAACAAAGACTCAACTCCAGGTTAAGTCCAATTTGAAATTCAGTCTTTCTAGAACTCTATTCCATTTATTCCTACTAACAATTGTTAAAACTGAAGTGGACACCTCCAAGTAGAATTTTAAAATCCCAATAAATTTCTATCAAAGGTATGATTTTTCTCATATATACTTCTAACTTTCTCCATAAATACATGGTCTGTACAAATTTGGTCCATCAAGGCGACCAAAAGCAAGAAAACATGTCTTTCACAAAACTGGAAATAAAAAGAACATTCAGAAAAAATTAATTCTAATAACTGTCCAGACTTATACTGACATTAGCAATGAAATAATAGAAAAAAAGCGTATTTACTATGCACTAAGTGATTGAAAGGCAAATTATTTCAAATCTATGAAAACGGCTTTTTTCGATATGATTAGAAGTTTATCATTACTATTGTTGAGAATGAGTGCACTTGTCTGAATTCCATCTTTTGAATGTGCACACAGGCATCAGTGAATGTAAAACATGTATAGCATTCAATCTTCTGACATCATTCATGTTTAAAGAAGCAAAATAAAACCACTCTTTCAGAAATTCCTTTCTGGCATCCTATTTTAAGAGATCTATTTTTAAAGAAATAGAGGGTTTTCCTGTTCAAAATAATAACTTCTTTTCTTACTTAAAATTAGCCTTTACATTATTTTTACTCTTTACCACAAAAAATGAATACATCATTATCAACAAAAATATTTTTAAAAGTTCACTTATCAAAAAAAGTTCACTTGAAGGGAGCTATAAATCACCCTCCTTCTCCTTGTGGGGTGAAGAGGTGAGGAACACAGCAACAGTAGCAAAAGCAGCAAGCTTAGCTCAAGCAGCGAGTGTTGGTTGTAATCGGTAAGGTTTCTGGATTAAACAGGTAAAATTCACCAGTTGTGAACCATATGACCTCACGCAGACTACTTCATTTCTGGAGCAGGTGAGCATTTTCATGTCATTGCCTGCACCAGAGTATCATCATGACTGACCAGATTTCGCCCGAAGAAACAGCATTTGGAGTAATCCCCAGGGTTCCTGTGGATGACATGTGATTTTGTAAATAACTTCACATGTGTATTATTATGAAAATAGAAAAGAACAATACGATTTCCAAATTTTAGTAACTTTCATAGATTTTGTGTCTTATTTTGCTGATTTGTCACATAGCTTCTTTGATTAAGTAGTTTACTGCAGCACTGGGTTTCACTCTTTATGGGGAGAGTCATATATACCTTAGTCTAGATAATAGCATTTGGAATTCTGGGTGAAGAAGGGGCAATAACGGTGCCAAAAAAACAGTTCAAGACAATGGTTTATTCAGTGTGAAAATGAAGAGACACAGGGGAGCTCCTCAGAGAGAAACAAGTATTAGTGAGAAAGAAACATTATCTGCATTTCTGATCCTCACACTGTCTTCCTCTAGCCTTCACTTGGCTTATTCTTGGAGTCAACAAATTTAGTTGTTGGGAGAGTGATTTTTGTGTTACTTGGATCCTGGAAGATTTAAATTTTGAGACCATGAACAAATGAGCTCCAGACAATCTTTAAAAAGAAAAAATAGAGAGGGTGTAGGGAGCAGCACAAAGGTTCAACAGGCTAATTATGGGATGATCTCTTCTCACAAGTAAAAATATATAAAAACTAAGTAACATAAAAGTGTTTCAAATGTATTGTGTCACATTAGTTGTGAAACAACAAATTGGTAAACACAAGTAGACCGAGTTTTATGCAACAAAGAGTTTAAAAATAGTTTTTAAGGTTCAATTGCTTAAGAGTAAAATGAAACTTCATTAATTTAAAAATGCACTTCTCCATAAGTAACTGTATCACATAACTTCTGAAATTTTGCTTGCATACATTTCTGGAGTGAAATTTGGCAGAGCAATAGGCTGGCAGATAGACCCAGGGTGGGGCCATCACTGCCGATGTGGCTTGATTAGATTCCTATTATAAATGCTTCCACAACATTCGTATGCCCTGAAAATAACTTAAAAACCAGATATATTTGATCTTTTGGTTTGATTTTTGCCTTCTGATTCTTTCCATATTTCATGATTCCATACTTCATAAATCCACAGATGTTGCCTCAGGAGTTTATACAAAGAATGCCTCAATGGTTGAGTGGTCACTATTTCTGAATGTTGTCTGTGTTTGACATACTGACACACTTTGCATAAAAATGAAAAGACTACTCTAAAACAAAGACATACAAATTTGAAGGCAAGTGAAGGTGCCTGCTTAAGGTTCTAGGGTGATATTTTTCTTTATTAACTGTTAGACAGGAAATAAGGCTTAAAGTATTGATGGGATGATGAAGGAGAGAGGAAAGACAGGCCAGGCAAATCAATTGCAAAAATACCACAGAAAAGGTTAAAGGGTATGTACTGAGAAACTGTTTTGAGCAACTGAGTATCTTGACAGAAACAGAAGCCAATCATCTGAAATCATCTACCATTACATTGCACATTTCTTAATTGGAAAGCCATCAGAAAACATGTTTTCCTTCTCATATCTCAAACCCATGCTAAAATCTAAAATTATGACTTGGTGATCAATCCTTGAACCAACACTCTATTTTTCTTTTATTTCAGGCTATCTCAAATATTGTCATTATCAACCCCAGGAAAGTAATAATTGCTTGAAAACACTAGAAGCAATGCTATAACAAAGAACAGTGTTTGTATGTTACATCAGGAAGACTCAGGAAATATAAGAATAAAGGGTATTAGAGAGAAAGGAATTTTGAGTTAGGTCACCATGGTGAAAAGATTGGTTCTATTAGCTGGTCATTTAACAGGTTCCAGAGAACTTGATTGCTTTGCAATGAAATACTTCACTTAGCTTCCCCATAATCCATTCCTCCTTCTGCTCATCACACCTCTAATAACCCTATGTCATATGCTCATTAATCTTTCTACCTCTGCATCATAGAGTTTCACATTTTAATATTAGAGCTGGTCATCTTGTTAGTTTGATTTATTGTTTTCCTCTTTTGAAAAGTCCATACTCTCTTTCCATGTACTATAAATAACAAAATGTGGCTCCAGATTGAATAACAGAGCTGTAATTCAGCCTTGGGTTTTTGCTGCCATTCTTAAGGCCTCTAGTGGCACCCCCGGGGACCAGGATGTCAGTAGAGACTGGTGATTGAATTACAACCCTGCAGTCAATCAAGGCCTTGTACTATTCAAAGTATTTCTACAAATGACAAGTTTCTAATGCTTTGAAATGAAAGTCAGAGCTACAGTAGATCAGATGTTAGTTTAATGAGGACAGCTTTTTCTTTCCTACTTAATGAGACAGAGTCTCTTTACATTTCTTTTAGAAATATATCATAAGTAGCACATAAGAGAACATTCTTAAGTATTCAAGCTTTATTATTACCATTATTGTTACTATTAATTCCAATCTAGTACTCATGACACAACACATTTATTTGTAGACTATGCTAAAAAGTATCAAGAATAAAAGTGGAGGGATGTAAAGCAAAGAAGGAAGAAGGGGGGAAGGGAAAAAAGCACGGGAAGGAAAGAGTACTGGAATGCTATGCTGAAGTTCCAGTAGTCTCATAACTATGACTACTTGGCAAACGATAAGGTAAAACCAAACAACAAAATTGTACATTTTAGGAATGTTGAGTCAAGTAGGGTCATATATCTTGGTTATTAATATTTCAGGAAAGTAGGCCATAGGTGCAGGATGTTATCAAATTCTGGGGGGCACCCGAAAGATATTTTTGAATATTTTTTCTTAAACTTTAACAAAAAGTTTTATTTTAATTTCTCAAACATTATACTGTTAAAGAACAATGTTATCAGAAAACACTGTATCAGGGATACAATGCAATTTCCCTCAATCTACAGAAAAAACTCTTACAAATGGCTTACTTAAAAAAAAGTAAACTTACTCTTGTGCAGGAATCCTTAATTATTGACCCCTTTGAGAATGAGAATCTAATGAAAGCTGTAGAGCTTTGCTGCATAAAAAAATAACAACGGCAAATAACACTGAGCATCCTTAAAACTAAATTTAGTAATGCGTTTTGGATAGCAGTATTTTGATAAGAGGTTAATATAAGGTTCCCATTATCATGCAAATGAAATCATAATTGTTTTTAATGAACTTTGCCTCTCTGCCAAATTATTTCCCTGCTTTAAAATTTCTTTACTGTAAATTAAAACATCTCATTTTGTCTTCACGATTTTGTGTCTGCTGCCCTTTTTAGATGGTGTGTGCGTGTGTGTGTGTGCGTGTGTGTGTGTGTGTGTGTGTGTGTGTGTGTGTGTGTCACACAGGGTCTTAGGGTGTGCATATACTGAAGGCAGTTTTTCCTGCAGCCTTACTTAAGTAACTTGAGAAACGAACCCAAGGGCCAGCAAGCAAGCCACGGGTGCCACCAGGTGACCAGCTGGAGTACACTCCCCACATCAGTCAAGGTCTCAGAGACACGCAGTGACATAAGCGCTTGAAGTCTTTCCTCTAGGCTGACTCACAGGGAAGCGGTGTCCAGGGGTTTCTCCATCAAATTTTCCTACCTTACTCAGTCTCATTATAAGTTTCACTCAGGATGAGAGTTTTTAATGGCAACTGCATCAGCTAAACCAGCTATCATAGCAAATTGAAAGTTCTCAGTTTTAAAATAAGCTAGAAAACATTTGATTCCTATGGCAAGACTTGTCCCCCTCTCATAAATGTCAAAGATGGTCTGGCTTCACCTTGAGTGAGCCAAGTTGAAGTCTCTACATTTAACCGGACAATGAAAACTGGATGTTCTGTTTGTGTAGCCAAATGACCCAAAGTCATTCTCTCGCCTTTTGGTTGTTAAAGCCCTCTTTGGGAAAAACAAAACAAGACAAAACAAACAAACTAGACATGTAGAAAGTCAAAAAGAACTAAGCATATTATTCTTGATTCTACCACCAAATGAAACAATGTACATTAACAACTGGTGTGAATGAGCAGCAGTCAAAATAAAAGATACTGGGATGATGCCCGCAATCTACCAGGCTTGACGTGTTTGGAGCTATGTGAGCTTACATCCACTGGAACTTCTTGGTAACGTTTTAAGACCTGTGTTTACAAGTGTTCCATCAAGGGGATTTTGCCCTAGAATCGTCTTTTGCCATTCTGTTGCATGGAGTTTCAGTTCTCATTTTGAAACCACCACATGTATAGTGCTTTGACTGTTTGTAGACATGCTCTGAAAACATCTATTGAAGTCCTAGAGACTTAGAACCAAGTTTAACCCACATTAGCTGAGTGCATGTCACATGCAGAATGTCATAGGTAGCATGCTTGTGTGTGTTACTTTATTAAAGCTTCACAGATCTTGGAAGCAGCAATATTAACTGTTTGATGCATGAAGAAATCCCAACAGAGGAAGTAGAAGCTTTTGTATTAGTCTGGCAGACAGAAAAAAATAGGCTATAATGAGAATTCTCCCATCCTTTCTGGTTATTTTTCCATTCATGTTTTTTACTGGTATTTCCCCTCATACTCTGAAACAGGCTCACTGGGAAATTAAATCCAGAAAGATTTTCACTTGTAATCATAGTTTCAGTGCTGGAATGCACTAACGTTTTTGGAGTTTCCCAATTACACTCTAGACTTATCTAACAACATTGATGCCTCTTCTGAGTATTACACAGTTAAAAGTACTGGTTAGTTCCAAAATATATTAATGTATAAGATAAATTGATCAAAAATAAGGAAAGTTGTCAGTAATAGTGCAAAGTGCAGATTCTCATGGGTAAGTGAATTTTGGAGCCCACATTCATTCAGGAGCTAAATGTACATCCTTGGTACTCTGATCACGCTGAGTTCAGAGTCCGGATCCTCTGGGATCAATTTTTTGGTGGGTGAGGTACACTAACAGCACTCCATGGAGGGAGACAATGTGAATAGCTGTCTACATCTCCCTCTCCAGACTCCTACCTCCTTCCATGCTCACTGAAGACTGAGAGGGCACCGAACTTGTATTACCTAGGTAGTTTAAAAAAAAAAGTGTAATTAAACTAAAACCAAACAAATCCTAAGCTGAACATTTCAGTTTAAAATGATGTCGGGTCGCAGTGCCCTCACTTGCGAGTCCGAGGCAAAGGAGAGGTAGCTCTGGAAGAATCCATTCCATAAACAGGCAGCATGAAGGACAGACAGGAGCTCCTGGCCCCACAGACTACAAGCCTTGACAAGGTACCATCAGCATGGGGCAGGAGAAGGGAAAGCTCCAGAGTCCTGTGTGAAAGGACTATTTGTAAAAATGTCCAGGCATAGAATATAAAATATCTAATAAAAGAGGAAGATAAAATAACCATAAACTTATCAAAATTGGCAAAACAAATTTTAAATGAACTAGACAACTATAATTTTTTTTAAAGATTTATTTTTATTATTTTTTCATTGGAAAGGCGGATATACAGAGAGGAGAGACAGAGAGGAAGATCTTCCGTCCGATGATTCACTCCCCAAGTGAGCGCAACAGGCCGATACTATGCCGATCCGAAGCCAGGAGCCTCTTCTGGGTCTCCCACGCGGGTGCAGGGTCCCAAAGCTTTGGGCCATCCTTGACTGCTTTCCCAGGCCACAGGCAGGGAGCTGGAAGGGAAGCGGGGCTGCCGGGATTAGAACCGGCGCCCATATGGGATCCCGGGCGTGCAAGGCGAGGACCTTTAACCACTTGCGCCACCGCGCCGGGCCCTAGACTAGACAACTATAATTTTTAAAAATATGAATGTGTATATTTTCATTTTTAGAAGCATATAATTAGTATTTGTCTAGAAATTTATACAGTTGCATGGATATATAAAATTACAAAATTAGTGTCAGCCTCAAAGAAAAACCTAATAACTTATAAGTCTTTAGTAAATGAGGATTTACTCATAATATGTAAATATTTAACATTATATTTATAAACAATGTAATTCCTTATTACTAATATGATAAATATGCTCATAAATGGAAGCTGACACCCAGCAACCGGAGAATACACATTCTCTGAAACAACACAGAAATAAAACACAGAAAATTTTTTAAATTACAGCAATTATTATTTGTCCAAGATTCTGTACCATAAAGCCCACCTGCTGAGTCAATACAACTACACTTGATATTAGGAAGAAAATATAACTAATAAATACTTATAATAGGAAACCAAAAAACATACTTCTAAATAATACACAATTCAACAAATTTAAAATACTTAAAATTAAACAATCATAAGCGTATATTTCAAGCCCCTAAACAGTATTAGAGATAAGATCTAAAACATCACATGCTTGTGTTAAAAATGAAGTGTAAAAATAAAAATGTATTCAACTTGAACATCTAGAAAAATCAAATAATAATAAATCCAAGGAAAACAAAAGAAACAAATAAATAGAAATATAAGAAGTGACCTACAAAATAGTGAAACTTAAATAGAATGAACAGAACCCAAAGTTTGAACTTTTAATATAATTAAAATTGATTTATCTCCTGAGATATTTATCAAAAACAAAACAAAATTGTAAACAATACTAAAAACTAAAAAGATTATAGTATCATGTAGACAGCAAAAAATATTATGAGTAGCTATTTCTAGTTTATAAAAATTGAATAGGCCACCAAACAAATCTCTATAGATTTCAAAAAAGCAACAGTAAATATATTAGTTAAAATGTAGGTGAAATAATCTTTAAAATATACATATAAACTATCACACTAATTTGAAAAAAAACAGAAATCCAGACTTATCCTGTATCCATTAAAAAAAATGAATCCAGAGTTGTAAATTTTTGCATAGAAAAGAAAAAAACTAGGACCGGATTATTTTAAACATAATTTCTATGAAAATTATTAAATCATTAATTAATTAGTTTATAATATATATCAACTAATTACATATTATAAATTAAAATATTCATTATATTGATAAAAATAAAATAAATTAGTATGGTATTATTTTTGACAATTCAAAATAATTATTACATTATAAATTATAGTTATAAATATTAATTATGGAATATTTTAAAGGAAATATTTCTATTTTTTACACTATAACAGGGAATAGAAAAACAGGAAATACCTCTCTGTTTTATATGGTTAATACAATTCTGGCACCTAAACTCAAGCAGAATAATGAACAAAAATACATGTCTATCAAAGGATTTAAATTGAAAAACATAAGAAACATATTTTAAACAAAATTCAGAAATTCACAGAAGACATGCATTCATCTCTACATACAGTGAATAAGCAATAAATGTTTAAAATATTAGATTAAAATTTCTAGAAAGGTTAAAAATAAAAAATAACTTTTTTAGCCTGCAACAAATAACACTGAAACCTTTGCCTTTGCATCAGAAATAAAAGGCAATTTCTTGCTATCACTATTTTCATCACCAGCTATCAGACATTGTAGCTACAACAGTAAGGAAAAAAATTTATAAATTTCCTATATTTTGTGGGTAACAAAAAAAAAAAAGAAACAAACAAAATCAGCAACATTCATAGATGCAATCAAATTTATGCAGAATTTAATTCTATGAAGATTTTTTAATTGAAGGGAAATTTAATAAAGCTGCCAAATACAAAATACTTTTTTAAAAAGTTAAGTCAGAGAAGAATCCCTAAGAATAAATTCATAGATCTACAATCAACATATCTGAAAAAATATGCTAAAAATATATCCTAAAGAAAAAAGAAAATTTTCAAAAAGCGATGTTTGGAAAATAGGATGTCCATTTATCAAAGTTTGAAGCAGAACAACTCCTTGCCCCTTGCACAAAACCGACTGAAAATGGATTAAAATCTAAGCTTAAAATCAGAAACCATCAATGCTAGAAAACACAGGGAAAGTGTGTGTGTGTGTGTGTGTGTGTGTGTGTGTGTGACAAACTGACTCTGAAAGTTAAACAGATATGCAAGGAACCAAGGCAACTTTGAGAAAGAAGAGGAAAATAGTGGATATTGCTTTAGTAAATAGTAATATCCTAAGACTATAATAAATGACAATGTGGAATTATATCAAGGAAAAGAAGAAGCCCAATGGTACACAAAAAGAGCCCAAAAAGAAAGCCTACTAAAAGTGCACATGATTCTAAAAGGAAAACGACGCCAGCCCAGGAGAGAGTTAGCTGTCAGTACCCCCACGTTTAGAGCAGCTCAATACAAGAAGATACCAAAAATGGAAACAAATCTTCACAATAGTGAAGACATAGAATCAATCCAAATGTCTATCATCTGATGACTAGATAAATAAATTGTCGTATATACACACAATGGAATAACAGTCAGCAATCAAACAGAATGAATTCTGTCTTTCATAACAAAATGAATGCAACTAGATACTATTAAATTTAGTGAAATAAACCAGTTCCAAAAGAACAAATACCATATATTTTCTTTTTAAAAAAAGATTTATTTATATTTTTAATGCAAAGTCAGATACACAGAGCAGAGGAGAAACAGAGAGGAAGATCTTCCATCTGCTGATTCACTCCAAAGTAGCTGCAATGGCTGGAGCTGAGCTAATCTGAAGCCAGGAGCCAAGAGTCTAGAGTATCTTCCGGGTCTCTCACATGGGTGCAGGGTTCCAAGGCATTGGGCCATCCTCAACTGCTTTCCCAGGCCACATGCAGGGAGCTGGATGGAAATCTGAGCAGCTGGGATTAGAAAGAAAACAAGAAAACAGTCATTCAAAATCTCTCATGAAGCAAAGATGGTGGTATCTGAGAAACCCACAGAAAGTTGTATGAGGAACTTCCAAATTAAGTTCATGTCATTAGTCTCCCTTAGACTGTACATGAATGTCACACATTCTTTTTTATGTATGATTTATTTCACAAACAAGTTTTGATGTTACATTGGGTATTACATTAATTCCATCAACTATAATCTGATACAATGGTCCTGCAGAATAGACCTCAAACAGTTAAGTAGTGGATGCTGTGGTTCTATAGTTAGAAAAATACTTGAAAGCATAGCCTAGGAGATACACTTCAGTCAACAGCCTCAACAAAATGGAGAGAAATTTCCAGATGGTATGAATTTATGTAAAAACATTATTTTTGATGCTTTCAAAAAAAATAGCTGTGGTTGTGTACAAAATCCTGCCATTCCTGAGCATGTGCAAAACATAGCGACACAGTCCAGAAATAGTGAAGGATTTAGAGACGGTTTGAAAACAGTGTGGTTAAAGAAAGGTCCTCTTTTATATTCCAGCTTTGTCAGAATCTGCCCTGTGTGAGCAAATTAGAAACAGCCGTCTTATTCACTGTAGAGATACAACTAGTGATAATGCTTTAAACTGAGTTCTGGTAACTGCAGTAGTGACAGTGAGGACTGCCACAGTTAGAATACTCAGCTCATTACATGTATGTGGCTGCAGAGCGGCATGGGACACTGAAGATCAGCAATGATGCAGAGCAAGATGATGAAAGAGGCTGGACTGAAAAAAACCCAGGTATGGATGATTCTCTGAGCTATAACAGGTCAGGGTTTTGCTGATGGCTTAGGGGTGGGAATCAGAAACAATGCCAAAAACCACACTGCTTGTAGTATTGGTTTAAATATACTTTCTCAGAAATAAAGTTTTGATTGTCTTGTAAGAAGCTGACTCAGCATTTGCAAAGGCTCAGTCATTTCTAATTTCTTTGTTATAGAAGTATTCATAACTCCAAGTAAATAAAACCCCTTCAGTGACTTCCAGAGAAATATTCTTATGGGGGTGGATTCAACTAAGCTACCATTAGAATTCTGGATGACAACAGGTAATCATAAGCCTTTTTATAAAACAATGTTTGACTCAAATTTCTTCCTAAATGGTGGAGTTCCCATCATTACCTTGACAATTTTTAACAACTGTTGTCCCCAGTCCCTAATCATTTCCCTTTGCTATTCTCCCTGCTCCTCCATTAGTGACAACAAAAATCTGACAAACTCCAAATTCTGAAAGAGATCCAACCTTTTAAGTCAGCCCCAGAACTTCCTAGAGAAAAGAAACTTACAGATGTAGATCATTTGTTTAAGTGATATCATCCCTTTAAATTGACACACAGCCAACTCAAAATTATATAGCCCACTAATTGAGACTAGGTCCAGCAGGCAAGCTTAATTCCACTGATGATCAAAAAACCTTGTTTTCCTCCTCCTTTATCAAGCTTTTCACCAGAGTTACTAGCCACTCTCCAAAATCACTGGTTCGAGCTTCATCTTCTTTTATTTATCTTACCATTCCTCCAGGGAGACGACTAATGAGTCAGGCTATAGAGGAAGCTAATCCAAGGAGAGGAAAATGATGATACATTAACAAGAGAATCACCCCTGCATCAATAAATTTAAACAAGATTTTTCTTTGTTTTAGCACTAAATTTAGAAACTGCATAGTTAGTGTGTGTGTGTGTGTTTACCCTGCATATAAGTAACAGGTGCTACTCTTGTCAATAGCATATCTATTATGCTATTATTTTTCTCAGAATATGTCATTAGTTTTTATGTGCTTTATTCTTCTCAGCTTTCCCCTCACTCCCCCTCCCCTGTTATTTTCCTGTTTATCACAATAGCTCCTTTCCCCCAGAGCCTGCTTTTTCATGAATTCTTTACTAGAGAAAAGAAATATTTAAGTTCTATAGAACATAAGCTCTATAGAACAGTGTGTACTCTGATAGTTTAGAAGTATTGCCCGAAGTGCATGTATTAGGAATGTACTCTCCATAGTTCTGTGGGGATGATATTTCAAGGTGGGCATTTGAGCATTGATGATTAGAATTAGATGACATCATGAGGATGAGGCACCCACAATGCCATCAGTGTCTTTCCAAAAAGAAAAGGAGGGAGCTGAAGTAGCATTCTTTCACTTACCGTGTGATGGCCCCCACCATGTTATTTTGCAGCAAGAAAGCTGATTACATACCAGCACCATTCTATCAAACTTCCTAGCCACCTGAGCCATGAGCTAGTTACATCTCTATTCCTGATAAATTACTTTGTCTGATATTTTGTTCTAGCAACAGCAACAACAACAAAAATGAACTAAGACAGTTTTCAAAGATTAGTTGATGACACTCAGGAAAGTTTTATGTAGGACTTTTGGAAATAGGGGATGAAAGTTAAGCTAATAAAAGTTATATTTGTTGACCACCTGCAAAAGATTTCCAAACACTCACCCTAAAACCAACGTCAGGTGACTACTCTTTTTTATGGCAGAAAAAGAGTTTGTCCTCAAGAGAAGGTAAAACAGAAGGACTCTGAACTGAAAACACCAAACCTAGTTAACGATGAGGAGACTCAGCAGCAATTAAGTAAAATATCACTGATAGTCTCTGATTTCCAGCTCTCTTCCCACATTTATCCTCCAGAAATCTAAACTTTTCTTTAATAAAATATTATAATTCCATAGCCTGTGGAAAAACCCCAATGGTATATAGACATTGGATCAGCCTGCACCAAAATCACCCAGAAGATCATCCTTATCTTTAGTCAGCAACTGGCCTCAGTTCCACGTGCAAATTTTACAGTTAGTTCCTACTCTTAAACATGAACAGAAAACCATGACTCTTAAAACATTTGGAAAGATGCCCAATATAAAGAAGAGAAATATTACATAAATAAACAATTTTAAAACACAGATAGGCATGTCATATAGCACAGTGAATAAAACTACTGGTTGGGATATACCGGTGTCCCCTACTGGGGATGCGAGTTTGAGTCCCACCTGTTCTTCCAATCCAGCTCCCTGCTAACACAAAGCTTCCCTCAGGAATGAAGCTCTCCCACAGCTGTTAAGAGTGTGGCCAACCATTTTCAAGGGTTGTCTCACCAGGAGATAAGTGCCTTATCCAAAACCATACCTCATTTCAGTGGTAGCCTTGTTGAATTCCTCTTCTTTGTCAAGAGAACAATAACCACCTATTTGTTGTCTAGAAGAGACACATTTCACCAACAAAAATCAGTGGAAATTATATCGCATGGATTTTGATATTTTCTGTTAGTTTCATCTCTGCAAAACACTTTCTTATGATTAAATTCTTCAATGACTCATAGATCATACAGTAGTATCATTTTCTGCAAGAAGGCTCTTGATTTTCATTTTTTCAGATGCACGTTAATCATTTAATAGCATATTATTTAACTTCATGGTGTTGTTAATTTCTTTTTTCTTCTGGATGTTGATTTTGTTTTGTGGCTTTTCATTTAAGGGGATGTATAGTAGCTGTGTAATGGAGACTGTCATATTTAGTAACATATTATTTAACTTCATGGCATTGTAAATTTCTATTTTTCTTTCTATTGTTGACTTTGTATTATGACTTTTGGTTTGAGGGGATGTACAGTAGCTGTGAAATGGAGACTAACATCCAGATGTGAGGATACAATGTAGTATGCATTTCTATTTCCAGACAAAGATGGACTTACAATGAAACTGTTTACTATATCTTGGCAATAGGATGCTGTACTCTCTGCCATTGTCTATGCCCTCAATGATGGACATATGACTGTGTATGAAGAAATATACTTCAGTAATGATATAGAGGAACTAGGTGGGGGGAGGGAATTAGGGTGGGGATAAGGGAAATGCCAGGAGCCTATCGAACTGTATCATAAAATGATAATGATGATAATAATAATTATAAAATATTTTAAAATTCTGAAAAAAGAAACATTAGAGGAATACAGAACATGGAACATGGAAACATGGGTCTCAGACTTAGAGAAGTGGAAAGAAAATCCCAGGATAATAGGATGAAGATGAACGAGATCCTAAAATGAAAGCAGTTCTGGAGAGGTAGCTCGAGGTCAACTAGTCTCTACAGGGCCATGTCAGAAGACTAATGAGATTTGTCCCACCATCTGAATGAGATAGACTATTTGTTGTGCTTATATTTATCTACAGAAACTTTACTGTCAGGTAAACAGTAAGTCTAATTGAATTTAAAGATGATCGAAAAAAAGCATCAGTCATAAGAACAAACACACTCTGAACCACCATGAGCATTTCAAGGCAATATGGCAAAAACGGAAAAGATAGCAATAGATAACATCTGCTAAGTGTGGATTCTGTGTTCCAAGCTCTATGCACCAATCCGACACAGTTAAGGTATGTTGCATAATCCCAAGAACCACCATTCACACCATAAAAAGGCCAAGTCCTTCATGGTGTACATTCTGTGAATCTACTGCACAGAATTTGAGAATAAGTTTTCAGCCCTGGAAATATATCTCTCTTCAACAAGGAATGTGCCAAAAGGAGATCATTTCATTGGCCTAATTTCACAATGAAGAAACTAAGGCATAGACAAAGTCAGTAACTGGTCCCAACTTACCCAGCTTGAAGATGGGTAACTTGGCTAACATCCAAACCCAGGAAGCTAACTTCTGTTAGGGCTGTGTTTTAATAATTATGCTCAATTCCTTGAAAGAATGGCAAGGTTGGATATGAAGAAGAGTGACAGTAATGGAAAAATTAAGAAGAAAAAGGAAAGAAAAGAGAGAAAGGTTTTTTCTCTAGGTACCAACCTCAATGCTCATGAGAAATATTACCAGGTAATCTTCACCATAAAAAACTGCTTTCGCTCCTTATGAATGGCACTCTGACCTTTATGAAGGAGAAATTTATCACAAAGAACTTTCTCATGTCAGAAAAAGAGGTGTTCAAATTCTTTTTTCTGCTTTGTTTGTTTTTTACCATCAGTGTTGCCAGCTCACAAGAAGATGGAGAGCCTGTTGTATTGTACCTTCCTCTGATCTCAAGTTTGACCTGAATGCCTGATGCTTAATCATAGTAAAAGCATAGCTGCAGGTCTGAAAATAAGATATGGTACTATCAGCTTCCCTCCTACTGCCTGAGAAGTAAGAAACAGAGATTCATTAACTTGAAAAGCATAGTTTGTGTGTTTAGGTGATAGGCTCATAGACAATGACATAACTGAAAACTCTCCAAAAGGCCCATATTAGTGGGGCAGTATTGTGGTATAGCAGAATATGCCTACACTTGCCATACCAAAATCACATATAGGTGACAGTTCTAGACTCAGCTGTTCCACTTCCAATCCACCTTCCACCTCCTACTTAATGCACCTGGGAAAACAGCAGAAGATGGCCCAAGCTCTTGGTCCCCTGCACCCACATGAGAAATACATAAGAAACTTTGAGCTCCTAGCTTTTGCCTGACCTATCCCAGTTCTTGTAGCTATTTGGGAAGCGAATCAGAAAATGGAGTAAAGCCCAGGATGGGAATTTTCTTTTTCTCTCTCTTTTAATGCCCCATCTCTCTACATGTATAATTCTGCCTGTCAAATAAATAAAAAATAAATTTTCATTGTAAAACAAGGCTCAACTTGCATAGCACTTTGTAGAATATAAACTAATACATACCAGTCACCATTTTAAGTAGACACGCTGGAAGTTTTATGAAGGCTGTACCTCCCCATTCATCTACTACCCTGCTGTAAATATTAACAAATAGTAAATTACAGTAAGATGTCTTTTTTTTGGTACCAAAATGAGAGATAAATTGAGATTGGTCAGGTAAAAGAAACTGCCTAAGCAAAGAACCGAAAACAAGGGGCCTTTAGAAGAAACGGCAGTCTCAGAGGCAAAAATCAGGTGAGTTGAGCCAAGAAGCTACAAGGTTACTAAAGGAGGATGAGAAGGGCACAAATGGCTCCGGGCAGTGGTGAGGAGCTGATCAAGAAGAGAACAAATCAGTTCTGGCCATATCAGCCAGTAACAAAGAGTTGAGTTTCATTAAATTTCCCCTATATTTTAAAATGCAGCTGAATATCGAAGATCAGGTTATATTTTGGTCCATTGCAGTGGAATACTCTACCTTCAATGTCAAGGAGATACTGATGGACACAACACGATCAGAAAGGGTAAAAGAAAGTAGGTATCATAGGGAAGAATATTTTTAACTGGCAAAACTTAGAATTCTGAAACAGAAATCATTCCACTTATTTTTTGAGAGTTTGAAAGTTGTAGGTAGTCATCATGCACACACATACACACATGCAAACCCCACACCACATCACACCACACCAAACTATTGCATGTTCCATTTCAGACTCATTGCAGCAGAAACCCTTTGTTTTTAAAAATGGTCAC
This sequence comes from Ochotona curzoniae, assembly GCF_017591425.1. Classification (NCBI taxonomy): domain Eukaryota; kingdom Metazoa; phylum Chordata; class Mammalia; order Lagomorpha; family Ochotonidae; genus Ochotona; species Ochotona curzoniae. The sequence continues at coordinate 37,526,110 of NW_024466004.1, forward strand.
TCATCTTCACCATTACCAGAATGAGTATGACTTAACCAAAGCAGGTATTCACAATGCCTTCAAACAGCCACACTGTTCAAGGTCTAATCCCCTGGACTGAGACTAAATCCAGCCCTTTGATTTGTATCCTGCCTCTGCATTTACTTGAGAAAGCAGGGCAAGTGGAACAGTTTAGAGTTGCCAATCCTCACTGAAACATGAAACTGACAACCCCCACATCTCTCCACTCCTTTCAGTATCCTTCCTTCTCTAGAAACACCACTTGGAGAACTCAGAGACAATCCTTTTTACTCTGCTTAGTGCTCCCCACCCCCTGACAACCTTTCAGCAAACCTATCCCAGATTAATTGGCCCTAATACAGCGGTTCACAGCTGTATACAAGATGTTGGGGAGTGCAGCAGAGAAAGGGGTGATTGTGGTTGCCTGCACACTGTCATTGCGTTGTAAGAACAGACTTGCCTCCTTCAGAAATGGCATGATAATGGAATGTAATAGCAGAGCCTCTTGGCAATCAATGCCATAGTGGAAATAAGAGCACATCTCAGTGACAATAGCAAAGATGGAATGTGAAACAACAAAGCCCACTCTCTCTTGGCCAGAACTCTGGAGAGCAGCTCATTACTTTAACCTTTCCACCTTCTCTGGATGTACAATTAGAAACATGCATTTCCACAGGCATTAAATCTACTCACTTGATCCACTTTGCCCTCATTAGAACACTCAATGAGCCCCAATTAGCTGAATGGTCATAAACAGATGTTTGTGTCTTTAGAAAACACAGAAAAGAACATTCTTGGAGCCAAAAGAGAATGGAGAAGATCTGGCACATCCCAACTTATTAATTATCTGAAATATAGAGAGTTTTAGTTTTGACATGGGCTTGCAGTTTTTGTTTTGACAGCATAAACATGTGGACAAAAACATGGAGTTCTTATCAGAAATCAGAATCTTGTTTGGGTCCCAGAACTCTTTTTTTAAAAAAAAATTTAGTGAAATCTTTTAAATTGAAAACATTTGCAATTTGCCTGCATCCCTTATAAAAGAATTCAGAAAACATGGCAAGAGTAAGCCCATTTTCCTTCATGGTCACATGAAGAGCTGAGTAGAGGCTGCCCCTCCAGGGAATACTTGTGTTTGTTCCATATCACCACCCTCCATGGAATCCTTAGTTTCTTCAATTTCTTTTACTCATATCAGTTTCCTTTTTTAAAAAAAAGATTTATTTACTTTTATTGGAAAGTCAGATATACAGAGAGGAACAGAGGCAGAGAGGAAGATCTCCCATCTACTGATTCACTCCCTAAGTGGCCACAACAGCTAAAGCTGAGCTGAGCTGAAGCCAGGAGCCAGGAGCTTCTTCTGGGTCTTCCATGTTGGTGCAGGGTGCTAAGGCTTTGGACCATTCTCCACTGCTTTCCCAGGCCACAAGCAGGGAGATGGATGGGAAATGGAGCTGCCAGGACAAGAACTTGTACCCATATGGGATCCCAGCGTGTGCAAGGTGAGGATATTAGCCACTAAGCTGCCATGCTAGGCCCACATCAGCTTCCTTTTACCCGCAGGACTATATGCATATTGCTACCATTTACAAACTCAGGTAGTTTCCTTAACTGAACTTCCCTGTGACAGTGGACTCAGTTTTCTTTTCTTTTTTTTTTTTATATATAAAATTGCAGACAACTAAGTCAGTTAAAATACATGAATTGTTAAGAACAGTTCCTGACAGGGCCCAGCATAATAGCTCAGTGACTGAATGGCTAAATCCTTGCTTTGCACATGCCAGGATCCCAAATGGGTGCAGGTTCATGTCTTGGCTGCTCCACTTTCCATCCAGCTACCTGCTTATGGTTTGAAAAAGCAGTAGAGCATGGCTCAAACTTTGGGAACCTGCACCTGCATGGGAAACCCAGAAGAAACTCCTGGCTTCTAGTTTCAGATCGGCTCAGCTCCAGCTGTTGCAGCCACTTGGGAAGTAAACCAACAGATGGAAGATCTTTCTCTCTGTATCTCCTTCTCTCTGTGAATCTGCCTTTCAAATAAATAAATAAAAATAAATGGAACAGCTCCTGACATACAAGAATTCAGTAAATGTAGCCATCACTTGGTTCTTGTCATCATTATCTCCATCATTGTCACCAACATTACATAACCTGGCCTGGATTCTCTTTTTCCCAGGGAGTAGTTATTGCAATGTATGTAGTCACCACTGAGAGCACAGTGTATAATAAAGATGGTTTGCAATAATTTTTATTCAGAGCACCATACCAACAATTTTTTTTTACAATTCTACTGTGAAGTAAATAGTCGGCTGGACATAGGACTGAGAAGAGAAAATAGCAAAAAAAATCAATAATAGTCATCGTCCCTGACATCCTCAGTGTATAAAGGTGGGCATAGAGGTGGATGATAGAGGTGGATATGGAGAAAATAAATGAATACAGTACTGAAGGAAGAACAGTCACAGAGCAAGAACTCTATGCATTCCTAAGACACAAAAGCAAGTTTTTTTTTAATATCTCAAATCTAGATTTCAACAAATTTCTCCCAGGGCCTTTTCCTGTTCTTGCCTTAATACATTTAGGTGACTGGGCAATGCCACACTATAGATTCCCTTTAAAGTTATGTTCTCAACCAAGTGTAATAATCTGTACTATTGCCAGGGGCTGTTTGCCAAATAATCAGTGATATACTTCAGTGAACTGAACAACATTCCTGTTCTCATTAGGCTTTCATTCTAGAAAAGAAATACAAAGAATAAGCTGCTAAACAAATAGTGAAAATATCACTTCAAATAATGAAAAGGTTCATGAGTACAATAAAAGAGGATGGGTATAACGGGGTGTGGTAAGTCTGGGATCCTTAAATGAAGCATCCACAAACAGTCTCCCTGACAAGGTGCTGTGTTTCTGATGCCTATGGGACAGAGAGAGACCCACGTGTGAAGATGCAGTGTGCTGGTAGGCAGAAACTGTGACAAAAAAAAAAAAGACTTGAGAGGGTGTATTCCTTAGGAAGAAAAATCCAGACGGCCGAGAAGGAGGTGTAATACAAGATAGGGTTGAAAGAGTAAGATGTGACTAATTGAAAAGGTCATTTTAAAGATTTATTTTATTTTTATTGGAAAGGCAGATTTACTGAGAGAAGGAGAGAGAAAGAGAAAGATCTTATGCAGTGGCCAGAGCTGAGCTGATCCAAAGACAGGAACCAGCTGCTTCTTAATGGGTTTCACTCAGATTCAGGGTCCCAAGGCTTTGAGCCATTCCCTATTGTCTTCCCAGTCCACAAGCAGGAACCTGGTTGGTCAGGGGAGCAGCTGGGACATGAACCTGCAAACATATGGGATCCTGGAGCATTCAAGGTACGAATTTAGCCATTAGACTATCATACCAGGCCTGAAAATGGTCATTTTAGATTACAGAAAAGCATTTGGTTTTTATTCAAGGTGTAGTATAAGCCCATTGAAGAATTCTAAGCAGTAGGAGTGACTAGATCAAATGCAGTTTTGTTTGTTTGTTTTTAGTTTGTATCTTTTTGGTTTGTCAAGTTTATCAGAAAAAAAGCAAATCTATCACAAACTCAATAAAAGCTAGATAGATATTTGATTTTATCCAATGTAACTCCAACACACATTTTGTTTATTTTTTTTTAAGGACTTGTTTAATTTACTCGGAAACTCAGAGTTACAGAGAGGAGGGAGAGATAGAGGGAGAGATCTTCAATATGCTGGTTCACTCCCAAAATGACTGCAATGGCCAGAGTTGCGTCTGTGCGAAGCTGGGAAGTAGGAATTTCTTCCAAGTCTGTCATGTGGGTGCCAGGGCCCAAGGACTTGGAGCAGCTTCATTGTTTTTCCAGGCCATAAGCAGAGAGTTGGAGCAGAAATGGAGCAGCTGGGGTACCAACGGGCACCCGTATGGGATACCAGCAACAGAAAGCTAAAGATTAGTCTGTTAAGTCACCTTGCCAGCCCCTCAAATGCACGTTTTATCATGAATACTATGGCTTCTATTTGAGGAATGGATTATTTGGATATGAGAGTAGAAACACAGATACCAGTGAAAAAGATGCTGGATTGATATTTAAAATAACTGGCTCCTAAAGTTTCTTGCAACTCAAGAAAACTCCATCTTTGGTCTTTTGGTTCATAATAGGCAATGAATATAAGACAGAATCCAGAAACAGAAGTTTTGGTATAAAATGAACAGTTAAGTCCACTTGGTGATAGGATTGCTTTAGCAACATCAGTTCTCTAAAGAGATCACAGAGACCTTGTAGCTTTGTGTCTTCAAACCCTGAAATCTTGGTAGAGTTCTGTGACAAGACACTCATAATGGTGCAAGTGAACCAGTTATCAAGACTGGAAACCAAAAGACCTCTATATCTGACATTTTAACCTCAAGTATTACAAATGTGACACACAAATCTAGGTTGTATTAATTTTCTTCCACTCTAATTTATAAGCAATTTGTTGTTTTTTCCAAGTCTCTACTTCACTGTAACTTCAAACAAGAAACATATTTTGTAAGGCACACTGGACCCCTCCCCTGGTAGCAGATGATCTACATTACCAAGAAATGGCATCTGGCAAACATTATTGCCCTTGGTTAACAGCTGTTCAAATAAGAGTTAAAAGAGCTGTGAGGGGAGAGATAGAAATCAACTTAAATTCCTATTTTAACTATTGATTGATTTGGTTTTATACTTACTTTTTAATAATCATTTGCATTAAGCAGATAGCAGATCTTTCTCTGATAAAGAGCTTAAGTTTTAAATTGATGTTTCCTTTTAAATGTTCCACTCCCTGCCAAACAGGGCTTGGTTTCCTCAAGACACCAGCCTAAGCCTGGAACTTGGGTTATTCTAGAGGAAGACACTCAATATCCCTCACCCAGGCTCTATGATTTCTCTTCACCTTAGTAAAGCAGATTGTCCCTTGAACAAACTGCCTGCTTGAGAGCAAGGACAGCCGATATCTGCTAACGATTCATGTACTTACTCAGAAACCCCAACAAAACATTTCATGTCGAAATTTAAAGAAATAAGAAATGAGACTAAGAACGAATTCTGCATTCTGTACTAATCTAACATAGTTTGAACTCACACATAGCTCACAGAGAGAGCTAAACCTTGAAGCTGAATAAATAGGAAGGCAATATCTGCATCACTTCCAACAGTGGCTCTTGGTGCCCTTATCCATCATGACATTCCTCTCCACCATTTTCCTAGCTTTCTTTGGCTACAGTAACCATGTGATCCAGATTAGGCAAATGGGACATAAGGAAGATATAAGTTTTGCGACAAAGGAACATCTGCAACAATGGTTTTGCTTTTCTGATAAAAAGGAACAGATGCAACTAACATCGCTGCCTTAGTTATCTCATATTCTTTCCAGCTTTATGCTTTGAATGTAAAGAGAGGCCTTCACCTTGGATATGCAAGGGAAGAACAAGAGGACCACAGAAATGCCAACCTAAGCTCTGATATTGTAAAACAGCTGAACAAGGGTCAGCAATTGCCAACTTCTACACTTGCTATGAAAGTAAAGTCCTATTTGATTTGCACTACTTTGATTTGGTCTTCCTTGCTGGTATAGCTTGTTCCACAGATAAAGTCCTTCTGCAGGCATAAATCGGACCTGACATCCTCAGAGAGCGCTCGCCCGTGAAAATAATCACACAACTTGTAAGCCAAAGTTTACTCTGTTTCTTGGCACCAAAGGCAGGTACTTGCTGTGCCAAATCTTGATTAGCAATTGTGCTGGGCAGGGTCCAGTCAGCATAAAATAGAGTCCATGTTAGGCACTTTGTAGGGAGGATTTGATATCAGGACATAGTTATAAAGGTATTCGGAAAGCTGAAAAATCAAACAACATGTGGTGAGCGGCCTTAGTTCCTAAGCAAGAAGATACCACCATCATTAAGAAACAGAGAAAGGGACAGTGGTTGTCCAGAGAGAGCTGAGACCGTCAAGGGAAAAGCAACTCTTTTTAAGACAGCACATTAGGCATGGCAAAGGCTGATTTAAAACCAGACAGCTAATTATTAACACAGACTTTTGCTGCTATTGATAGTGAGGTATACATCATATCCCAATGACTTTTTTAACCCATCCTTTGTCTGCAGCTCTTACACATCCTCCATTGAATTCACAATGATCACAAAATGTTCAGCACACAGGAGGACAAATATGGGTGTCTTCCCGAGATAAAAACAAACATTTTTCTTAATACTTTCAGTGCAAAAAATACAAGAAAGTTACTTCCTAAGCAATTGCAGGCTTGAGCTGTGGAACAAAGATGATGAACAAATGAGCTAGAAGTGTAATTGCCATCCTAATGGACTTGATTACACTGACATCATCAGGAAAGAATTTTTTTCTCCACCTGATATTGCTTGTGTTCTTCTGTGTGCACATGAGAGACTTATCCTCCTGCTTTCTACCTCAGTGGAGACGAGGGCCAAGAGCTCAGCGATGAAATATATCAACAACAGAGCCCACAGATAGTTAAGTATCCTGAATTTGTAGTGCTGGAGAAAAATCTACACAGACTGCTTGATCAGTGCTTTAAAACCCGTGATTTGTTATAGAAGTAATGTCTCTCTATATAAATATATTATTAACTATTCAATTCTCCAGTTTATTTCTGTGACCTTACATATAAGCTCTCTGAGAAACAGACGTTTAACATCAGTTAAAATCTTTGTCATTTTGGAATGTTCAGTTCTTCATATGTTGCATTCACATAACTCTAATCTTTACAAAGTCAAGAGTCTCCCACAAAATTCTTTCTACACCATGATTCTTTTTGGCTTGTTCATTTGTTATTTTTAAAGACTTGTTTTAATTGTTTGAAAGTCAGAGTTAGAGAGAATGAGGGAGAGACAGATCTTTCATCCACTGATTGATTTCCCTACTGGCCACTAAGATCTGTGCTTTCTAAGGTGCATCAGTAGGGTACTGGATCAGAACTGGAGACACCAAGACTGAACATGACACCCATGTGGGATGCCTGCATCACACACAGCAGCCTTATCTGCTACCCAATAATGCTGCCCCCTTTTGTTTTACTTTTTCACCTTCCTCTGTGTGACCTCATTCAAGTACCTGATGCCAAGTACTGTGTACCTTTTCTCCAAGATAAAGTCTTTCTTCCTTAAGTAAAACATATTCAACCAGATAACTCTCCTCAGCTTTTATCAACAATCCCCTTGAGAAATTTTGTGCTTTTCAATGATTGATTTATTTTCATTGCAAAGGCAGATTTACAGAGAGAAGTAGAAACAAAGAGAAAGATTTTACATCTGCTGGTTCATTCCCCAGACAGCCACAAAGGCCAAAGTTAAGCTGATTCAAAGCCAGGAATCAAGAGCCTCTTTCAAGTCCCCTGTGTGGACTTGGGCCATCTTCCACTGCTTCCCCAGGCAATGAGTAGAGAGCTGGATATGAAGTGGAACAGCCAGGACATGAACAACATCCATATGGGATGCCTGTTCTTGCTAGTAGAGGATTGGCCTGTTGAGCAACTAAGCCAGTCCTGCAAAATCTTACACCCCAAACTAGACCAAAATATTAAAACTAGGCTTGATTATGCAGTTGTTGGGAAATCATATAGAGTGTGACAGGATTCACTTCTCATTTGGAATCTCAAACTTGGTAGGCTGTTTTGTTTTAAATAACATTAATTGATTGGAAACAGTATTTGTCAGGCAAAGGTTTCTATTAATGTAAATTTTACACTATTTTACATCTAGCATAACCTGTAATTTTCAATATTAACTATTTTCCAAAGTATCATCATTCAGTAGTTGTGTTACTGCTTTTAGCACTACATATACATCTCAAAAATTGATTTTAGGACATGTTTTGAATCCTTTACTAGCCTGTAATTTGAATTTTTATTCTAAGTGGCTAACTCTTCTCTTGGCTGCCACTGCTCCAATGGTCACTCCTCTGTGGAAATAATTACTCAAGCAACCATCAGTCCATCCAAATAAATTCACTTTTCCCATTTCTCCATATTTACAGGTGGGGAACCTTTTTTTTTCTGCTAAGGGCCATTTGGATGTTTATAACATCATTCAAGGGTCATATAAAGTATGAAATTAAAACTTGGCCTTGGGCCTGGCAGTGTGGTCTAGCGGCTAAAAGTCGTCGCCTTGAACATGCCAGGATCCCTTATGGGCGCCAGTTCTAATCCCGGCAGCTCCACTTCCCATCCAACTCCCTGCTTGTGGCCTGGGAAAGCAGTTGAGGATGACCCTGCACCTGCCTGGGAGACCCAGAAGAGGTTCCTGGCTCCTGGCTTTGGATCGGCGCAGCACCGGCCTTTGCGGTCACTTGGGGAGTGAATCATCGGAGGAGAGGTTCTTTCTCTCTGTCTCTCCTCCTCTCTGTATATCTGACTTTGTAATAAAAAAAATAATAATAAGTCTTAAAAAAATAAATAAATAAAACTTGGCCTGGCAGGGAGGGGAATCCCAGAGTGGAGCAGGTGGACGGGAGGAGGCTGTATCTCAATCCTGGAGACTCCTGGATCCTCACCAAGGACTATCAGTATGGGCATCAAGGACTACACCTCAACTGCCAAAGAGACCACGGAGAATTGGAGTGCCTTCGCAGGCTGAGAACTCTGAGGTCACCCACCCCCATGTGGATCTCTCACATGGGATGGAAGAAGTCCAAATCCTTCCTCACAGGGTCCAATGTCATCGGAACAATAGCCAGGAGCCCTGAGCAGTCTGCAGAAACAGAACAGTAAACGCCCTTCGGGAATAGAGAAAGGAACTTTCTCTGGTCCTTACTTAGTTCCAACCATGGATTCCCCACCCTCTCCTGCAATAATTATCAGGGTCGACCAGGAGCCCCCAAAAAACAAAACAAAACAAAAAATAAACAACAAAAAATTAGAATAGATAGACAGAGAACAACAAGAAAAGCTTAGAACCAGACAGGATATGGTCAGCTTGGACTCCCATATACCTTACTAGGTCGGACAAGAAAATTAGTTACTCCTAACTGGGCTATTGAAGATTTCTCTGCACACCCCTCCTAAAACTGTTCTGTGCCTCAACTGTTGACATATACCTTGTTAAATTTATAAGCCAGTTTGGACTATCCTAAAATCTGCAATTCAGTAAAAATTATGCTTCAATACAATAAACAGCTAAATACAAAAATGAAAATAGACACAAGACAGCTGAATAGTATCCTATAGCCATTTTAAGGTGTATAGAAGCTGGTTGTATATAAACTAAAATTGAAATGTTAATGAAGTAGTCACAGGATGTGGTTAAGAACTTGCATTTTCTAACATATCAGTCACTCAATACCATGTCAATTAACCCCATAACGTTGTAAATTGTTGTTGATGTTATGTTATGACTTTTAATTGGTCAGAACGATATTCTGCCAGCTCTGTTTTCAGATCAGACATGGTCTCCCCAAGAAACCGTTGAATTTATCTGGATAATAAGATGCTGGACTCTATGCATGGTACATCCTTGCAATGAAAGAAACAAGACTGGATTTGAACTGCAATACTGCAATAAGGTGGAGCAATCCACCATGGGGGGAGGGGTTGGGGCAACCTCAGAGCCTATGAAATGATGTGATAAAATGAAATGCAATAAAAAAATACTTTGATCACATAAAAAAAAAAAAAGAAATAAAAAGGGGAAAAAAAACCCAATTGGCCTGCTAACACATTTCTTGAATTTTGAGTCTCACCTGCGGTTTCCATGGCATAACAAGACCAAATGATTCTTCAGGCCTCATATACAGCCCATAGGCCAGTCAATCCCCTCTCATACATGCTGAAATTCTTATCTCCTAGCTTAGAAACCAAGAAAACTTTTGGTACACAGCTACAACCTCAGCAGTAGTAATATTATTAAGGATGCGTCACGCAACTTCTAAACAGTTGATACCCCTCTTGGGAAATTATTCAATTACATGAAATTAAGAAAAATAGTGGGCCCAGCATGGTAACCTAGCAGCCAAAGTCCTCGCCGCCTTGCATGTGTCAGGATCCCATATGGGAGCCAGTTTTAATCCTGGCAACTCAGTTTCCCATCCAGCTCCCTGCTTGTAGCCTGGAAAAGCAGTAGAGAATGGCCCAAAACATTGGGACCCTACATGCATGTAGGAGACCAGGAGGAGTCTCCACGCTCCTGGATTTGAATCATCTCAGTTCTGGCCAGTGAGGCCACTTGGGGAGAGAACCAGCAGATGGAAGATCTTTCTTTCTGTTCCTCCTTTTCCCTGCACATCTGCCTTTCCAATAAAAAGGAATAAATGTTTAACAAAAAATAAATTAATGTTTCAATGCTTAGACTGAGTATATTACTCTCCATGGTGTGAACAGGTGTATTTTAGTCTGTTGAAAGCCTCAGTACACATGACTGGTTTTGCCTTCCATAGGAGAGACTGATGTCTGATGCCCTTTAAAATGAAACGTGTGATTTCCCTGGTTCTATAGAAGCCTACAACCTTTAGGTTTAAACATGTTAAGTCTTAGATTTTGAGTTTGCTATCCTCCATAATTACTTAACCAGTCCTTTATAATAAAAACCGTTTGCAATAATAAGTAATATTTTGTTTAAAATGCATTTATATGTTACTGGATCTGTTCCTACGAGGAAGCTTAACCAATACATTCACATATTATCACAAGTTGAAAACCAGGACATATTTTTCCTATCTCAAGTATTCTGATATCTATTCCATTTTGGATTTGGCAAAAATTGTTAAACAGGCAACCCATTATCTACACATCTGGACTGAGATATGATATATGCATTTTATCTTGTGTATAGAATACAAAAAATTCTTTAAGAGGCAAACTTTTCTAATTAGGTGCAGTTTATCTTATTTATTATCAAGATAATCCTAACAAGATGAGGCTACCTAAGTTGTCATGCCTTGGAAAGCAGGTTGTAAAATGATTATATGTGTTAACAGATAATATTTTTCCCTAGCTGCTAGCAACATTTTTTTCTGAAGCATAATTTTGTTGACTTTTCAAAGTTCAAGGACACTTCATGAATAAATTAAAAGGTAAGTTAAGAGGCAGGTATTTGCCTGTCAATTGAGGTACCCACATCCCGCATCAAAGGCCTGGATGCCATAACTACCTGCAAGTCTTGAATCCAGCTTTCTAGTAATGCATATCGCGAAAAGCAGTGGCAATGTTTCAGGTTGGTTCTTACCACCCACATAGAGATCTTGGATTATGTTCCCAAATCCTAACTTAATCCTTCACTGTCACAGGCATTTGGAAGGTGAAACCAGGGGAGGATGCTCTCTCTTTAATCTGTCTTTCAAATGATGTTTATATATATATATATATATATACATATATATATATATACACATATATATATATAGTAAAGCATGCTTATCTTACGATACATAATCTACAAAATGTATGCTAACCAATTGCTGTAACATTGTATAAATGTAAAATTAGTTGATAACATTAGAATTAGCTTTGTTAAATAAATCAAAGATACACTAACATGAATAAATAAATACAATTAATAACGTATAATTTTAGTCAGTAAGGATAAAATTTTAAATGGCCAAGAAAAATGAGGAACATAATTTTATTATCTACTTTCACCTAGTAAAGTTAGTGCATGCATGAATACATTGGCAAAGGAATTTGGGCAGCATGAAGAGTAATTTTTTATATTCATCAAATAGTCCAGATTTTATTTATTTTTTTCACAGCTATGTTTCCACATTTATTGAAGGCTTACTGAAGCTTCTGATTATATAACTACATTACACAGTCAAGAACATGAGTCAAGTATATTGTAAGACATGTTATTTTCTTTCTTCTTTTTGTTTTTAATTTCAAGTAGCATCATATATTTTCCTTTTTAAATTTTGTGCAAATAATTATGAAATTTATGCATTAGGACATCTTCAAAATTTAATGGAGAAGTGTGAAAAAATCTACAAGTATTACAAAGGGAAATTTGCATACAACAAGCAATATTTTAATTCTATTTTCTGTGAAGTTTAACTACCCTTATGCAGGTTTAATTTGTAATTCTACAATGGATTTAGCTAGCTGGCTATTATTTAGTCACACTGAGAGCAGTATTTAAGTGAGAGAAAATGTAGATACAAAATAAGCTCTGAGTTTCTCTTGAGATTGAATTTTTCATATGTTTCCAACCTCTTCAAGACACAGATACGTGGCAATTTGGCCTGAACACCAAAAGGGGAAATTTTAAAATTTCCATTCTTTCCCTATGGATGTCATTTCAAAACAAAGTAGTAAACAGGAAAGATTCTTTAGGTAAGTTTTCTTTAGTCATATTCAAATACTTGAGTTTCTGAATCATAGGAATAATTAATGTGACAGTAATGGAAGTCACAGCCTAATAAACCCCTCTGAAGTTCAGTTTGAATTGTTTTGTATCTATTATTTAATGTGAGAAAAGAAACAATAGCAATGAATATTTATATTCATTCTCAGTGTCTTCTGTTGGGTCCTCAAGAAATTCAGACCAGTAAAGAGGTAACACAAAAAATAATTCTTACAGATAATTTTATAGGTTCATGATCCAAACTTAGCATAAGAGAAAAATACTAACACCAGCTATGCTGTAGCAAAGTACTTCCTATGATGCTCCATTTTAAGCATCACAATTTGCATTTAAGAATGAGTAGTACTGCTACCCTTTTTCCTTGAAGAAATAGAGAAGCAGAACTTAGGGAAGCTGAGAAATTCATAGCAATCTATTTGCCACTAAATTGTACAACCTAAAAACTCTGCCATGAAAACCTGATTTTCTGACTTCCTATTATTTTTCTACAAATAAAAACAAACCAAAAAAAAAAAAAACCCAATTCACTAAATATAAGCAGGAACCCAATAAGGCACCCAATTAATACAGAGAGGAGAGGGTTGGGAGGAGACCAGGCATGACGGCTCAATTGACTAAATATCCCCTTGCAAAAGCTGAGATTCCATATGGGCACCAGTTCATGCCCTAGCTGCTCTACTTCCCAGCCAGCTCCTTACTTGTGGCCTGGGAAAGCAGCAAGAGATGATGGCCCGAAAAGTTAGGACCCCTGCACCCACAAGGGATACCTGGAAGAAGCTCCTGGCTCCTGACTCCTGATCAGCTCAGCTCTGGCCATTACAACCATTTGGAAAGTGAATCAGCAGATGGAAGATCTCTATCATAGCTCCTCCCTGTAAATCTGCCTTTCCAATAAAAATAAATAAATCTTAAAAATAAACAAACATTAGGTAAATGCAGAGTGTGAAGAGGATCCAAGAGAAGACATCATGTACCTTCATCAAGGCAGAATGACAGAGCTTTCCTTAAGGACATGTAAGGCCTAGTGGACTGGAGGCAGCTTGCCACATCCGTATATGAGCTGTTGTTATTGGAACATTTTATTCATTACTTGATCGTGAGATGTAGGAGGTGTCATTGACAAAATTTTCCCTGAAGCTTTTAGTCTGAAGTCAAGTTTAATGCTGCAAGTCTGTCACTAAGGCTTCAGCTTGCTGGTAGTTGCTGTCAGTGGATTGAGATTTACCCCACACTCAGGAGCTGTATTTTGGCAGAAGGTCCTGTAGGCATTTTGAAGATAAGTCATTCTGAATTTACAAACCACACCTGCAAATACAAAATTAAGTTACTGTTGTTCCTGATATTTTAGAATCTATCTCCTATAAGAATCTATCAGCAATACACTTCATGTGCCAACTTCATATTTGTGTAGCTCTTCCAACTGCAACTGATTCTAACTGTACCTCAATTTACCGTGCATTTGGCTCATGTCACTGACAGAGGAGTCACCTCCCAGCTTTAATATGGAATGTTGTCAGACACAACCTCATGATTTGTGGATGAGCTCATACATTTCCCTCCAGCCCAAATCATCACTTTCTCCAATATGCCTCACATAAGCCAGACTTTCATTTGGCTTTGGCTATTAAGAATAATTAAGGTTTGGGAAAGGCAAGATTGTCTTGTCAACTCAGCTATTTTTGAGAGCACAGACTACTCAAGCTATTAGCACAGCACAGAGGAGCAAGACAAGCCAATCCAGCAACACCCAAGGGTGCAGTGGTTACGCAGTGAAGTTTTCACTCTTGATAGGAAGCCACAGCAAGAAATGTTATGCAGTATTTTTAATAGTAATCCAGAACTTGCATGGTTATATACATATATCTGTTTACATGTGCACAGGCACACATAAATACAAACTAAACCTTCATTTGCATTTGCTCATGTGTATCTTTTGTTAAGTCAGGATGACCATTCGCCTTTTCAGAAAGGTTAGAAAACTTCCCCTATACCACACAGGTATTATGGAGTAAAACCCATATTTGAATTTCAGTTACTCCGCCCACAATGCCCTTTCTCTTTCTGCCACCTCCTGGTAGGGTCTCCCATGTCTTCCTTTGACTCTTTCGAAAGCCTGGCAATACCTCTTTTTTCTTGCAGTCTTTGTGCAGGGAGAAAATCTTCTCCCCCTGGGCAATTTCTTAGGAATTCTTCAGGTCTGAAGCTACAAGCTACTTGTTCTATACTCATTCACTCTCTCCTTCACTCAGACATAGTTGTAGTACTGAACATTTTTATATAGTACAGTCAGAAAAATTTTAATGTGAACTTTATAATCCCTGAAAGCAAAATTCAAGACAGAAATGAGTCTGTGTGACTCAAACAATGTAGGATAACAAGTTAACACATTTTAATTCAAAGTTTATTTGTAGGGTTTCAAATAAACTAAAAGAATGCTCTCACGATTCTTATGAAAACATTATAAATATTATTGACTGTTGGGCAATGTCAAGGGTTAGGGATTGTGGTAAATAGACAGTGGATTGTGCGGTAGTCTACATGTAGACAGATTATTCCATCAGGGCATGGTTTTAGTGCTCAAATGGAACTTAGGGACTCTGGAATCTGGCATTAATCAGTTGTGTGACCTTGGACTTGGGGATTTAAACTGGTCTTAGAAAGCAAATATTGTACAAAGATTAAACTCTGGGTAAATTTTTTGTCTCCAAATTCAAGAGTCTTTTCAAATGTGTCAATTAAAAAGATAAATTATTTTGGTAAAGAGAAAAAATATCCTCTCATCTTCATGTGGTTCCCAGATATGGAAGGAAATCTAAAGCAGAATGGACATCAGAAAGTCATGGATTAAAAAGTCACAAAGGTGTAGGTCTTCAACTCTGATTAACTAATACTGCTTAGGTCATCTGCCTTCTGTTTTGTAGTGTGTGGTTCGAGTTCTGCTTTTGTTCTGGATTCTGAATTACAGATTCTTGTTAATGTGTCCTAGGAGGCAACCTGTGATGACTTAATTAGAACCCTGCCTCTTATGCTGGAGACCTGAGTAGAAATCCCAGCTCCTGGCTCCAGATTGGTTCAGTCCCAAATGTTGTGGGCACATGATCCATTTGTATTCTTCGTTCCTCTCTCTCTTGGTCCTCCTAGACCTAAATTTCTCTGCCTTTCAAATATATATGTATACATATATATATATATATAGTGCCACAATGTCATTTCTAGAGACTATTGTCATAGCTTTGCCTCTCCTTATCAGTAAATCACTGGATCACTATTCATCAGATTACCTGATATTATCAACATGCTTCTGAGAAAACCAAAGTAAATTCAGTTCTTTCTTTTACTCTAGTAAGTAAACTTTTGAAACAGAATTTTGTTTCTTATGGAAATTAAGACCATTTGTTTTACAGAAAATTTAAGAAAAAGGTTAACATTCCAGAGCCCAGCACTGTGACTCAGTGGCTGAATCCTTTCTTTACCTGCCAGGATACCGTATGGGCACCGATTAGTGTCCTGGGTGCTCCACTTTCCATATAGCTCCCTGATTGTGGCCTGGGAAAACATACAGGTTGCCACAAAGCCTTGGGACCCTACATCTGCATGGGAGACCCAGAAGAAGCTCCTGGCTGCTGGCTTCTGATAGTCTCAGCTCTGGCCATTGCAGCCACTTGTGGAGTGAACAAACAGATGGAAGATCTTTCTCTCTGTATCTCCTTCTGTCTGTGAATATGCCTTTTCAATAAATTTTTTTTACAAAAAAATCTTGAAAAGATTAACATATTCAAACACCAAAAAAGTGCTCTGTGAAAGCAAGGAGAAGCCAAAGAGGAGCAAGGCATGATTGTTTATGTGGATAGGCACATAGTACATGACCAACAAATAATTACTGAAAGAATGTGTATTTAAGCTGGCAGAAGAGACCAAAATAATAACAACAATAATGATAAGTTGTTTCCAACTGGACAAATATCACTAGATATCATGAAACAGGGGGAACAGAAACAGAAGTGTTAGGGGGCCTTAATGTAACTTCACTATGACTTATTTTGAGATTTTTTTTTTTAACTAAATAATGAAGAGACAATTCAGCACCTCAACCACTTCCATCCATCACCTTTCTCTTCACAGGGAAATAAGAGGGAGATAAAGTTTGCCACCATAAGATTATCTGTCTACACTTGGCTGTCCCACAGCATGGTGGGAAGTTTTTAGGTTCTTAAACTAAATGGAGTGGGAAATACTTCAACCTCCTCTCTGCGTAGATCTCGGGCTTTTCTTTCTGATAACTCAAGCACAGCCTATGAATAACGTGCTTTGAGAAGGAGAAACTAAGTTAAGCTAATGAAGACCCCAGAAAAGTTAGCCAAAGAGGACAGGAATTTTAGCTTAAGAGGTTAAGAATGTTGAAACTGGAAAGGTGGAGAGAGGCAGAGCAAGAAGTATATTGTTTCATCCCAGAAACAAAACTCATAGAAATGGGATAAAGAGGGAGAGAACTGAATGATAGCTTGGAAATTTGCTAATAATGAGAAATCTATTTCCCTAGAGGGAGCCCATCATTTTGGAGCATATTGGGCTATGCTGGAGATGCTGTTTCTTATAGAAATGGTTCTTCCCTCAGCTCATTTCAGTGACAATGAGCATTTCTGGTTGAGTGCGAGAAGACATGAAGGCACCTTTTATTTTCCTAAGAGGAAATTGAACCTATGCATTGTAGACGTCAACATATGCCTGTGTATGAAAAATATGAGCCAATGTTTTTGAAAAGAAACAGAAGTATGCTGCCCTTTGTGACAGAGAAGTGTCCAAGAACAAAGACAGAGGCCTTTCTGCATGCAATTCCTACTCTACAGATTCTTTGTTGTGATACATTTTATGGCCAACTTTAAAGACATTGACCTGTTGATCTTGTTCTGGTTTTTATTCATTACATCCTTCTTAGCATAAGAAAAAGTCCCTTAGGAAAGCAGGATTTTCATTTCTTAAAAAAAAAAAAAAGGAGCAGAAGGAAAAACTACACAGAGTCCCTAATAGTCTCTATCCTGCCATAGAAAGCAACCACTGCCTTACAAGCATAAAAATGGGGGAAATGGCATGCAACAAAGTTAAGAGCATGGCAAGAGTCCCACCCACGTGTTTCCCCGTGGGTGGAATTAGAGAACTAATCCACAAAGACACCTCAAGTTGCCTTACCAGATGCCCTCCGCTTGGTGGAAAGCTGAGTTAAGCTAAGAAGTCATTATTCCAGTGAACAAAATTTCTAATTAACACTGAAAATGTGTGGTAGCTAAGTTTGTGGTGAAGACAGGCCATCTCCTCCTTCTTCTTAGCTAGAGTTAGATTAAACTACAAGAGAGGGACAGGATAATTGCTCACGGTGGGGCATGGTGTTTTCTCCTGCACAAACATGTAATTAGGCTGTCTTAACCTCCCGATTCAGCAATAAACACCACTTCGCGGGCTAATTTACAAGCAGGAGTCACAGAAGGCTGTAGAATAAACTCTCAATGCAACAGGCCATGCAGTTTGGTGAAAAGAGAGAGCTTTCACTATTTCAAGTTAGCAAAAATCCTTTTGCACTTACCACAAACTGAAATGAGATTGAAATAAGGGCTATACATTCAAAACATTGAACACATCAGCTAATAAAAAGTACATTTGTGACTGGTCGTAAAACTAGAGAATGTAATTGGCTATACCCTAGAAATATCTTTCACTTATAATATTTGGGAAGACAGAGGTTTCCATAATATTGACTTTGCTAACACGTCTACATTTTTCTGTCCACCATAATTATGCACCAGTCAGCAACACCTCACTCCTATAGCTGCCAACAGGCCTTGACTCAAGCAGTGGGAGGTGGCAGGACCACAGCCGGCACCAAATAATATTTGCCAGGCAAGTACAGTTAGCTTGGGGCAGTGAGCAGGAGGTGCCCTTACAAAGGGACAGTTCCTTCATGGTGGCATCATTCTTGCCAAAGGACCATTAGTGCTCGGAATCCCTCTCCGGGAGCAAGGGTCCCATACTTCACTGTAAATTTTGTCCAAAAGCCTTCTTTAAGCGTGGAACACTTCATGGTCTCTGTGGGGGAGGTCATGGAAGTACACCCATCTCACTAAGGGAGATGTTTTTTCTTCTGGCCAAAGCAGACTATCTAAAGATAGACAGGCTGTGGTTTGACTCTGGTTGGAAAACAGAAACAGTCACAAAAGATCTGTAGGTTATGGATTGTTGTACTTGATTCATGTGGTGTGAGAGTTGGAAAAAGATTGGTAGGCAGAGACACAAAGGAGAAGCCCAGAGATTCATTCAGCACTGTGTTGGGTAGATGGTTTAATCCACAGCCAGATCTGAATTATTTGTAGACTGTTTTGTCTAGATTTCCCTCCCAAAATACAATAAAATAAAATTGGTAACTGGGTCATTATTTTCTCCTGAATCCTCTTTTTCATATCCAATCCTCATTTCAGCCAAGATTTACAAGGACAAAGACTGTGTTTTCACCGGTATAAGTTCTTGGGATCTAGAAGTATCTATTATACATAGTATACGTTAGTGAACATGTGAATAGAGTAGTGAATGCAAGAAGCAAGGAAGGAGGGAAGGAAATATCCCCTGTTCAAAAGACTGAGAAACAAGCAGACAAACCTTACATTTTTAAGATTCATGCAACCACAAAAAAATCTAATTTTTATTTAGTTTACAAATCAAAGATAACATTTGGCAAAATAATTTGAATGCAAATATTTTAAGTAAAATAATACTCATTTATCCATATAACTGTCCCATCAAGAATATCATTTAAATACTATTTATTGTTAAGTAATTTTGACTATAAGAAAAACATTTAAAAGGAAAATCTGTATTTTGAAAGTAGTGATTGAGCTCATCCATTTATGAACAATAACCAAGGCAAATGTATTTGTTTATTTTAGAGGGGCTACAAAGAGGAAGACCCAGAGAAAGAGAGAAATCTTCTGTTCACTGGTTCATTCCTAAATGGCGATGGTGGAGTTTCATCAGGGTCTCCAGGTAGTGGCAAGAGCCCAAACACTTATGCCATCTTTTGCTGCTTTTCTCAGGCCATTCACAGGAAGCTGGATAGGAAGTGGAGCTGCTGGAAACGAAACCAGTAATTACCCAGGATGATGACACATGACTATCAAAAGTATAGCTGATATTCTTCAAAGAAACATAGCCATGGTTGAAGTTTTATAGTTGTTTAGATTATATTCACAATACAAGTGATTTATTTAAGGACTCTAAGTTCCTCAAAGTTTAATACTCCCCTTAAAGATTTTTTGACTCCCCTTTAGTATATTTTGAAAGGATTTTAAATGACTAAACAGAATCAAGAGGATGTGCCTTTGTAATTAATGTTTTATTTTCATAAAATGTGTATTCAGCAATAGAAAGTAACTATAATTTCTTTATTTTTATTTTTCCGCTTATAAATCCCTTGCTACTGCAACCAATGTAGTTAATCTAAAAATTTATTTTTGCTATTGAAAAACCTATTGAATAAATAGGCAGATTATTTTATATTTGTTTTCTAAATACAGATTTTAGGTCCTTAAAAGGCAATATTAAATCAAGATAGCCAATAATTTTTATTACTGTTTTGCTTTTGTTCTTAGCAAATGTCATGATTTGTATTTTTTTTTTTTGCAGTTTCTTCCTTATATAGGGAGCTAAAATTTAAAAGACAAAAAATAAATACATGCTTATTTCAATATTACTATAAATATAATTTTTTAAATTACTAATTATTTATTTTTTGATGATTTTTACATAGTTCATTAGGGTGATTAGAGTCAAAGGCTACATTAAGGTAGCTGAGATCACCATTTCCACATTCTCTTTTTTTCCCTCCTGTATCTGGTGGAGTGGAGGAAACAAGGAGAAAAGCCACACCTAGTCTCTCAAATGCCTCTGCACCCTGGGATGGAAGACAGTCACCCGACACCACCCCAGGGTCCCCAGTGGGGGGCATGCATTGAGGGTACTGCTTATGAGGCTTCAATAGATTAACTGTTCCAAATTACTGCAAATCTTGCCACTCCAAGCACAATGAAATCTCTCCAGAATCCACTGGTTGGCATATTCTGCCTTAGCGTGTCCATTTGTACAAATATTCACTGCCAACACTTGACTGGGGGTAGTTGATTGATTTGTTCTGTCCTCCAACCTCTGTTGTGGTACCAGGTATACTCTGCAGATTCCAATGTACTGCCATATCATTCATTTGCACCTGGATATGCTGTCCTCTGCTCTGAGTCACTGAGGAGGCCCAACTGACTCATGCACTCCATGGTCAGACCATGGAACCTGCACCTCTCTTCATGGTTGGGGTTTTGATTCCAGCAAATTCATAGAAACTTCATCTGAGGTGATCTCAGACTTGATTCTTGTGTGTGCTTGCCAGTACAGGGTCCAGCACAGACTGCTACCCTAATCAGCTTATGTATATGCTAATAGCTATAATTGCCAGGTCAGTTCTTCTCCAGCCCTGTCTTCTACACAAACCAATGGGTATTGCAGCCCAGCTTGATCCTGCCCAACACACACTGGGCCTTTATGTACACCAGTGGGAGCCACAACTTAGTCGGAGCGATCCATACTAATCCCCACCAGGTCTGCCCCAACCCTGGCTCCCATGCTTGCTAGTATATTCAGTTCTCATACATGTCAATGGGCATTGAAGCCTGGTTCAACCCAATCATCCCTACTATCTATCCAACACTGATTGCCAGTGAGTGCCACTCTCTGTCTAGTCATGCCTGTCCCAGTCCTGGTTCTCATGCTTACCAGATGGAATGGCAACCCGAGAGAGATGACCACTGTTTTCCTAATGGGCCCACTCCCACTCCTGGATCTTGCAGGAGTGAACCACTCTCCACTGGAGAGAACCACTCTCCAGGTGGTTCTGCAGTTTAATTTGACAGAATTAGCCCCCAGTACCAGGATTTGCCAGCTGATGCTATGGCAAAACCCAAACAACCCACCCTTACTCTGACTTCTGCATGCACCAGTAGGAACAGTCAATTCAACCTGACTTTCCCCTGATAAGACCCACATGAAGCCAACAGGTATTGCAGCACTGCCTGGTCTGGACTGCCCCCATCCCAACTCACACTCTCCCGTGGGAATGGTGGTCCAGCAGGGGAGTCTTTCACATTCCCCATACCAGCTCTGCCACCTCCACCCCTTGATTTCACATGTACTGGTTGGATGTTGCAGCCCAGTCTGGCATGGCCCACCTCTGTTCAGCATTTACCAGTGGGTGCTGTAGCAGCTGGGCCTGACCCACCTTCAATTTCAACCCATGCAGGTTGGGACTACAGCCTAGCCCAACCCATCCAGCTCCAGTACTGGCCCTCATGTGGATCGGCTTGTGTTGTGACTCAACCAAGCCTGATCCACACTCCATTCTGCCCTGCCTGGTTCACTCTCAACTTGTACCAAATGTATGCCAGTGGCCAGTCAATGTATGCCTGGCCTGGGCTGTGCTGCTGCCTATTGTGGTTCCTATTGTGGCAGACTTGGTGGGAGTTAGTATGGGTCGCTCCGACTAAGTTGCAGCTCCCACTGGTGTACATGTAGGCCCAGTGTGTGCTGGTTCTTGAGCTTACCTGCAGGGTCTGTATCCTGACAAAGGAGTTTCCCAGGCTCCTCCATCAGAAATCCCTAGTGCCAGATCTCGTGCATACTGGTGGGTCCATGAGCCAGACCTACTTAGTCTCCCTCCTATCCTAGCAGGAGTAGTGGCCTTTCCTGACCAGCCTTCACCGATTCCATTTATTGCTATTGGATTTTACAGCCCAGCCAGGCTTGATCCACACCCAGACATAGCTCACACATGAGGCAGGGGCAGAAACTTAGCTTAGCCCATCCTACACCCACCGTGGTACTCACGAACACCAGCGGGTGCTGGAGTCTAGCCTAGTCTGGTGCGCCCAGCACCAGTCCACACCTGTGATGAGAGACACTGCAGCCATATCCATACCAAAATGCAGCTCCCACTCCAGCCCCCACACTCACCAGTGCAGCCCACAACCCAGCCAGGGTGCGCCCTTTGCTCCCCAACCAGCCTGTTCCCAGCCACAGATCTCGCACATGCCAGTGGTTGCTCTGACCCAGCTTGGTATAGTCCCTCACATGTCTTGGCCTTTGCTGTAAATATAGTTTTGTAAAACTTTGTTTTATGTCTTTGTCAAATCAGTGGATAAAGATGTTATACTGCTATAGTTTTAATGATCAGTGATTACTTTAAAATTTACTGTGTGTTGGTAAAATGGACATTTTCCCCTTTGATTATTGCTTCTAGCTATTATCTATATCCTCACTAAACCAGGGTCTTTTGCTTTTTACTTGTTAAACTTATTTGGTGAAGTGTTAAGCCTTTTAACTACTATTTATATTTAAAATATATTATCTCTAAAACTAAAAAGGGGAGAAGAAAATAGAGTGGGAAGGAGGGGAGAGAGGAATATCATTACGTTCTTAGAATTGTATCTACAGATCACATTGAATCTGCTATAAACTAATTTTAAATGAATATAAAAAATGAAAAGAGCAGTTGGTAATGAAATCTGGAAGGAATATTTTTAACACTTTAAAGCTTTCAAAGGCACGAAAGGGAAGAAATCCGAGTGTTATGATCTTTTCATCAGGGGGATCCAAAACCTAATCACAAAAAGACAGAACCCTGGTGATGCTCTCACCTGTGTGTTCGCACACACATGCAAACATATGAAGGCATTTCAACAAGTTTGTGGACAAGCAGGACTGAAACGTAAGTTTATTTTGCTGCAAAACTTTTGAAATCCAGGTACAGGAAGCATCTTCCAGATACATGAAAAAAAAGTATGGCTTCCAAAAATATTTGCACTAAAATATACTTATTTTATAATTTTACTTCCCCATGAACCCTTGAAAGTATCTTGTACATTTTAGCAGCAAGCTCTTAACAAGATGTCAGCAAAGTTTTTCAAAACTGCTCTCGGGGATCCTTCCCATTGCCTTCTCGGGTAAAACATGAAGAGTTTTAAAGTTGAACGTGAGCACTGCACGCAGCTGAGCTATGGGAACCGCTTGTAACCATAAAGCGCCGGCTTTCACAGATACCTTTGATTTAAGGCTCTGGCTACAGCACAAGTGAGGGCTGAAACAAACACTTCAAGGGAGTGAAGAGTCACCTCCAAATGAAGGGATGATTTCCATTGTGGAAGTCAAGCAGAGAATTCATCGAGGTAAGCAGCAACTTGGTACTTTCATTATGAGGCTTTTAATGTCGTTTCATAATCAGTGAATACAAATAAAATTGAATTTAAGCTCCTAATAGGCTGTGTTGGCTTGGACCTAAACAAAGGAATTAGCAGCTCCAGGCATTGTGCAATAACTCGCTCACTGTTTGGTGCCAGAAGAAACAAAGCACTTCAAGTGAGTTTTTTGTGCCACGCCATAATAAACGCTTGTAATATTCCCCAATTTCTGGAGTGTAAGACGCAGATCTTATTTATCACAGTATGTGACACACCTGGCACGCGGATCAGGAAACAACTGTTTTACTTCATTTCTGTCATCACCTTCCAACAGATTTCTTTCACATTCCAATTTGGATGGGAGGACTTGACTTTCTCTCCATAAGTTCTCCATTAACAGTTTCACAGCAGAAGGCGCCATTGGTCCGTTTCCTCTTGCAGCAATTAATTACGTGGAGCGGTGTGTTTTGACTCTGAAGGCAGCAAATGCGTAAAGTCACGGGCATTTATGTATATCTGCCCAGCAATGACTTTATCATCCGCTCGGTACACTCTCTTGTGAGGTAGTGAACTGTCACAGTTCCTTAAACAAGCAATGACAAACACGGTGTCCAATCAGCAGCACAAATTACCAGCTTCAGCTCCCTTCAGTCACGTTTATTAATCGGTGTTTTATTTGGAGTAGGGGTGTGGATATTTCTTCCAAGGTTGAGTCGTTTTCTGTGTTCGGCAGATAAAAGGCACTTTTGCTTTCTGAATTAGCAGACAAGCTATCAGACTTGCAGTCTTACACTCTGAGAGCCGGGAAAACAGCTATGCACTAATAAACCTTGAAAAGCTTGAATTACACCATAACCCACAAAAATTTTCAAATTAAAAAGGCATATTTAGAGGCCCCCCGTGGATAGTGATTTTATTTAGTTTAATTCCCTCTTGTGGCCAATTAGGTAGACACCCCGGCACAGAGGCACACACTCTTGGGGAAAGTAAGGGGGGAGTTAACTTTGGTTAAAAAAAGAAAAAAAGAAACGGCAGTATATCATTCCTCCACAGACAGAAATTATTTTCCCGGCTGTTATTCTGTAAAGAACAGAGCTATTAGAAATCAGTGAAAGTGTATGCAAGATGGATTTTTACTCGGATTGGCTTTTTCAGGCTATATGCTATTCCGTAAATTCAGCTGTAGTGAAGTGACCTGCCAAGGAGCAGAATGAAAATAAACTTGCACCATGACAACAGACATGTTCTCTCTGCAGTTATCTTCTGGTCAAAAGACTTCACCAATAAAGAAGGCTTCAAATGTCTGGCTGGTGATTGGTTTATTTGTGTTTACTTTTGAATTCAATGACTTGTACAACTTCAATGCACTTTTATCACCTGTGCAAGGAGCTCATTTAGCCAAATGGAGTTCAGATCTGCACAAGAGAGAAATTTGTTATGAACATCATTGTTAGTCTCTCACTGCTGCCCTTCCCATCAGAACTGCGAAGCTTGCCTCCTCATCTGGTGGCGGGCTCCATATATACCATATGAAAAAGGAGTTAATAAAACGCACATTGGAAATATAAAACAAGGTCAGGGGCGACAGTTTGGCTGAAGGCCTTTCTTTAAGTGTGGAAAACAAAAGAACAAGATTGTTTTAGCAGTTGCAGCTGTCTGGAAAGGCGGCTTCGGGTGGAGAGTGGCAGCTAACACCCTGCTACCTGTTTCATGTGTCCATCAGAACCACTCTCCTCGGCCTAACACGCTCCGCACAGTAGGTGTCTCAAGCTTTGGCAGGGCTCAAAGGACAGAAAGAAAAGTCCCCAACTCAGTTTGCTCTGGGGAGTGAAGGGATGAAACAGTTGGAGGTGTGGGGAAAGGCTGAAGCTGGGCGGGCCTGCATGAAACTGCAAACTCTCAAACCCCACAGCCCTAAGGCCTCCGAGCCAGCAGTGATGAATGGTGTTACTGTGCACTCTGAAAAAGCCACCCAGATTGGATGCCTGTAAATGGTAAGTTTTTAAAAATAAGTACTTAAGATTTTGTGGTTGGGCCCATCCCATGCCAGCCAAACCAAAGGAAAGAAAATAACATTGTCAGTCAAGCAGTTGCTTGTTCCACAAGACCTCAAACACGCCGCTGGACGGATTTGTTTTCCTAATGAACGGACCGGTTACTTTGGCATCACTTAAGAGCCACAAGGCAAACAGTGAAATTCAATCTGAAGAGCTTTATCATTTTCAAGTAAAGATAAAAGAGAAAACACGTAATAATTATGTCACAAGACAATGATAGTAGCCCACAAACCCATTAATATGTGAACATAAATTAAAGCATTATCAGAGTAGCTGTGACCCAGCAAAACAGAAGAGTTTACTGTCCTGATGAAGAATGAGGAGCCCAGGTCATCCAAACGGGAGAGCTCTATGTTGGGGGAAGGGAAGCATTCCGGACCCTAAAAGTACAGGAGCAAGCACCAGACTTCATTCTCCCCAGTTGTTAATTATATGGTTTCAGTGGAATAGCTTCTTTAAGTTTGTTCTCCTCATTTGTGAAACTTACACTCTCAACTTTACCAGAGCAATGTATACCAAGCCAGCAGGGGTACATAGTAAGTGCTCAACCAGCGTTACGACCTGTGCTTTCTCTTTCCTTTCCAGGTTCCAGCTATTCCCAGAAACACCCTGGGTCTACTTCCATTAGATAGTGAATGTTAACTTAAGAAAATCTTACTCTTGAATGATTTACCTATGCTCGAAGTAGTGAAAGTGTATAGGCCAATTGTTTAGAAATTCGACACATATGAAGTTTATGAGAACAGTGGAAAGAGCCTTTTGCCCCGCTTTCTGTTTACCTTCCATGTCAATCTTCTTGGGTGAAAGATGATGCGTTTCAGCAAAAGATTCACACCACAAATGTTCCCCAAACTCAACGTATGTTCTCTGACAGCAGCAGCACCACCAAAGCTCAACTCTTTGACACTCCCTGTTGATTCAGACATTCTGCAATACCTGGGTCATCCCTAGACCAACAAAGTAGGAGAATTTTTTTAAAATCCTAGAGTAATTAAACCAGAATTTCTTCCACTGGAACCCAGGTATTAGCACTTTTGAAACTTCTCTAGGAAATGTTTGTAGGCAAGTATCAAAGTCACTGTTCATTACAAAAGAGGAGGCAAAGCAGAGTAAAAACAATTTCTCTTGAACAAGATCCATCAAAACAAATTTCCAAATGCACACTTAAAAACATCTTTATTTTAAAATCCTAGCGATTTGCTTTCCTTTTTACATCTTGGCCTTATGTACCTCTTGGTGAACAAAGTACCCTGGTGGGCAGAACATTTATTGGCATTAGTTACAGCGTTTATTGAGGCTGCCCATTTTCCACCGATTTTAGAACTCTGTAGGGGAGGTGCTGTGACTTTGAAAATGCTTTTTTTTTTTTAATCAAATTGTTTTACTTCAAGGTTTATGTAACATGCTATACTATTAAACAGTAAATAAAAACCACTGATAAATCCCAGGTCCCCTACAGGTAGTTTGGCACATCCTTAATTACCTGGTTTATGAGCAAATTGCCACCTCAGCTTTGGTTTTCGGCTTGTTGGATGCATGTGTGTGTTCACAGTCTTCTTAAATGACAGCTTCCCTGCAGATTCAGCAGCTAGCAGATTTTCCCAAAATTTGTTGCAGAAACTAGGGCAAGAGTCATAGTGAATAACAGAGACAACATTTCAGTTGATGACTTGGTTTTTGGTTGCAGTGAAGACTTAATTTCTTCCTTTGCTTTCTTTTTTGTCTTTCTTTTTCTCTTTCTTTTTTCTTTTTATCTTTCTCTCTTTCTTTTTCTCTTTCTTTCTTTCTTTCCTTCCTTCCTCCCTTCCTTTCTCTCAATGACCATAACACTCAAGCATACTCACAGACCGAGACCAGATAACTGACTACATCAACATGAATCTGTCCAGTCGATTATACTAAAATGTTTTGGTGGAAGTTCTCCCACCACACCTCCTTGTACTACATTCTACTTTCTCTGCTTGCTTCCTAAGACTCACATTTGCCCTCCAGCAATTAAAGCTCTCCAAAGGAAAAATCCCTATGCCTTTGCCATTCAAATTTATGCTAAAGAACACTTTCAAAAGTATTATATGGCTTGTGTTTGTACTTTTATTGTTTTATAAATGTCTTTGCTCCTTGAGTTTCCCAAGTGTTTACAATCGTCTCTAATCCCAGAACTCCAGGAAATCAAAAAGTTTTTCTTCAGGGCCTCTGAGGCTCCAAAGCATCCTAAAGGCTCGGCTGGATGGACTCCCCCTGGTGGCAGCACCGTGCTTCTCTCTTGCTAATCTTGGAGAATCTACTCAGATTCACTGAGACATCAGACAAAGGAGACTGAGATAGAGTAAAAACAGTGAGCTTTCAAAATCTTTGAGAAACAGTCTTTGTTACAAATTAGCTTACTGAGTCTGAAAGATTTAATCTTTTTGTAGTCAATTCCAGGCCTTAGCAATCTTTTTCCTGGATACCAGTGGATGCTCTCCCATCTCCAGGACTTGAGCTTGGGCCTTTTCTGCAAGGCTTATCCAGTATTACAAACCATTGCAAAACCTCTGCATCCGGTATTGATTAAACATGTCTTGAGTTGGCAAACATTATTAATATATAGAATGTTATAGAGATTGATTGCTCTACTTTCATTTTTCTTCTTCCTGCCAGTCCCCAACAGGAGAAAACCCTGCAGCTGCTCTGAATCCCATTGCCAGAGGCATATTACAGCTTGTTTTGATGTTTCACCAGCAAGTTCAGCGCCTCATACAGGGACAAGCCAAGGAGAATATCCTGAGTTCCAACTAGATGCTGAGCAAGCCACAATGGTCATGTCAGGTATTGTTAGTAAGCTGGGATCATAAAAGACAATAAACTCTCTCCCATCTCTCATGACGGCACACTGAGATCAAACACTTTCCATACCAGAACACAAAGCCCTCAGGACTAGTTCTCCCTGACAGATGTTCATCTGCTATCTCAGTATTGACGTGTTACTTAATTTATTGACCCATAGAGGAAAGGAAATACGAATACCCTAGAAATCTGGTATTCTACAAGCTGCTTTCCAAAGCTCTGAGTCCTAGGAAGAAAGTGGAGACTTGTCATGTTTTAGGAGCTATCTGAATACCACCCTTCTTTTTTTTTTTTTTTCAGTGTTTAAATCTACAAAAAGTTACACCAAAAAAAGCCTAATCTGAAAATCTGATTGCTTGTACTTGCCTTTTACCCAATAAACAGTGCACCTGGTGGCGAACAATGTTGTCTGTTAGCCCTTATTAGCATGCTGACACTCAATTCTCTCAATCCTGTGTACATGGAAAGTCTCTGGCCCATCCTAGACTTCACAGTGATGAGGAATGGGGTGAAAGCAAACATCTCAGCATTCAGTGCTTTGTAACTGAGTCTTTCCTTCTCTAGTCAGGCCTGCATGTGATCTCCACACTGTTCATTTAACAGCAGAACTCTGATTGCAAGGCTCAGGGTTGACAGAGTCTTGGCAGGTACCTCAGCCTGACAAAAGGACAACGTACACCAAATGGTGTTCAAAACCCTCTTCTTTATGGTCCCAACTGGCATCACCATTCTGATCTGTAATCATTTCCTTTCATGTACAGGTGTCCCAGCACAACTAGGTTAATTTTAAGTCCTTCTTTCTTACCTTTGTGACTTCTTTAATGAAATCATTTCCAAAAACTTCAAGTAAAATTCTATAAGGATCTGGAAAACTGAATTCCCCTCCATCTCCTTTTTGCCTGTTACCTTTTATGACCCAAAACCTAATTGTATGTACTATTCTGGACCCCAGAAACTATGACTTAAACACCAGATATTTTTCCTCTTTTTATCTTACCCAGTCCTTCTCTGTTATTACACAGGTGCCTAATACATACTACTCAGCGGATGAATGAATGAATGAATGAATGAGTGAGTGAAATACTTTAATTATCTTGGCAATCTCTTCAAGCCAAAACTTTTCTCACTGCCCTATTCTAAGAATAAAGGCCAACTCCTTGAACTTCCACTCAAGACCCAACAAAATTGACCCTTACAGTTTTGTAGTTTACCCTAAACTACCTAGACAAAAATACTGTAGAAAAATAGTCCCCTTGCTATTTCCAACTTCAGTCTACCACCAACACAAACCCCATACTTGCTGGCTATGAACTCAGATACAACATAACCCTTACTCCTAATGCAGCTTTCACAAGTAACCCACTCCTTTAGAGATCTTTGAAGTAGAACAGTGACCTGTATTTGTTTCACACATTTGTCAACTACTACTTATAAACATTCATCACTGTCATGAGCCAGTATTTGAAATTGGTATTTCTCAAATTGCAAAGGCAGTAACTATATTCTCTTCATCTTTAAACTCACAAGCGTCATACCTTGTTCAATAACAGACAATCATCAAATACATTTTCACCATACTTTGAAGAATACTAAAGAAAATTGGTTGAATAATACAGTAAATCAAGCTAAAGCTTATTTCACCCAAGGTTCCAGGGAACTTGTCAATAATGAATAATCAGAACTTCTCTTTCTTCATCAATATCAAGCAGTGTTTTTAAAATTTAACAATGGCTTATTAGAACTCACAATCTAAGGCTCAGCACAGTAGCCTAGTGGCTAAAGTCCTCACTTTGCATGCACCGGGATCCCATTTGGGCACCAATTCATGTCCCAGCTACTCCACTTCCAAACCAGCTCCCTGCTCATAGCCTGGGAAGACAGTAGAGGATGGCTCAAAGCCTTGGGACTCCGCACTTGTGTGGGAGAGCTGGGAGAAGCAATTAGCTCCTGGCTTAGGATTGACTCGGCTCCAGCCATTACAGTATCTGGGGAGTGAACTAGTGGACAGAAGATCTTCCTTTCTGTCTCTCCTTCTTTCTGTGTATCTGCCTTTCCAATAAAAACAAAAAGAAATATTTTAAAAATGAGATCTCAATCCATTACAGAAACATACCCACATATGCATAACTAAAATAAATCTGTTTATATTTTACCATAGTCCACATGATGCAACATAGTATTTATTGTATTTCATCTCAATTTTTATAAATCTGATCATGTTTCATTTAATGATTTGATGAACTTCCAAATGGAACACATTGAACTAAAAGGCTACTGTTAGAAAACACTACTCGTAAAGTTGCTAATGCCTCTAGCTACTGACAAATATCCAAAACCTTAGAAGGGTAGGAAAATGTGGAAACTTATTGTTGCCCTTGGTGTTCAACACTTTCCAAAAAAACAAGAGCAAGGTAAATTTAGCAGTTCCATGATGAAGTCATTTATAAAGTTACAAGCTAGGGTAAAATAGACATAAAGAGTCCAGTTGATAATGGAACCTGAAGTTGTGTGATATTGCTAGAATTTATGACTTCTCATCATCATGAGATGATACAGGAGACAGTGAATCATTTTGCATAGCTGAGAAAATAGTCAATGAATTTTCCTCTATTTTATTTTTAAAAATATAGCCTTTCAGATCTTGAAAACGAATCACTGATCACTACAAAAACTAATGTTCAATGGAAAAAGTGAATATTTCAGAGGAAAAAAAAGATAGAGCTAAGAGAAGCAGGTGTCAACGGTATAGTTAGTTAGTTTTCAGTATTAATACATCATGGGAAGATTGAGTGAGAGATGGAGAAAGTCTAGAACTCAGAACCAGCAGAGGGTAGAAAGAAGTGAATTGTTTTATAGACCTGGGTTAGAAAGAATAAAAGATGAGATGGGAAACCTCAGTGAAAAGAGGTATACGAATTAAGCAAAAGGCAGACTCTTTAGTAGGGGAAGCTTTGGGGTTTATACAAGTCCCCCAAGCTCCACATTTGATTTTGAAAGAATAAAAAGAAAAATTTAATTGGAATCTAGTAACTTTTTCAAAAAGTACTTAAACTTTGTTTCTTGCAAAATTTAAAGAAACAGAAATGCTGAAGGTTTGCTTTAATAAAAAATAGATGTCAAAACATTGGATAGAAACATCACCGAAACAACAGAGTTTGTGCTCTGAAATAAAACAAACCAGCTAGTAAGCAGAATCCATTCACACACAGACACAGCAGGAATTCCCACCAGAGTTCCATATCACAGACAGAAGAAAGCCCAATATCTCCCCTTCAGACTCATAAAGTGAACTTAATTCAGTCCCATGTGGGTACAAGTGCAAACAAATATCACACGGGAAAGATATTTTCAACCTTCTGGTCAACTGAAATCTCCAGTACTATGATTTTTTTGAAGCAATTTTTACAAAGTATACATCCTATAAGTCTTTACATGTGGAGGAAAAGGTGCTCTTTCACTCAAGATTTTTCAGTACTTTTGGGATCTCATTGAATTTCTAAAACCTTACTTGTAGATTCCAAATCTGAAATTATGCACCCATTGATCTTGGATAAAAGTAGGGGGTTAAGTCTATATTTGTTTTGGAAATAAATGAAGGGCACATTCATGAATTCAGAGTGTCTTCAAAATACGATTTCCAATTTCTCCATGGAAGTCCTTCTTAGGTCTGCAAAGCTTTCCTTCCCCAGATGTGAGGCCAGGAGAGTTGTAGTGCTGAAGTCTGGCTGTTCAGCTCCAACCCTTCACAGGAAAGTCCAGGAGACAAACAGCTCTTTCTCCCTGGCAAGAACGAAACCTACCCAAACACCCCCAGATCAGCCTTAAAAGTAGATTAAGTAAGTAAATCAATGTTTATCGAGCTCCCCTGCTAGCACGGAAGAATCCCTCACAGTTTCTCATCTCCTCCTCATGACAGTCCTTTAACATCCATTTTATTTCCCTTTTACTGATTAAGAAATCCAACCTGAAGGAGATCATAAATGCGAGGAAGAATTAGGATTTAAGCCCAGATTTCCTACATTTAGTTCCCTCGGGACACTCCCATAATCGGTTTTATATACTAGTCCCTTGGCCACCGAGTGCAGATGATTCTAATCCCTTAGATAATTAAGAAAGGATAAAGTTTAAATTTTACTTCCTTGTCCATTGGCTCTGTGGTCGTCTTTTCGTATACTCAACCACATTATACCGAGGAAGTGAGAATTAATACAAGCCTTCGGCATCTTCAGAACAAAAAATGAACTCAGAGGCATATTTCTTGGGATTCTAAGTCCCCCAGAACATTCTTCTGCGACAGGAAAAGTGGCTAGAAATTCAAAGACTCCTATTACCTACATGGGGAATTTAAGTAGATTGATTTTTCTCTACAATTTCAGGCCAGCCCCAAGTTTTCAAAGTATACAGAATAGAAATGACAGGTTGAGCCAGAGGAGCCGGAGGCTGTGTTTTTATCTCCTCTTCAGCCCATTCGCTATAGAAAACTGGGATTCTTCTTTCTTCCTCCCATTCCACACACACACACATAGCAAGATATGCTTCATTGTGAATTCGCCCAGCACAGAGCAAAACAAATCAGGCAGAACCGTATAATTTATTGCACCGAACTGGAATTACCCCCACCCACTTAAAAAATCTGGCTTCATTTCAGGGTAGCAGCAGCTCAGCTCTGGCAGGGCTCAGTCAACGTGGGTGATCTGTGACATGTGGCAAAAATATAGAACTCATCAGATTTAATAAAACAAAGTTCCACACACACCATTGGAAGGCTTTTCTCAACAAAGGGCCTGTGGGAGTTACTGCCAGCAGTCCCAGCTTTCAGGGAAAACTACCCCCTTCAAGTCCAAAGCTCAGCTCTTCACTCAGATGTCATGAAAGACCAGCAGGCTGCAGGAGCAGACAGACAGGGGAGGTAGTAGAGTCAGGAACAAACGGGTAGCACAAATTCAAGGATGCAAGTGGAGCGGTGAACACGGACAGATTCCTGGTCCCTCCTCTGCTCTTAAGGATCTGCGTGCATCCCACTGAAGGCTAGAGGTGCCCCCTGCTGTCCATCAGCAAGAGTGCACCAAGACACTTGGAGCTAGCTGGTTTGTGCTGTAGGTGACCCACCTTTGCCATCCTCCATGGGTATTCTGAATGCCCGCATGGTTGAAAGGTATACTTCAGATAGCACAGTTTTAGAGGCAACTGCGAGGATCCTGGAAGCCATAGGCCAACTCTGAAAACTGCTTCAGAATCTCAAACCATTCTCTTTGCTCCAGTATCACAGTTAATAGTATGGTGAAAATGGGAAAAGCAAGAAAGTCCAAGGCCTCTTAGCAGAGGAATTATGGAAGTTACGCTCAGGACCTTGAAGTGTGAGAACCCTGCAAATGATCATTGAAACCCTTAGGTGATGGATCTGCTGAAACCCAACCTCCTCTCCTTGGGCTACTTGTGTCCCTGGTACCCATGGTGAGAGACACACTTAATCACCTGCCACCATCCTGAGCACTTTACCACTCTCCGAAAGGTACTGCACTCCCACCTTCACAGAGTAGGAAATTAAGTTCACAAAGGTGTCAGTTTGAAAGGGGTTCTTGAATGTTAGAGCCAAGATTGAGAGCCCTGGTCAGTTGGGCTGCAGTTTTCCTATGTTTCCCTACCTTGTGTGCTGTTGATTCATTAACCAAAAACTATTGCAAAAGATCATCCAATAGAAGTCTACCCCAGGTCCTATGAAAACAAGGTAAAACAAGCCAAACAGTGTATCATGGGGTGGAGAGGGCTAGGGAAGGAGCACTTTCTCAGCATGTTGCTGTGGCACTCTTCTTACAATGATGACATTACCAAACAACTAAATATCCCTGGAAAGGCCTGGCTAAAGCCTCCCCAGGACAGTCAGGTGGATTCACATGGAGTCAAAATTGTGGAAAAATAAAAAGGGCCCTGGTCCTGTGGTCAGAGCTCTGTATTCCTACCCACTCTACATCTCATTAACTTGATCTCAGGCTTGTCAGTGGATTGCCCTGAATTCCAGCTTCCTCTTAAATATATGTGTTATTTTGTAAGGTAGCCATTAAAGGAGATGTCACAGATGTATGTGTCCTAAGCGTGTCAATATATGCATATGTATACTATATACACACAAAGAACAACCGTGTAAAATATAAAGGTTGGTTATTGATACAAAACCAGAGCAAAAAAAAAAATGAAGATGCATGGCTTTAAGGATTTTTGCATCAGACTAAACTAGTGATATGCTCAATGAATTGCTATAAAGGATGAGCAAACATTGTAGTTCTTAAGGAATTAATTCCACAGGGGAGTACAGTTTGGAAGAAAGGTGTGGCACAGAGGTGGTTTCCGTTAAAAGCCCATGGAATCTCAGTGCCAGAAACCAGGCCCATAGACTCTAGCCAGCATCCAGAAATCCTTGAAGACACAAAATTGTTCCTTCTTACAGAGAATCTCACCCTTCCAACCTTGGACTCACATCTGATATTGAACATGTCCATGGTATGTTCACAGTTCTGATCCAAGTGGTCACAGCGACCAGGCTGCACCAGATGCTGTAGGAGGAGCCAGAGAGGCAATACCCTCACTCACACCAGCCGCATCCCAGCCTCCACTGCAGACCACAGCCCATCTGAATTCCCTGGCTTCTGAAAGAGTTGGAACCTGAAATTATTACAGGCTGTTGTCTGCCCACAATTCTTCACACTGCCTATGCTGACCAATTTATCTTAAACTTACTGAAGAGACGAACGTTCTGCAAATACAGCATATTCAGGAAGGATCCAGAAAACTCACGATCTTCTCCACCAGGAGTCTCAACTTTTGGTAAAAACACTTTGCTTTATTAACAAGACTTTTCAAAGTCAATACTGATAGGCAATGTGCATTAATTACCTTTTATAAAATCAATCTAGCTCCTATACAGGATGCACTGCATCCACAATATTTTATACAATCTAGGGTTACCATAACCAACTTAGTCCCTTCACCAAGCACTTTGCACATTTTGCAAGCCTATCCAATCCTAGCACATCTAACCTTATATTCAATGAGTTTGTCTGAAAATGATGCCCAGCAATGACATCAAAGAAGAAATAGTTTAATTTATTCTGTACCATATGGAATCAATGAGACTTGAGTTACTCTGTATTTTTGTATTCCTGTCTGGTCATTGGTATTTTGCTTTTTGAAAGGCAAAGTTACAGAGAGGGGAGAGAAAGAGAGGTTTTCCATTTGCTGGTTCACTCCAGCAATGGTTGCAATGGCCAGAGATGGGCCAATATGAAGCCAGAAAACTGGAGTTTCTTCTGGGTTGCCCATTTGGGTACAGGGGTCCAAAAACTTGAGTTAGCCTCTGCTAATTTCCCAGGCCATAGACAGGAAGCCAGATGAGACGTGGGAGCAGCTGGAACTTGAGTCATCGCCCTCATAGGATGTCTGTGTCACAGACAGAGGCTTAATCTACTTTGCCACAGTGTCCGTCTCTCGATAATTGGTATTTTTAAAAACTTACACTTTGTTAAATGAAAATGCCTCACCTATCAACTTTCTCACATCTTTACCTTGTAGTGTTTAAATGAAAACTGGCTATTTGCTTGAATGTTTTCCTAATGTCATTTTTATACCCGTAGATGGGAAATGATGCCATTTGGAAACATCCATTTCATTTTAACTCCTCAGCCACATTTATCTTCTCACCAACCAAATATGCTAGACTGTGGCTATAGCTATTTCACAATAATACATATCAAACAATTGCTCAGCATATCTGCTCCCTGATTTATTCTGTCATTTATTCTGCCCTGTTTGATTTCCCTCCTTCATTACTGATGCCAAATATCACATGACCAAAAAACAAATCAACTTAATGCTAACACCTTCCCTGAAAGAACAATGTAGGGGGAACTAAAACTCAAACTAAAATATGCAGCAAGAGTTCATTTTCTACACACTTGGGACTTTCTAAAGGAAATACCACTCTAACCTTAGCTGTCAACACATCAACAAAACTGTTCCCAAACTCTACGATAGTTTCCTCTAGCTCTCTAGAGAACACTTAGAAGCCAGACTTCTCTCCGAATCATTTTCTTTCACCCCTTGTTCCATGCCTGGAAGGATCTTCTGTGTTCCACACTCAGATTTTTCTCCTCCATCCATCAGGATACTTATCTCTTGGTCCCCATTTCATCACCTCAAATACAAAGTCCAGAAGTCCTCAATTCTTGTCTCCTTCTTGCAGATTCAGCTCTTTTTTGACCTATAATTCAAAACAATAAACTTTCAGTTTAGAAGTGGACAAATAAAATACACATTAAAATAGAATTCAGATTACTAACTTGATGATCATGATAATAATATATAAACAAGGACAGTTTAATTCATTAATCACCCCAGTTATTTTAGAGATAGCTTGATTTTAGTTGTCTCAACAGCCAAGTCAAGGAATTAAGAGTGAAAGTAGTGTCACACAGCTACAACGCAACGGATCAAGATTCAAAACCAGGGCTGTCTTATTTTAAGCCTATGTTTTGGTTTTTTGCTTTAAAAGCAATTTTTAAAAAATTAATTTGTGAAAAAGAAAATGATTCCATTTACTAGTTCCTACCCTAAATATCCAAAATAGTCAGGGCTGGAATGGGGTCAAACTGGAAGCCAGGAAGTCAATCCAGGTCTCCTGTGTGAGTGACAGGAACCCAGTCACTGTAGCCTCACCACTGCCTGCTACAGCTTACACTGGCAGGAAGCTGTAATCAGGAGCTAGACACTGTTGTTAGACCTAGACATTCCAATATGCGACACAGGCATCCTAATCAATGGTTTAACACCACGCCACACTCCCACTCCCTAGCCTGTGTTTGTAAGTTATTTATTAATATTCTTGATTCTTCAGGTTTGTTTGGAGTACACACGATTTATACAGGACTAACTAAAAGGAAAGTCACAGGGGCCTGTGTGTTTTATTCAGCACACTCATCCTCTTCCTGCAAGTACCAGCATCCCTGGTTCATTCCAGATACTCCAGTACTGATCCAGCTCTTTGTCTATGACCTGGAAAAGAAGCAGTGATGGCCCAAGCCCTTAGGACCTGCATAGCAGACCTGCAGAAGCTCCTGGCTCCTGGCTTTGGATGGACTCAGCTTGGGCTCTTTCAGCCATTTGGGGAGTGAAACTGAGAATGGATAATTTTTCTCTCTATCTGACCTTTACTTTGTAAATCTGCCTTTACAATAAAAGGATAAATAAATCCTAAATTTAAAAAAAAAGGAAAGTCACGTAACAACTCGCTAAATTACTAATGCCCAATCTTCACATTATATAACATGGGCTAGGAGGCAGCACCAAACAAGAACCCCAATATTCGATGCCACTGAATCAACCTGGGTCTTTCAGCCCTCCAAGCTTACAATTTTTGTTTGTGGGTATACAAAATAAGTCTAGAATTTGGATTATGTCTTCTCTGATTCCTTCATGATTCTTACCTACCTGTTTCTTTTTTTATGTTTACATCCCCTTTCCCCCTATTTTGTTGCAAATACTCATCAGTTGGAGTCAGATGAAACAAATCTAAGAAAAGTAATCTCTTCCCAGTAAAAAAGGAAACTGAGTCATGAAACCAGATGCCTTGAGCTTCACAGCTGTACAAACAATCCCTCCTCCAAACCCAGAGTATATTGACAGTTAAAAGAAAAACAAAGCACTTCAAAATATGCAAACATGTTGAAAAACATAATCTCAAAATTCATAAGAGATGAGAAGAGTCAGAACAACCTCATCTCAAAAGCCTCATTTCATGAGATGTGCCTATGGGAGCTTTGGGTTAAGAAGGATGTTGAGGCTCAGCTAAGGCCCAGTGAGGAAAAGTGAGGACTGAGAGATGGTGAGACGGTCCCGTAGCTGTCATACATTCACCATCCTGTATTAGTATATGCTTGGATTACCTCAGATATTTTAGCATTGGTCTAAACAAATAACCTGAGGGCCGGTGTGGTAGTCTAGCGGCTAAAGTCCTCACCTTCCATGCCCTTGTGGCCTGGGAAAGTGATCAAGGCTGGCCCAAAGCTTTTGGGACACTGTGCCCATGTGGAAGACCCGGAAAAGGCTCCTGGCTTTGGATCGGCACAGCTCCAGCTGTTGCGGCTGCTTGGGAATTGAATCAATGGATGGAAGATCTTCCTCTCTGTCTGACTTTCCAATAAAAATTAAATAAAATCTTAAAAGAAAAGAACTATAGGCACCCAAAAACAGAAGTTACAAGCCATCACTTTCATTGTTTGGATACTGAGTTCTGCCTTAAGTTAGACCTTTTTTTTTTTTTTTTTTTTTGGTCCTTCATTACTTATGATAAAATTGAGAAGCCAAAGTTGGCCAGTGTGAAGAACTACCGAATTTTAAAAAGTGGCCACCCTCTTTACAGTCCAGCCAGTCTGAAAGCAACTAAAATTCAAATCATCAGAGCAGGCCCACACAGAGGACCAAGACCAAGGCCAGGAAAGGCTTGCCAAGAAGACCCAAGAAGTAAGCATGTATGGAAGGGGATTTGGTTTTCCAGCAAGTGACTGTAATAATCATAGTAATACGACAGTGCTTCAAAAAAATTTGCAGCAGGGCCAGTGTTGTGGTAAAGCACAGAAGGCCTCTTCCCACAACACTGACAACCCATATGGGCACCAGTTTATGTCCCAGTTGCCCAACTTCCAATCCATCTCTCCACTAATGGCCTGGGATAAGCATTAGAGGACAGCCCAAGCATCTGGGCTCCTTCCATCTGCATGTGAAACCCGGGAGAAGTTTCTCCTGGCCATCCCCAGGTCGTTGCAACCACTTGAGCAGTGAATGAACAGATGGAAGGTATCTCTCTCTTTCTCCCTCTTTCTTTTATTCTCTTTGTAACTCAACCTTTCAAATATATAAATATATTTTTTTCAAAGTTTGACAAAAATAGAATTAAAAACTTGTCTCTTGTGCAAAATTTTTTAAAAATCAATGCATACATCTTTCATCATACACATTTGCCATGAACTTTTAAAAATAATCCTTATAGGTAGTACCTGCTCCCACTTTTGATGGCTTCCTTTATTCCAGACACCAACCTAGATATTTCAAAAGCATCTCCATTAACAGGAAGTCTAAAACACTGAAGAGAATAAACTTGCTTGAGGTCAAAGAACTATAGTCACTTTTCAAAACAAATTCTATTTAATACCTTAAGTCATATTTTGTCTTGAATTACTTAACAGCATGGGAAGGGTCAAGTTGTGAAAGTGATCTGGAATAACCTCTGGATAAATGACACAAGCATTTAAAAGCTGGCCTTTGGCAGTATTTTTAAATGATCTCCATACATAGAAAATCATTTAGCCCTATTTTCTCATGTGGGTTATTATTATTTTTAGGTTTACTGACTCTAGTCTATCATTTTTTAAAATAAATCTAATAATAAGGATGTTTGCAGTGAATGAAACCCTTGTGGTTCTTGTTTTTGTTTGTGCTGTTTCTGAAGTGAAAGACTTGTTCTTTGTTGACTACAACTCTGCATGCAACAGATCAGATCCTTGCAGCAAGTGAGTACACAACCCATTCAAATTACTCTGAGCCAGAAAAGTCATGAATTGGCAGTTGTGACAGAGACCACTTTACCAAGTTTGCTTCAGGATTCAGACTTCATCAAGGACTAATGATTTATCTTCATTCCTCATAGCAACATCTTCAACATTGGCTCCAGATCCAGCTGTCAAGTGGAAACAAGACACACACAGCAGTTCTCCCTTCTCTTCTTGCAACTTCAGGCCAGGAAAGAGAGCATCTATGTGTCTCTGAGAGGCACAGGGAGGGTTTCAGCTGGTCTATGGATTCCTCAATCTTGAAGCAGTTCTCATGGCTGAGGAGCTGTGAGGAGCTGCTGGTTTAGCCACAGAACATAAAGGCATTCCTAGGCGAGCCCTCCCTAAGTCATAGAAACAAGGGAGGACAAAGAATAGTTTCTCAAAGTGAATATGAAGCAACGCAAGTATCAGGAGAATTATAGAAATCAAATACCAGGGTCAGAACCAAGCAATGCCCACCACATAGGAATCCCAATGATCTTTCATGCCAGTTCTCAAAATCAAAGTCACATCAGGTACAAGAGAAGAGCCCAGGACACCTACAAAAGACTCACGGTAATAACAAATCATTAAAATCCACAATACTACCTACTGAGATATACTCCAGAGTCTCCTGCTGGGAAAGGAGAATTTGTCCTTTAGTAAACATGAATTATGGGAATATAAGCACATCACAATCCCATGGAGAAGTCCCAATCCCCAAGTGAAGTTCTATGTGCATTCAAGTCAGCAGGAAGAAACTGGACACTGGGAGTTATTTTTGAAATACACATTGTGGTTTCCTTGGGCCAGTTATGTGGACATTCAAGCTATAGTCTCACCGAAAGTCAAAAATAAATAAATAGATAGATGATAAATAAAACAAGCAAATCAGAACACTGTTGAAAGAGTCTGCAGGGGGGGAAATACTTCAGAAAATTCATGAGACAAGAATCAAGGATGGACTCATTAGCTAAATCTGAAAGCAGATAGTGTTGCAATTCTCTACTGATGCAATGACTGACAAACAGAAGTGGGTAGAAGATTTTTCATATTAACTTAGAAGCAAGTTAAAGTAGCAGTGAGTACAGATGGTAATGGCCATTGATGTAACTCATTTTGAAAGCTTGTACAAAGTGGCTCTTACTTCTCTTAATATAAGAAGGTTAGAATTTTGAGAAACAACCCCGTAACCTTCATATTGGCAGCTGATCAATGACAACAGGAAGCAGAAAAGCATGTACAGAAAAGCCCCTAAAGGGATAAGATTTTTTTTTTTGCATTTCATTTTATGACACAGTTTCATAGGCTCTGAGGTTCCCCCAACCCCTCCCCGTACCCTCCCCCATGGTGGATTACTCCACCTTGTTGCTGTATTACAGTTCAAATCCAGTCATGCTTCTTTCATTACAAGCATGTACCATGTATAGAGTCCAGCATCTTATTGTCCAGATAAATTCAACAGTTTCTTGGGGAGACCATCTCTGGTCTAAAAGCAGAGCTGCTAAGGGGGTAAGACTTAAAGGGAAAGCAAGAAAATCCAAAGGACCTGTGGCAAGAAGAAAATAGAAATGACTAAAAATTACAATAATGCATTCCTGGATGAAAAATCAAACGTTATATGTGATCTTTTTCCCAACAAGAGTTAAATGAAGAAAGGAAGAAAGGAAGGAAAGAAAGAAGAGAGAGAGTGAGAAGAAAAGAAAGAGAAAGAGAGAAAGAGAGAAAGAGAGAGAGAGAGAAAGAAAGAAAGAAAGAAAGAAAGAAAGAAAGAAAGAAAGAAAGAAAGAAAGAAAGAAAGAAAGAAAGAAAGAAAAGAGAAGAAAGGGAAAAGAAGAAAGAAAAGGATAAAAGAGCTGTACTGCTTGTCACCGTAGGCAGATTGGTTACTCTCCCTCAGATCTGAATTTCTGTTTGTCTAAAATTGTGGAGAAAGAACCACTGCATCCTTTATAACTGAGATCTGAGCTGTGAATCTTTTGATCATTGAGTAATTGATATTGGACAGAGCCAGAAAATGTTTTCAGGATATTTGGTATTCTACTAATTATTTTAG
This sequence comes from Ochotona curzoniae, assembly GCF_017591425.1. Classification (NCBI taxonomy): domain Eukaryota; kingdom Metazoa; phylum Chordata; class Mammalia; order Lagomorpha; family Ochotonidae; genus Ochotona; species Ochotona curzoniae. The sequence continues at coordinate 37,568,228 of NW_024466004.1, forward strand.
ATTTAATAATAAATGCTTAATAATGATATCTTGAATTCTGATTCCAAATTAAGGACAAACTAGGGATAAGAAAGGGAGTGTAAATAATACCAAGAAAAAGAAAATGATGGTGCCCAGCGGCGTGGCCTAGTGGCTTAAGTCCTCGCCTTGAAAGCGCCAGGATCCCATATGGACACCGGTTCTAATCCCAGCCCACCACTTCCCATCCAGATCCCTGCTTGTGGCCTGGGAAAGCAGTCAAGGACAGCCCAAAGCTTTGGGACCTTGCACCCACGTGGGAGATCCACAAGAGGTTCCTGGCTCCTGGCTTCAGATTGGCATAGCACCAGCCGTTGCGGTCACTTGGGGAGTGACTCATCAGACAGAAGATCTTCCTCTCTGTCTCTCCTCCTCTCTGTATATGTGACTTTGTAATAAAAATAAATAAATCTTTTTAAAAAAGAGAAAATGACAAACATTCTGACACTTGTTTTTTAACCACAAGAAATATTGGTACTTTTAAGCTTATCAGATAACTCTTGGGGGACTCCAATAAAAATATTTGCAAGTAAACCTGTATCCCATAATAGTATTCACAAGTAACGTAAGATCTGAATGCCTTTTCAATAAAAATAAATAAACCTTTTTTAAGGAAAGGAACATTTTTTTGAAGGGAAAGAATAGAGAAATCCTTTAATACATCCAACAATTTGTCCCCATGTTCAAGAAGCCCAGGGTGATGGTATCACACATAGGAATGTCTAAGTCAGGCATAACTGTCCACTGACCCCAGCAGGACTGGTCCACAGCTTCCTTGTCAGTCCAGAACTCTCTATACAAAATGATCCCTACAACAGTATATTAAACATTAAATGTAAATGTAAATGTACCATGTGAAGTTTTAGAGAAAAGCTTTTGGCTTCCTTGGCCAAAATGATTTCTACACATTGAAAATTAACCTGCACTCTAAAGAAGCCAAAATTTACAACTTATTTTATTTTTCTCTTCTCATTTCCATATTGGCCATACATCCTGTGATATGCTGCATTAATTTTGCACTGTGAAAATGTCCTCACCCCAAAGAACAACCAAGATGACTATTCCTCTAAAATAAGGATCACATTGAAATGCTCTAACAAATCTGGACAATTGCAGATGTGTGTTTTATGAGTGAGGGAAAGAGGCATTAATAATTCTGTCTACCTGGACTGAGGAAGGGTGGATCAACTTGCCTAAAGCATTGGCAGCTGGTCTATACCAACCCACCCCTCTCCACTGTATTCATTTCCTGTTCAGGTTTGTCAGGGGGGCAATTATGAAACCAGTGCCTGTAGTGATTACATGTTAGGTGTAAACTATACAGCCAGCAATAATTATGCATTTTTGAGATGGTCATTTGAGTTTGACGTACAGAATGCATACATTTTATGGAAAGTCCAGAAGCTTTTACTTTCTGCCACTATTTTCCATAAGAAAGTATTGTATTTCTGAGGGAACGTAAGAAAGTGTGTCTAACAAACATTCTGCATTTGGGCCTGGTGTGATGGCGCAGTGGTTAAGGTCCTCGCCTTGCACGCCCGGGATCCCATATGGGCGCCAGTTCTAATCCCGGCGGCCCCTCTTCCCTTCCAGCTCCCAGCCTGTGGCCTGGGAAGGCAGTCAAGGACGGCCCAAAGCTTTGGGAACCTGCACCCGCACAGGAGACCCGGAGGAGGCTCCTGGTTTCGGATCAGCATAGCATCGACTGTTGGGGCTCACTTGGGGAGTGAATCATCGGACGGAAGATCTTCCTCTCTGTCTCTCCTCTCTGTATATCCGCCTTTCCAATAAAAAAATAAATAAAATAAAAAATAAAAAAAATTCTGCATTTGTGAAGACAGCAGGAGATACTTTCATTAGAATCTACATGAGACAGGTAACTTAATTACAGGAGAGGTAAGAGGCAGAGTTCTTGGAAAACTAAAAGTGACCATATATTTAGAGTCAGCTAACCTCTGACTTCACCTAATCACCTTTAACTCTATTAGAGTAGCAGATGAGAAGATAAATGCACATTGTAACCTACAACATTCCTCTGAACATGAACAAATATTAGAAGCCAACTTCTAATACTATTGAATATTAATTATTTAATACAACAAAAGGATTCTACATTTACATAGTCAAATATTCAGTAGACACTATCTAAGCACACACACAATCTATACGCATACAAGCATCTTTGTCCCCTCTCATCTTCTTCAAGATAACTGCAAAGTAATAAAAATTAGTGCTCCTATTGGCTTACAAAGTTACCTTCTATTGGGCTGGCCTTGAAAACAATGCCAATAAGAAAAGGAAAAATATTTCCTCAGAAAATGGAATTGTCTATTTGGGTATTTTCTGGATGCGCAATTTGAGGGCCTTGGGTAAATGGTGAACTGATAATTCTCAAATTTAACATTTTTTGCTATCTTTTACTTTATTTATTGTTTATTTGAATGACAGAGGAACAGAGAGAAGGGTGGGGGGAGAGAGAGAGAGAGAGAAATTTCTTCTATCCACAGAATGGTTCACTCCTTGCATTCCTACAACAGCCTCGGCTGGGCCAGGCTAAAACTAGGAGCCAGGAATTCCATCCAGACTTCTCTCATTAGAAGCAGGAACCCAGGTACTTAATTCATCATCTAAAGCCTTCTTACATGCATTAACAGGAGGTTAGCTCAAAGGAGAAGGTGTGACTTGATCCAAGTCACTCCAGTAAGTGTGACATGAGTCTCCCAAAAGACAGTTTAAGCTCATAAGCATAACTGCACTTCTTCCTTAATCTAAAGAGCTATCTTGAACTTAACTAAATTTTCCTAGCATATTATTGTCTTTCTCTAATTTTAATCTACAACTAAAATATAAACATTAGCACAGGTCTTCACAGATTCTGACTCTTTAATACCTTTACATAAACGAGAAATTGTTACACCACTTTCTGCATTAGAAATCAGTATCACTTCGTTAGATGTTCTGATATCCACACAGAAAAGCAATTTTCTGTTAATTTGTAGTTAGAAGTTCTCATTATAGTGTACCAATGATTCATCTTTTGAGAAAAACCTCTGTAGGTCAAAAGGCCAAAATGTATATTATTCATAGATTATACTCCTCCCCCCCAAAAAAACTATATAAAACACTAATATTATACCTACAAACCAATAATTCTCAAAATAAGTTATGCTCTTGCCAAAGGTGTGTGAAAAGTAAGAAATTATGCATGACAGGACATGGCTTATGCCATAAAAGTGGAACACTTGGCCAACTAAAGAGGGAGGGCAAAAACCAAAATCTAAGCTTTCTCACACCCAGCTCGTGCCTGGATCACAGTAAGCCATCTTATTGACTACATTCTTCTTCATACGTTTTCAACAATTTTCTCCAAATGACAAATCTCTACCTTGCCTTTCATTCCTTCCACAAAAGAGTATTGAAAAAAGAGTAGTGGATTCCCCAGACTCATGTGCATTTACACATACGCATCATCTGGATTTCAAGGTGAAGATTCAAAGTTCTGCCTTGGAAATTGCTTATACTCACTGCCTTCAGTGGGTAATCTGACAATAAAAAATAGGAATCTTCCCATACCCCCAAAACACAGAGTTCAGTCTGCCAAAAGTGCAAACCTACTAAAGATCAAAATAGGGAAGGGAAATCAATATTAAGCTGAGTTCAACCAGAATAAAATATAAAAGAAATAGCCTTACAATTCAGTTAATTTCACATCTTACTCTATGTGAAATATTTTAAGGTAGTTTTCAAAATCAAATGCAAAATCTACATTCTTTAGGTTCCTAGGATATATCTGCTAGAGTGATCTAAAGTGATCTATCCATTAACACAGCTTTACATCTTAGACATTCCGAATCTTAACAATAGATGCAAAATCCCAAGCCTGACAGCAGTAATAAAAGAAAAGTATTTGCTGTTCTTTTTCTCATTTTGTAAACTTTTGTTTGGTATACAATACTTCATACCATCTGTTCCTATTCTGACATTGTCAATTACTTTTCTGGCTAGTTTTTCTAAAGTGAGAAAAAAAGTGATAAATGTTTTATAAATGCAATTCATCTCCTCCCTTGATATCCAAAACCCATTGTTATCTTATTTCTAAAATGGGTGTACGTGTTTCACAATCACTGTAAGAAAAATGAAGAAAGCAGAATTTGAGAAGGATGGTTTGGACACAATGCTTTCCTGAACAGAAAGCAATGTGATGAACACTGGGGCTTTTCCTGTACTCCTACCTCTATTTGTACATACTGTTATTCTCCACTGGCTGGAAACTATCCACAACTGTTGAATCTGTGATCCTCCCATGAGTTTCCACTGTAGCAGGACTTTGAAATACAAACTGCAAACCATCAGAGAAGGGAAACTACTACCTTGAGCCTGTGGCTGCTTTCATATTCAAGGATAGACTTAAGTTGACTGGAAGTACTAATGATACGTTCCCAAACCAAAAATACTTCTCTAAACAATTATTCACTTCTGAAAGGAATTCCATGAGGTGCTAAGATACACAACCTGAGAAATCTGTTTGGAAGTTTCTAGACCTCAGAACTTTTTCAAATTGTCAATTTGGGCTGATACCCAATACCAGCAATTTGGAGCTTAGTCAGATACCTAGTTGTAAAGTGCTTGACATTTTTAAGACCATTCCCCTATCCCTTCCTTCACTCATGGGCCAAAAGTAAATGTGAGTTTAAGCTCATTGCTGTGCTTCTCAGTCAAAAGTCTTGAGGCTTGGTCTTTCTCATACCTCCACTGCTGCCCCAGATTCAATCAGCACAAGACAAATATGAATAGGAATTCTTAGATTAAGGGAAAATTACTCAGGGATCTCTTGCCTTAAATTACTACATCTTTTAGCCTCTTGATGGTGCATAAAATTTACAACTTGACCTGGAAGTACTGTTTGGGTAAATCCAAAATAAATAACTAAAATGCCATTCTATTAAGACGATGAAAAATAATTCTTTCAAATATAAGAAGGATCAATTTTGAGGACAGGAAGTTCCATATTTTCCTGGTAGCCAGTAAAGGGTCCAGGTAGCAAGTAGAGGGTCCAGGTAGCCAGTAGAGGGTCCACTCTTAGTGAGGGATGGGGGAAGAATTGAGATAGTGGAGACCACACTGTGTGTGATGTTCCTATACAACATGATCTTCTTGAGAAAGTGTAAGTGTACCTTACACACCATGAGTCACAGGCTAGGTTTACAGGGTAGTAAATCCACTTGGCTGGCAGAAACATAACGCACTCACCTTTGCCTGGGACATTCAATACCATATTTAAATAACTAATTTCATAAGCATCAGGACTTTTTCAGCACTTCCTCTTCCTGAAAGACTATTCATTCTGGTCTGGTTGAAAACTATTGGCAAGTGTCTGGTCCAAAATTTCTTCAAAATCCATACTAAAAGAAGGTGTACGTGATTATTAAAACTCCTTTGTTTTCATGTTATTTATTAAGTCAGCACTAAGAGAATCCAATAAATGGAAATACTAAGCTAGGTCTCATGGAGGATGCACAAATTAATTAGTACTAACATTTTATAACTAGCTAGTTAGTTATGTGTTAGAGATGATAGATAGATAGATAGATACGTAGATGATAGATAGAGTAAGGCTTTCAACCACTGGTTACCTACCCAAATGCTCACATGAACTGGATCTGGCCCAGGACAGTCTGAAGCCAGGAACTAAATCCAGGTCACCCATGTAAGTGTTGTGAACTCAACTAATTAAGCCACCACCACTGCCTCGAAGGGTCTGGAGGAATCTGGAGTCAAGAGCTGAAGCTGGAGATAATAAGGTTGTTCTTTTAAGTCAATAGTATGCGGTCATTTATTATGCAGAAATACACAAATAAAACAGATGTTAATGCCTGGAGTATGGTGCTCCTGTTTTGAAAATGATAGTATGTCACATTGTCCCTGGGTCTAGGAAGAGAATGGGGTCTAATGAAGGTCAGAGGGAAGCTGAAAGCTTAAAGAAAAGTGTTAACAATCCCAAAGAGTCTTGGAAAAGCTGCCAGAAAAAGTCTAAAGGAAAATGGAAGGAAATTGAGAGCTTCGGATAAAGAAAATTTGTGTCACAGAAGTAGAAAGCTGCTAACATTAACACTAGACACTCAGGAAATGCATCTAGTGAGCAGACGATGTAAATAAGACTTAAAGGCAGAAAACATCTCTTGAAAACTTCAGCATCTGTACAAGTAGTCTGATTGCCCTGAGGATGTAATTCTGGTTACAGCATAGAGACCATGTGGCAAGATGCCAAAACTACCTGAATAATGTCTCCACACAGCCTGTCTTGAATGCCAACTGCTTCAGCATTTTAATACTACGTATTCAACCACCATCTGATTGCTAAATATAAGACAGAACCGCCCAGCTGAAAGAGTCCCAAATTTCTGACTGGTGGAAGAATAATAAAGATTCTGGCATTTTTAAGTTATTAATTTTAAGAGTGATTTATTACAAGGCAATTAGAAATTAGAACAATGTTAGTGTACAATAAACAATATGTTTATAACTTAGTTCCTTAAAAATGAAATGAAATTTTCTCACGCTTTAGCACTATGTTCAAACGCAAAAAAAAAAAAAAAGCAGATTTCTATTCATTCATTCAATCATTTATGATTAGAGGAAAGGTTTCAGTTTGGACTTTTGGCTTCCAAAATTCTTTCAGCAAGAATAAACTGTTGAAGTCAATTCTTCCTAAAAATACAGACAAGCTAAGTAACCAATGAAACTATATGCCCCATTCTATTTTGAAGATTCTCGTAACTATTAATATTTTTCTTTACCCAGATCATATTTTGGGGTGTAGTCTCATGTGGTATAGACCACCATGTCTGAAATAAATTCTCTTTGATTTCTTTCTGGGCAAATGACAAGAGCACATTAATCAACTTTCATCAAAATCAGTTACTGAATCCATGTGACAAGTCTGTGAAGCAGCTCTCCCATTATGGGATTCCATAGTGGTTCCAAAGAGCTGGTGGAGCCCTGCGCTGAATGGGCCAACGCCGTAAGGACCATATGAAGTTGATCCTGCCACACCCTCCCAACCCAGTCATAAGAAGTAAATCTGTCCCGTGTGTTGAGCCACTACAATGTTGCAGCTGTTTAATGCAGCAGTTAGCTTACCCTGTAACTCAGTGGTTGGATAATTACTGAGCTGTATTTCTATAATAAAAATCATTGATAGCTTTGATTTCCAGAGTCTAACACTGAGATCTGTGATTTAAAGACTTTCATAAAGAGTTGTGGTCATTAGGTGGATTTCTCATTTTTACAGAATCACTTCTTCCAACGCTCTTTCCTTACTCTTCAAGGAAAATTTCCTCCTTATTTTATTCATATTCCTTCTCAAAACTTATTTCATCCTAAAATGTGATTTTCTTCTTTGTAAGTTTTTTTTTTAATTCTAAAACATTTATTTAACATGAATATAAAACATTTGAGGTATATATGATAATCCAATGTGCACACATTAATGGATGATTACTGCAGTGAAATTGACACATCCATCGCCACCCATGCATTATATTAGATTCCCATCAGTCTAATAAGTGAAACTTTGTACCTTTTAACTAACATTTCCTCCACTTCTTCTTTCTCACCCAACATCCCTAGTAATAATTGTTCTACTTTCTGTTTTTATGCAATTGGCCTTTTATGGTTATGCTTGCAATTGAATCATACATGTTTGTCTTTCTGTGCCTGACTTGCTTCATTTAGAATAAAGTCTTCCAGGTTCCACTTGTCACAGGTGGCAGGGTTGCATTCTTTGTTTTTAAAAGCAAAGAGAGAGAATTGAGAGAGAGAGAAAGAGAGAGAGAGAGAGAGAGAGACCCACTTAATGTTTATTCTACAAATGCTAGCAACAGCCACAACTGAGCCAAGCCAAAGATAGTAACCTGGAACCAATTAGGAAAAGAGACCCAAATGATTGAATCATTATCTGCCTCTTCCCATGTGCACACTAGTAGGAAGACAGATTGGAAGTTGAGCTAGAACTGGAGCTTAGGAACTTAAATAAATGATGACATCTCATCTTCTAGGCCAAATATCCACAGCATGGATGCCTGCTTTTTAAAGGTTAAACAATACTACATTATATGTATGAGTATATGTAATATATTTACCCACTGATATACACTTAGGTTCTTTCAATTTCTTCATTATGAATAATATTGTAATGGACATGGGTATGCAAATATCTCTTAGAGATACTTGACTCATTTTATTTGGATCAATACCCAGAAGTGAGAGTGCTAGGTCTTATATCAATTCTGTTTTTATTTTTTTTGAGGAGTCTCCAAAATTTTTTCCACAGTGGTTGTATCAATTTAAATTCCAACAGTGTACAAGGATTGTGTATCATTTACATCCTCATCAATGCTTGTTCTCTTTTTTTTTGAAAAAGTTATTTTTATTTATTTGAAAAGTAGAAGAGAGAAGGAAACATATATATATTCATATATTCCATATATATATGTAGAGAGAGAGAGAGAGAGAGTTAACAAATGAGAGAGAAATCTTTTACCCACTGACTTACTTCCCAGATGTTCATAACAATTGAAACTGGATCAGGCTGAAGGCAAGAGCTCCATACAAAATTTCCCACATAGATGGCACAGATCCAAATTCTTGGACCTTTACCTGCTGCCCTCCCACAATGCTCTTTAGCAGGAAGCTGGATCAGAAGTGGTACCCAGGAACTCCCAATGAGATTAGGATTTGTGACAGATTAACCTGCTGCATACCAAGACCCACACAACTTTCTTCACATTTTAATAATAGGCATAAGATGATATTTTTGTTGCAAATAGTTTTTCACTGATATTTAGTAGTATAGAGTTTAGAACTCCAGGCAATTTTTGTGCCTTCATTGAAAAAATGTCTACTCAAGTCCTTTGCCCGTTTCCAAATATGCCTTTATATTGAGCTATAGATGATTTTTACATAAGTCTCATATTCTCTCCTATCAGATATATGGTTTACCAACATTTTCAACCACATCATGGGTTTCTTTTTCATGCTAATTTGTTTTTTTGCTGCAGGAACTTGGTATTTAGAAATATTCTCACTCATTTATTTTTGCTTTTATTGCCTGAGCTTTTGGAGTTATACTCAAAAAATCACTTCCAAGATTCTGTCAAGGAGTATTTTTCCCATGTTTTCTCATGGCACTTCTATAGTTTCAAGCCTCACATGTAGACTTTGAATCTATCTTAAGCTATTGTATGTGTTGAGTTACATGATTTTTTTGTATGTAATATGCAGTTTTCCCAAAACTTATATTAAAAAGCCTTTGCTTTGCTCATTGTGTATTGTTGGCACTGGTACTCTTGTTGCAAACTATTTGACTGCATGTGTTTGTTTCTGGATTCTGTACCCCATTCCATGGGTCTATGTGTCTATTTTTATACCAGTGTACACTGTTTTCATTACCGTAGCTCTTAATGTCATTTAAAATCAGAAAGTATGTTGCCTTTGACTTAGTTCTGTCTCAAAATTGTTTTTGGCTAATTCAGCTCTTCTGTGGTTTCATAAAATTGTATGATTCTTTTTTTCTGTTACTATGAAAATTGTGAGTAGAAATTTAGCAGAAACTGCAATAACTCTCTAGACCATTTTGGATTGTAGGCGTATTTTAACAACATTCATTCGTCCAGTCAATGAACTTGAGATTCCTTTCCATTTATTTGTAGCTTCTTAAATTCCTTCCCTCAATATTTCACAAATTTCACTACAGATCTAACAACCACCTTGGTTAAATTTATTTGTAAGTATTCTTTGATGCCACTGTAAAAGGCAATGCTTTGTTGTTTTATTTTTTGGATAGCTTGGGGCTTTTATGGATATTTATTTATTTTAATTGGAAAGGCAGAGTTACAGAGAGAAGGAGAGATAGAGAGATTGTTCATCTACTGGTTTATTCCCCAAATGAATGCAATGGCTGAAGCTGAGCCAATCCAAATGAAGACTAGTTTTTATCTTTCTATGAACAAGCCATATAAAAGTAACAGGATATTATACTTATTCACGTGAGAGGGATACTTGCAAATTTTGGAGTTGTAATGATTTGGGGGAAACGTCTACTGAGTTCAGTCTATAACATTAGCTGGATTACAATGTCTATCTTACCATTCATTTAGATTCTTAAAACACCTCATATAATGTCTTATAATATGGGAACCATTGTACTTATTTATTCCCAAGACCCTTCATATGCTAAACAATCCATAATTCATTTTAGAAAACTGTCTGCCCCCTCCACTTTTCATTTCAGTAAAACTCCAGAGTCATAAAGTGATTTCTAGTCTTCTCACAACTTTACACAGAATTTTTTCATTCACAGTTGTCCAGATATTTCTAAAATATGTGAACTTCTTCACAACACACAAAATATGTTTGTGTGTTTCCCTGATTGGGGCTAATTCTATAGAGGGAGAATACTGGAATTAACAACAGGGAAAAAAATGTTGAAAACACATCCAGGGCCCTGGCGCGATAACGTAGTGGTTAAAGTCCTCACCTTGCAAGCGCCAGGATCCCACATGAGTGACGGTTCTAATCCCGGCAGCCCTGCTTCCCATCTAGCTCCCAGCTTGTGGCCTGGGACAGCAGTTGAGGATGGCCCAAATCCTTGGGACCCTGCACCCGCGTACGAGACCCAGATGAGCTCCTGGCTCCTGGCTTCGGATTGGCACAGCTCCAGCCATTGTGCTCACTTGGGGAATGAATCATCAGATAGAAGATCTTCCTTTGTCTCTCCTCCTGTGTATCTGATTTTCCAATAAAAATAAATAAATCTTAAAAAAAAGAAAGAAAACACATCCAAACATCTTGTAAGAGAAATGATTTCTTATAAACATGCATTAAAAAGTAAGTTTATTTCCTTTCATTCTGTATAGCTTCACTAAAGTAAATAGACATGTGTTTGAATTGTGTTAATGTATACATAATCTTAAGAATTAAAGCTGAGGGAATGCATCCAGATAAACTTTTGCTGTAGGAGCTATTTGGGATAGGAATCGACTTCTCTCAACGTCTCACTTCCAAACTCACAGTGGGTCCAAAGAGACACTTCCACATCTTTCAAATCAGCTCCTTGACCATATATGACCTAGTTAGAGAAATCTGTTCATTTGTTCATTCTCAGGATTCAAATCAATATCACGTAACAAGGTCTGGGCTGAGGGATACGAAGAAATCTAAGCATTAAGTTTATGGAAGCACTGTTTTGATGGCCAAAATAGGTGTAAATGCCTTAAAAATTGTCAGGGAAAGTGCTAGCCTTCTCTGTTTTCATGTTGTATAAATATATATTTTAATATTTTAAAATTTGCATTATTTTCCATGATGCGGTTTTTATAAGTATACATAGTCCTTCTCCATCTTTTCTTCTTCCCACCCCATTACACTCTCACTGTTTCCCCACATGATTACAATAATATAGTCCTTCTACAGCAATAACAAGTTCAATATTCTGTTATTTAAGTGCATCATGGCATTGCAGCTATAAACAATGTTAGAAATTCCAACATCCTATTGTCAGGCCTATTTAATATTTTCTATGGGAGTTCTCCTTTTATCAGGAGCAGAGATGCCTACTGCAACATATCTTCCTTTCCCAATATGTTATATAAATAAAACATGTATATATAATGTATATATAAAATACACATATAACATGTGTGTATAATATGATTCGTCTATGCAAATATTTACCTATATATTTATTGATTGATTATTTTGCATAACATTTGCCTTACATCTGAGAGAACATATGATATTTGTCCTTTTGGGGTTGACTTATTTCACTAGGCATAACAGTCCAGTTGGAACCAAATGTTCCAAATGGTAGAAAGTTATTTTTTATGACTGATTTCATGACTGATTAATATTTCATGGAGTAGATTTACCACAGTTTCTTTATCCATTCCTTTTTTCTCTTTTGCTGGGCATATTGATTGTTTCCATGTTTTCACTGTTGTGGATAATGCTGCCATAAATAAAAGGTTGCAGGTTGCTTTCTTATATGCAGATTTCACTTTTATTTGGATATATTCCCAGAAATGGGAAAGCTGGTTCATGTGGAAGAACAATTTTCGGTTCTCTTAGCACTCTCCATACTGACTTTCAGAGTCGTTATACTAGCCTACACTCCACCAACAGTGGAGGGAATAGGGTACCTTTCTCCCCACATTCTTGCCAGCATATGTTTTTAGTAGATTTCTGAATGTAGGCCAATATCTGAAGTTAGATGGAACCTCAGTGTTATTTTTATTTGTATTTTGCTAATAACTAGGAATCCTGAGGATATTTTTCATACATCTATTAGCCATTTGAATTTTTTCTTTTGGAAAGTGCCTGCTCATTTCTGCAAATGTGGTCTTGTTTCTAATGAGCATACTTCATTTACTGGAAGCTCCCCTTGGCTGCTTCTTTTGCCTGTTAAAGTGCAGTGAGACTATATATTTATTGGTGCCATATTTAAAGATTCCAATTTGAGATAAAAAATATTTTAAGGATTTGTTTGTTTTATTGGGAAGGCATATTTACAGAGAGAAGAAGATACAGAGGGAAAGATCTTCCATCCACTGGTTCACTACCCAAGTGGTCACAACAGCTGAAGCTGAGCTGATCCAAAGCCAGGAGCATCTTCCAGATCTCCCAAATGGGTGCAGGGTCCCAAGGCTTTGGGCCATCCTTTACTGCTTTCCCAAGCAACATGTAGGGAGCTGGAAGGGAAGTGGAACTGCTGGGACACAAACCAGCACCCAAATGGGATCCCAGCATGTGCAAGGTGAGGATTTAGCCACCATAATATATTTTAAAAGAACATTTTCGAGTCCAGCACTGTGTCCTCCCTTCCTCTCTTACATAGAATCTTAGTCAATCAGGCCTAGACTGTAGATAGCATTTTCCTGCTGGGCCATACCTGCACAGTACAGGTACTGTCCTCTCCTTCCCCGAGATGATTGATAAAAGCCATTTTGCTTACTCAATTTGAACAAACAAATTGTGAACAAAAACATTAACGGACATCAATACAATGCTTGCCATGTGCTCTAGATATTCCTCTTTTATTAACATTTTAATCCACATAATATCCTATGAGATGCAATACTAACTTTACCCATTTTACATTTGAGAAAACTGAGTCACAGAAAGGCATATCCAAAATTCCAAAATTATAAGAGTAAATAAAAATGAGGAAAGTGAGCCCAAGTTCCCAAGTCTGTAGTGAGAGAAGGGTGGTGACCCTAGAGCAATGTCAGGACTAAAAGGCAAGATATTATTTGATCTCAGCATAGTCTGCTATCAAACAAGAAGTTTGAAAATATTGTTGGATGCAAATGACAAGCTATATTAAAATTGGCATAAGCTAAAGAAAACATTCCCAACAAGCTACTAAGAAAGAAGTGCAAAAATTTAAAGCAATAAAATACAGGATTACCTAAGACCATGCCCAAACCTATTTTCCTATATCCCTACCCCATGACAATTGCTGCTATAAATATTTCATTACTGAATATTTTATCAAGTATGTAGGCTTTCTTTATCCAAGTTCTGCTAAAAGTAATTAAACTGTTCTTGACTAAAGATGACTGTTTGGTCTCTCCGTTTGTAAATCTTTCAGACTCTGAATTGAGTAACATTGTGAACTTGGAGGGTCTTTCTCAGGAGCAGTTAAGCACTCAGTGTGGAAGCTCTGCCTACGCAACCACTGAATTGCTGGCTCATCAGAAATACAGCCCCAAAGTGAATGTCTGCTCCAGGGAAGTAAATCACCAAACTCCCGAGTCAGCCTCGGAGACCAGCGTGATGATCCCTGCAGAACCGGAGCTGTGTGAAACCTGGCTGGCAGGAGGGCATCACAGAAGGCATTTTTCCACCCTAAATTTAAGAAATTACACAAATCTGTCACCTGTACTTTAGCAAATACCTTGCACAGCTGTCCTAATGAAGACATTGGGAGTCTGCAAGGATTCATGGCCTCATGGGCAAAATTTTGATCCTCAACTTCAAAACAACCCAACCTTTGGAAAGGAACACATCGGAGACTCCCCTTGATCAATTCTTGAAGACCTAGTCCAGAATGCCTCCATGAGACTGCCTCAGACATTCCAAAACCTCGTACCAGGCTAGTTGGACACTCTGTACAAGCGCTCCACTGCACCTTGTTTCCCACTGCACTCCATCCCTATCCACCCTGTGGAGTTGAGGGTCCCTTTGCTTTTGGGTGTCCCACATTTGACACTATTGTGATTGCCATTGCAGAGACAACAGCTAGCACACTGCTGGGGGCTTAAAAGAGCTTAAACATTGTTTATAGGATGGACTTTCAAATTAGCTATAAAGTTAAGGAGCAATTTGTTTTCTACCTGTCATGAGGTATTTAAGCAGAACATTCTATCTCAGAGCTCAAACGTAATGTGTTCTCAAATACAGTGATGGCAGCAATATTGCCCATAAAACTAAATGTAATCATGTGAAGCATGAAGAGATGTAATTAACAAAGTTGTCAAAATTCCATGAGTAGTTCATCATGTAATTTTCCAGTAAGATTTCATTGTCCGCAGCAGCATACAATCAATGTAAAAAAGTCTACAAAGGATTTTATCTTAATCAAAGCTAAAATTCTCCATGGCAATCACAATTTCACTCCTTTAACAAGATTTTTTCTTCATAACTATAGCAATGTGCCACATAATGCTTCAGTCAAAAATGAACCCAAAAAGAATGGGGTAAGATTGTAATGAAAGTGGAAAATCCTTATGGACCATTGACTTTATAGCTCTGAATATGTTGTAGCATAATACGTTACTCATGTTTGTTGAGATGAAAGTATGAGTGTTTAATATGTGATAACAATAACAAATGACATTGATTTGTGTGCTTGCAGTTTCATTCATTTGTAGTATGTTTATCTTATTCTAAATAAAAATTTTTTTTGAAAAATCTTGCTGTATTACACCAGCTTCAGTCTCAAGCATCTTATGTTTATTACATTTTTGAAAGTATAATCTCCTGTTGAACTTGACATCTTTGTGCTCATTATGGTGCTAGGAAAAATAAGCTATTTATATAAAGTATATGCATCATATGCCCTAAGTGTGTAGAATAGTATACTGTACATCTGGCTTTGTGCAAGACATTCTGTGATGTTTGCATAACATTTCTCACCCCTCAACACTTCAAGAACATACAGAATCTCTGCATTACAGAATTAGATAGTTTGAATTAAATCAAACTGGAAAGCTTCTGCACAGCAAAGGAATCAATGGACAAAGTGAAACGACAACTGGAAAAAAATATTGGCAAAATTTTTATCTGATAAAGGTTTAACATCCAAAATATACAGGGAACTCAAAAAACTCAGGAATGTATGTCAGTACTCTGGCACTACGGGTTAGACCATGATTTGCCACACCAGAATCACGCTTTGGATTGTCAACTTGACCCAGTTTGAGTCCCTGCTACACCACTTCTGAGCCGGATTCTTGCAAAAGCGCCTAGGAAGGCATCAGAAAATGGCCCAAATACCTGGAATGCCTGCCATTCACACTGGGAACTGAGAAGGAGTTCCTGGTTCCTGGTTTTACCTGGCCTAATTCTGGCTATGGAAGTCATTTGAGTAGTGGATCAACAGATGGAAATTTCTCTCTCTCCCTTTCACTCTCTCTTTTCCTCCTTCTCTCTCATTCTTTCCCTGTGTATGTGTGTATATGCAACACCCTAACTTTCAAATAAATAAATATTTTTTAAAACCTCAACAACAACAAAAAACAAAACAATCCAATTACAATATAGACAAAAGATTTGACTAGACATTTCTCAAAAGAAGAAATACAAGCAGCCAATGAACACATAAAAAATGTATAGTTTCACTAACCATCAGGGTAATTCAGATCTAAACCACAATAAGGTGTCAGCCCATTTCAGTAAGAATAGCTATTAACAATACATCAAAAAACGCCAGTTGCTAAGAATGTGCAGAAAAGAAAACCGTTATTAGTGGACATGCAAAGTAGCACAGCCATAAAAATAAATGGGGCCCGGCACGGTGGCGCTGTGGCGCAAGTGGTTAAGGTCCTCGCCTTGCACGCCCGGGATCCCATATGGACGACGGTTCTATCCCGGCAGCCCCGCTTCCCTTCCAGCTCCCTACCTGTGGCCCAGGAGGGCAGTCGAGGGCCCAAAGCTTTGGGACCCTGCACCCGCGTGGGAGACCTGGAAAAGCTTTGGGATCCTGCACCCGCGTGGGAGACCCGGAAGAGGTTCCTGGCTTCGGATCAGGCATAGCACTGGCCGTTGCACTCACTTGGGGAGTGAATCATCGGACGGAAGATCTTCCTCTCTGTCTCTCCTCTCTGCATATCCGCCTTTCCAATAAAAAAATAATAATAAAAATAAATCTTTAAAAAAAATAAAAATAAATGTACCGTAGGAGCAGCTATCCTACACTCTGGGTACATATCTAAAGAAAATGAAATCAGCATTTGAAAAAAGATACCAGCTCCATCATGCTCAGTGCAGTGCTGTTTATAATAAACAAGACACAAAATCAACCTAGGTAACCAGTGATAAATGAATGCATCAAAAAATTGGTGTCTATGCACAGTGGAATATTACTCAGCCAATAAACAATGAAATCCTGACATCTGCAGTAACATGAATAAAACTGGAGATCATCACATTAAGGGAAATAAACCAGACACAAGTACAAACACCACATATATGTAAGTAAAAAGCAATCAAACAAATAAATTTAAAAAGCAGTTAATTTGATTACTGCAGGCTTGGATAGGGAGAAAAAAAAAGATAAAAGAGTAGTTTCCTATGATTCCTTATGAAGGACTACACTATTGTAACAAAATGAAAAAAATTCTGACAGAGGGTAGGAGTTTGGCAGGGGGGAATCCCAGCCTATACAAAATTGTACCATATAATTCAAAATTCAAAATAAAAATATGTTTGAAAAAAAAGAACAGTAGGTACCAAACACGGTCAAATAGAAATCAAACTTATAGTATTACACAGCACAATGGAATGACTGTAACTCATTATGTAATATGTATAATAAAAAACTGGAAGAGGGGATTTGGGTGGTTCTAAATATAAAGAAAATATATGCAAATGGAAAGGCTGATTTCTTATTTATATCAATTTACTCTGTGTATATCTGTTGAAGCATTGCACTGTACCCAGTAAAAATATACAAGTATTACACATGAATTTAAATAAACTGAAATGGTTTTTAAGGAAGAATCGCTGCCTTCAAAGCATCACAGTGAAGAAAACTCTAATTTATAACATTTGCGTGTATCAAGAAAGATAATAAAAATGGAAGACATAAGGAAAAGATAACAGATATGACACACAATTTTCCTCCTATATCTTCTTCAATTATTTTGTTGATTATGAAAAAATATAGACTAGGCTCAAAGAGTTTGTTAAAAGCTACATTTTTACCTTAAATTCATTTGATTAGGAAAGCAAAGTTTGCAGGATTTCTCTTTTTTCCAGCCTTTAATTAAATATTTTTTCATGCTCTCATGCTTAACTTCTGATGATAGCATAATCAGAGTACAGTGAGTATTCTTGCTTTGGATTTTTTGAAACCAAAATGGGCTTTAACTTTGTCTTGCATCCAAAATATTCAGCAAAAATCCAACAAGAAAATGCCAACAGTTGCTGCACTTCTTCAGCCTCTAGAGTCTGAAATGTGATTGGACTTCACAAACATTGACTAAATTAATAAACCAGCTGTTGTCTTTACAATATGTCAGAGATTTCAGTGGAGTGGAAGAGTTGCGTTCTGTAACAGCTAATAAATTTTTAGTTTCACATATCATCAGGTTTCAGTTAAAATCAAATATCAAATTCACTACCTTAAACACACTTTGTGTATCACCTCTGAACCATCATTTGTCCAAGGATAACCCAGCTACTTCTTTGTCTCTAGTTATTATTTGCAGCATTGATATTCCCATCAATGTGTGGGAAGCCATAGATACCTGTGTTTCACTCACCTCAATATGATTAGTACATTCAGCAATGATGTAAAGGACTTGGGTAGCACCTAGACCACAGACATTAGCACTCCAGTTTCCTAGCAAAGACTCTAATATCCCTCAGCCTCAAAGATCTACACCACCTGATGGCTTAAATCCCAGCACCAACCTGAAAACATGACCTCAGGTTCATGTGGGCCATCTGCTCAGAAGTGCTGTCTCACTCACATGTTAACACACATTGCCTTCACCTCACAACAGTCTTTGAGCACAGCCTGGCTAGAAAATAGCAGGAAAATACTTAAATCTGGTGCTTAAATGGCTTAGAGGATTACTAGGGGGATAAAGAGCTTGTTCAGCTCTACATGTCTGATTCAATGACAAATCTGGCTGATAGTAAGTGGAAATCCTGCTTGATGGTGAGTGTAAAAGTCATTACTGTTTCCTTACAGCTCTTCTTTGACCTGACGATTCCCCCTGGCTTCTGGTTCCTTCCCTGAGTCCCTTTACAAGAAGTCTTAAACAGCAAGAAGATAAAAATGTCTCTAAAGCGAATATTGGTCACACACTCTAAATGGATTTTGTTCTGTTGTCTTCTAAGTCATTAGTTTCCTTGCGTTTATAAGCTCTCTGACCCAGTCCAGTTTAAAATGCTTGAAATCCCAAGATTCCTGCCAAAGGAGTGGTTTCTCCATTTATTTGTTTTGTGGCCTGGACTCAAACAGGATGCTAAAGATCACTCACAGTTAATTTAGTGGTTAGGAGGCTGGACTTTGAAGTCAAACAGCCTGGGTTCACACCTGGCATGGAACATACTTTTTAACATTGAAGCATTCCTCTTTCCGCTTCATTGATTATTGTTAGAAAAAAGCAGGCCTAAAACATTCTAATGCAGTTTTATTTCTAGGACTGGTGTTGTGCCATAGCAGGTTTAAGTTGTGACTCTGGCATCTGAACTGCTATACTTCCAGTCCTGCTAATGTTCCTGGGAAGGCAGAAGGCAGCGAAAGATGGGTCAAGTGTTTCATTCCCTACCACTCATGTAGGACACCAGGGTGGAGCTCCTGGCTTTGGCCTGGCCCCAAACTAGCAGATTTGTCTGTTATAGCCATTTGTGTAGTGAAGCAATAGATAGAAGATTTCTCTCTCTCTCTTTGTCTCTTTCTCTCGTTGCCTTTCAAATCAAAAGTAGTAATAAATAAATGAAGTTTCTCATGTTGGATTTTTGTACTGTCATACTTGCTTTATGTCTATCACGTTTTAACCATGCCCCTCTTCCTTTTCCTTCCTTCATATCTCCCATTCAAAGTCCAGATTCTGGACTCTATTTGTAATTGTTTATTAAATTTGGATATTAGATTACCTTTCCCAGAATATATTTGCATTACAAATTTAGAAGAGATTATTTAATTACATAAGGAATTAAACGGATCAATCCCAACAGGGATTGTTTTACATAAGGTCCCAACAGAGAGCAAACAATGGGAGGATCCTTAAAAATGTTTGTGGAAGAATGGAATTAAAGTATGACTTTATTTTTGTTTAACCATTTGTTTTTGTTTCTTGTTTTATTGTTTTATTTTTTTTCATTTTTTACTTTATTTTATTTTATATTTATAATCTTACATAGTTGATAAGTTTACAAAGGGTAAAGGGCTACAGGAAAGTGGGTAAGACCATTGCACTAATATCATTTTTGCCCTGTATCTGGGGTCAGGGGAGAAACATAGGGAGAAGCCCCACCCAGCTTCCCACCCATCCCAGGTCAATGATGCGGGCACACCCGTAGGATCCTGCTCAAGCAGTTTTGATAGTTTAACTGTTCTGAATTGCTGTCAGTCCCGCTGTTCCAAGCACGATGAAATCTACTCAGAATCCACTGGCTGACACAGTCTCTTGATGGATGGGGTGCTGAAATCAGCAGCTCAGTGGGAGGGATCTCCAAAGAAACTTCATCTGTGATAATCCCAAACCTGATTCTTGTGTGTCCTTGCCAGTACAGTGTCCAGCACCATCTTCTTATGCACATGCTGGTAATTGCAATTGCTGGGTCAGTTCTGTTTCCAATAATGTCTTCTGCAAGAACCAATGGGTGTTGCAGTTCAGCCCGATCCTGTCCACTTCATACTCGGCTCTCCCACAAACCAGTGGGAGCTGCAGCCTAGTAGGGGAGACTCCCCAAAACCCCACCAGGCCTGTCCCCTACCCTGGTTCCCATGCTTGCCAGTATGTATTTCACACTTGTTCAGTCTGTCCCACATCCCATTTAGCTCTCATATAAATCAATGGGCATTGAAGCCTAGTTCAACCCAACCAACCCTACTATCCAACACACACACGTGCTGGCGGGTGCCTTTCTGTCTAGTCACCCCACCTCTGTCCTAGTTTTCATGCTCTCCAGTGGGAGTGGTAACCCAAGAGGGAGGTGTCCACTGTCTCCCTACTAGGCTACTCCCACTCCTGGAACTTGCCACTCTCCAGGTGGTTTTGCAGTTTAACTTGACAGAATTAGTCCCCAGTGGCAGTCTCTGACAGCTGATGCTGCGGCTAAGCCTTACCCAACCAAACCTTACCCACTCTATGCTTGTACCAGTCAGGACAGTCAACCAAGCCTGGCTTTTCCCTGATCTAGTTCACATGAGGCTCACAGGTATTGTAACCCTCCTGGTCTGCTCTGGTCTGCCCTCATGCCAACTCACACTGACCAGTGGGAATGGTTGTCCAGCAGGGGAGCCCACATTCCCCCTACTGGCTTTGCCCCCTCTCTCCCTTCCTGGTTCTCACATTTGCTGTTTGGGCACTGTGGCCACATCTGGTACGGCTCACCTCACCTTGGCATTCCATAATGTGCACTGGTTTGTGTCACAATCAACCCTGGCCCAACCTACACTCTATTCTGGTGCTTGGATTTGCCAGCAGGTGGTGTGAACTGGTTCAGCCTGGTCTGCCCCCAGCCTATGCCAAATGTATGCCAGTGAGTATCTTTCTTTGGCCTGGTCTGGGTTGATCCCTATCATGGTTCTTGCACTCACCTGCAGGGACTGTGTCCGGTAAAGGAGTTTCCCAAGCTCCTCCATTAGGACGTCTCCCAATGCCAGATCTTGCGCTTACTGGTGGGTCCATGGGCCAGCCCTACTTAGTCCACCTCCTGTCCTGGTGGAACAGTGACCTTTCCTTGCTGACCTTCAATCCATTCTGGTTCTTACTGTTGGATGTTTCAGCCCAACCAAGGCTTATCCATACCCAGACACTGCTAACACATGGCTCAGTAGGCGGCAGAGACCTAGCCTAGTCTGTCCTACATCTACCCAGGTTCTCCAGAGCATCAGATGGGGAGGATGTCTAGCCCTGGCTAGGTGCACCTAGCCCCAGTTCACACTTATGCCAAGGGAGATGGCAGCCATATCCAGACCAGAATGCAGCCCCCGCTCCATCACCCACACTCCCCAGTGGGAACCCCAACCCAGTTAGGGTGTCTTCTTAGCTCCCCAATTGGGTCTGTTCCCAACCATAGATTGCACACATGCCATTGGTTGCTCTGACCCAGTTGGCTTAGCCCCTCACCTGTCTCAGTCTTTGCCTTTGTTGCTGTGTGCTAGTACCCCTGACTCATGCAGACCAGTTAGTGTAAGAACCTAGTTCGGCATGACCCGTGCTCCATCCTGATTTCTGTTCTTCCTTGTGAATTGAGATTTGCTCCCCCCTGCCTGGTCCACCCCCTTCCAGTTGCAGCTCAGCGCACCCCACATCCTATTTTAGGATGCACATTCAGGTGCTGCTGCCTTGACCTACTCAGACTGTTGTAGGTTCTGTTACCAGTAAGTGATGGCAGGTTCCCTGGTCAAACCTAGCTCAGCCCATCAACACCCCAGCTTGTGAGCTAACCAGCAGGACTTGTATTTCCACAGGGTTCAGCCCACACTTCCCCTACACAATCTACCCCAGACCTGGTTCTCTTGTGTGCTGGTTAGTGTCTTGACCCTGCCAAGTGTGACCTGGCCACTGTTCCACTACTCAGTCAGGTACTGGTACCTAGCCCTGATAGATAAGCCCACAGCCATAGCTATCGTGTGAACTGATGTGTGCAAGTCAGTAATGCTCTACACTAACAGCCCAGCTCAGGACTCCCATTTGGGCTGGTGAAATCAGTCTGGCCCAAATAGATGTTATGGACTCTCCCCTCCAAATCACCAGGTCTCAGTCCCCACACTGGCCAGAAAGTTCCGTGACCCCGTTGTTGGGAATCACCCAGAATTCATCCCCCACCTACACTCACGCTGGCGTTATCCATAGATGTCCCTAGGCAGCAATTACATATCCTAAAAACGCCAGAGCTCGCCACTGGGCGGTCAGCAAGCAGAGTCTGGCACCACTTGGTGCGCTAGCCACTAGAAGCCTAGCACTTGGTCACCGCCTGACGGCAGTGACTTTGCCCCAAGTCCCCAGCATTGGGTCTGGCCTGGCTGGGGCAACCCACACAGCTGCCACACTGCAGGGAGCTGCTTTTGCCCTAACCTCACAGCCGAACAACTCTTCCTGCTGCAGCATGACAGTGGCAAGGCAGGGCCAAGTCCTTATTTCAGTTCCCAAGTTTCTCTCATGGTGTACTTATCCTAAGGGAAAAGACCTCTCAGGCCTAGAGTAAGCCTAGGATTCAGTCACTGCCTGGCAGCAGTGATTTTGTCCTGGGCACCTCCCACAACTGCCACACTGCAGGGTTCTGCTTTTGTCCCAACCCCACCGCCAAACACTGTGTAAACATTTTTTATCACATGTGGAAGATATGCATCATGAAAAAACTACTCATGAGTTTCAAAATTGTTTTATACCAAAGTA
Organism: Ochotona curzoniae; assembly: GCF_017591425.1. Taxonomy (NCBI): domain Eukaryota; kingdom Metazoa; phylum Chordata; class Mammalia; order Lagomorpha; family Ochotonidae; genus Ochotona; species Ochotona curzoniae. Next base: position 37,591,108 of record NW_024466004.1, read on the forward strand.
AATAAACTTTTAATTTCATTTTCCTGAGACTTTTAAATTAAGATCATTCAGACAGATCATCTACAAAAGGGTTGATTACAAGGTTGTAAGTGGGCATAAATGATCCATGGTGTATAATACAGGAACCTGGAGCTACCAGCAACAGAACTGCCCCCATTCCTGAGTCCAAAGGAGCAACGGGAGACGTGGAGTCACAGAGCAGGTTTTCTGGGCAAGGGAAATTGCTTTATGTCAAGGGAGATCAGGCAACCCAAGACAACCTGAGGCTTGCTGGGAGATGAAGTGTTGACTCATGCTCTCCCTTGCCCCAATCTCCTACTGATGCCTCTCATTACATAATCCCAAAAGGTGCCAGAAGGCTCCAGAGTTCATCACTGCAGCCCATGCAGGTGGCTTTGGGAACAGAAAAAAACATTTATGGGGGAAGGGGAAGCAGAAGAGAACATGGAAGACATCTAACAGAACTGCATGAAGATAGCTAGGAGCAAAACCATCCATTTCATCCTACCCCATTCTAATCATCTCTGCTCTTCCCATCATCCCAACCTGGTTCAGAAACTAGCAAATTGGCACAGACTTTACAAGGTATGTGTATTGTCACAAAACAGTAAAATTCTCTGGGTCCTCTTTCCCTCATCACATAACTTCCTCAAAGTTTAAAGGAAACTCTGGTTTTGCACATCAGAAAGGCAAAATAACTGGGAAAAGCACTATTCCTCTGGCAAACATGCACAGCTTAAAACCAGCAACTCTTCTGAAAGGTATTTCTTAAGCACTTGTGTATCTCCAGGCTTTTGGTGGAAGCAAGGAAACAAGCAGCACATAAATTTAATATAGAATATGAACCCAAGAGCCTGATTCAAATCTCAGGAAAGCAGAGCTTTGCGTGGAATTGGAGACTGTGACTCACACTTCAGGCAGGATGTGGAAGTGGAAAGAGAAGCCCGTCTCATGCACAAACACTGTGTAAATTCAACCTTACTGTCAGTGCACCTCTGAAGGTCAATTCTAAATGCATTTAGCAAACCACACAGACAATGGGAATTTCACTGAAAGAAAGAGCTTGGCAGTGTGCTTCTTCCAGTGGTCATGTTATAAGCATGGAAATAGGTCAGCCAAATACTTGAGACAAATGCACCAAGGCAGATGTAAAGCACATATCCTATCACACCAGGTGAGGGCAATCTTCTGAGACATGCTTAAGACATCCTCAGTTCATCCTTTGGCTGAACATACAATGAGGTGAGGGAAAATGCCTGAATTTGTCCTTCTGCACCTCAAGACATCTGTGAGACACAATAAAAAGTCATTTGGAACCCAAGAGATTAGTTTTTTTTTAAAAAAATTTACACTTTTTAATCTATCTAGTGATAGTTAGAAAAGTATAAAATAATATCAATGGAAGTTTATAATACATAGGTCAAAATCTATTATAAATTTATAATCCACATTCTAGATCCTCCTCTTAGACATTTTTAACATCTTTTTTTGTTGTAAGATAGTGCTGCAAAGGACCATACATAAAATACCAAAGAGGCTGTCTTTGTGGTGTAGTGCGTTACGTCATCACTTACAATATCAGCATCTCATATTGGAGTGACACTTTGAGTCCTGGCTACCTTGTTTCTGATCCAGCTTTCTGCTAACACAACTGGGAAAACAGTGGGGGACCGCTTAAGCACTTAGTCTCCTGCAAGAAGCTCCAAGTGCCTGTCTTTAGTATAGCTCAGCCTCAACTGTTGCAGCCATTTGCGGTATTGGAAGATCTCATTCTCTCTCTCTCTACACAAATCTCTGTCACTCTGCCTTTAAAATAAAGACATAAGTTTTTTTTTTTTTAATTAGAGACTAAAAGTCCACAGAGTCCTTCACTGAGGTGACTTAAAATCAAACTCAACTCGGTTCTTTTCATGAAAACATATTGTTTTTCCTTTCTTCCTGGAGTAGATTTGGGCCTAACTAAGAAAACATCACACATTTTATATTGTAGCTGAGATGTTAACATATTTCCTGTGATGACTGCAACTGTGCCTTGCTTGGAATCTTCTTCTGGTAACTTACTGCTGTCTCTAGTTCATTAGCAAAGCTTAGGGAAAAAAAAATAACCAGATTCCAAGGGCACTGAGTTTCTCAGATTACTTAGAATTCTCCATTTCTTGCTTCCAATGATTATTTCCTAGAAACATTTGTAGTCTAAAAGGTAACAATAGAAAACCTCAAGACCGTTTGAGATGCTCTGACATCCTCAAGGTTTACAGCAACACTGCTATTCTTGAGATGACTGATGGCTTCTGTCACCATTCCTACTGGATATAGGTGGAAGAGACATCATTGTTCATTACAATTTCAATTGTTCAAAATGTGAATGAGCTAAATGTGATCATCCCTACTAACTCTCAAAGAAAATCTCTGTTAGTTAAATGCCTCTCTATTTTCTAACCAGTAAGGCTATACCATGTAGGAGGCAAAATTACTTGGAGAACTCACCAACTTAATCGTCTATTCAAAAATATAGCAAGTTAGGGTCCGCATTGTGTCAGAGCAAGTTAAGCTGCCACTTGCAACTCATATCAGAGTGCTGGTTTCATTTCTAGGTATTCCACTTACCAGCTCCCTAATAACAAGCTTAGGGTGAACACAGAAGATGGTCCAAGTACTAAGGCCCTTGCTCTCTGTCTGAGAGACCAGAACTGAGTTACTGACTAGACCTAATGCTTTTCAAATGCTTCCTTGATGGATTCAGAAGAGCAGAGACTTAAAATTTGTCTCTAGGAAGGTCTGGTGGCAGGGCCTAAAGCAGCCCACTGCAAGCAGAAAATATAATTGAACTCCAGTGTTTTATTCAAATAAATCTGCACTCTATAATTACTACTTTTGTGTGTATTAACATGTAAATTATTTCAATTGTTTATCATAGAGAAAATTGAAATCCAAGAAGATACCTCACATCCAGATTGATGTGGTATTGAGCCATTAGAGAAGCAAGGTTTTCAGGGAAACCATGAAGAAAGGACTTGTATTTTTCTTTTTAAGATTTTTTTAAATTGGAAAGGCAGATATGCAGAGAGGAGGATATACAGAAAGAAAGAACTTCTATCTACTGGTTCACTCCCCAAGTGGCCAGAGCTTCTTCTGGGTCTCCCATACGGGCATAAGACTCCAAGGCATTGGGCCATCCTCCACTGCTTTCCCATGCAGCTGGCACATGAACCAGTTTTGTATTCTGCATGAAGGTTGTCTTATATCATGAGAATAACTGGTACTTGTCCTTTGAGATTGGCTTATTTCACTGTGCATAATGGTCTCTAGTTGGGACCATTTTGTTGCAAATGGTAGAATTTTGTTCTTTTCAATGACAGAGTAGCATTCTATGAAGTAGACGTACCAGTTTTTTTTTTATCCATTTCTCTTTCAATGTATTTTCCATGTCTTTGGTATTGTAGATTGTGCTGCTATAAATATAGGGCTACAGGCCACTTTCTCATACATAAATTTCATGTCTTTTAGATATATTCCCAGGAGTGGGATTGCTAGGTCATGGTGTAGATCAGTATTCAGTAACCTTAGCACACCCCATATTGACTTCCATATTGGCTGCACTAGACTCCACTCCCACCAACAGTGGAGGGAATAGGACAGCTTTTGTCCCACATCTTTGCCAGCAGGTGGTACAAGATTTCTGTATGTAGGCCACTTCAATGTGTTTTCTTTTGTTTTGCATTCCTCTAATAGCTAGAGATCCTGAGCATCTTTTTCATATGTCTATTAGCCATTTGAATTTGTTCTTTTTAAAAAATGCCTATTCATTTTCTTTGTCCATTTGTTAACTGGGTTGTTTGTTTTGCTGTTATATGATAATATTTTCAATGTACTGCTGGTTAAGTAGTTTTAGTTGTGCTTATCTAACAACTGAAGTAGTGTTTATAGCACTATGTGGAAAAAAATTTAATTATAGGCAATTAATCTGTATTTAAAATTTTGAAATAAAATTTATTCATAAGGTAGATTTTCTGTAAGAAATGCTCTACAGTCATTAAGATATGCAATTAATAATTCTGAGCTGCCTGGATTCTAAGAGAAAAAATAAGATAAATTGAAGAGCTATTATCTATCTTTAAATTCCAGCACATTTCCTCCATAGAAAGTAACCAGGAATGGAGAGGTCCACAGGGAAGGACAAAGGTGCCAAGGCAGATGCAGAAGTCATCAACATAGTGAACTTAGAGAAAGCCTGGAAGTATCAAAGAAAACTCCAACACAAACCTCTTTGGCTAGTAATAGACCTAACAGTACCTTTTAATTCCCCAAGAAATGAAAGCCTTTCTCTTGTAATGGTTGTCAGTGATAATCTCTCCATCTTCTCCAGCAACTCTTGTAATTATCCAAGATGTCCATTTCCCATCTATTTTATTGGGAATAATAAAAGCCAACATTGATGCCACCATGTTATTCACAGACACAAAGTGTTACACAGACTTTCAGTTAGAGAAATTTTAGAAGTCTCTGGACTGTTTAATGAACAGTGACAAAATAGACAAAAAAAAAAAGAGTGACAAAATAGGCAAAATAAACAAAGTTAGAATTCCAGTCTTAGTCTAATTCCAGACTTTATATTCTTCACCATTCATCTTTGCTGCCCAGGATCAGAGGAACAGATGTAACTGCTGCTTCCAGGGAGAGGCTCCCTCCCTTTATGCTCTGTAAAACCATCATGCTGTGACACTCCACAGCCCATCTTTAGTTTCTACACGACCAATGAGCTACAGCTCTGCCAACTCTTAGTGATATTACTTAAGGATAGAGACGAGAGGCTGCTCAGGAAGCGTTGAGCTAAGACTGCTGGATTCTGCTCAGGGCAAGAGGTCAAGAAGTATCAAAATAGTTCGGGAGCCAAAAATTCAATCCAGGTCTGCCATGTGGGTGATGGAAACGCAATCACTTGAGCCATTGTCTGCTGTTTAGAAGGTACATGTAATCAGGAAGCTGGAACTGTGGACACAATTGAAACTCAAACTGAAGTACTTAAATGTAGGATGCAGATGTACCAAGCCAAATCTTCACCTGTGTGTCAAGTGCTTGTCCTTCTGGTCACATTTTAATCAGTGGGTTTTACTTGATTTGTGTTTCTGCTATTATTTGTTACTGAATCCTCAATATTAACTCATGGTAAACAATGCCATATGTAATGTTTGAATAAATCTAACAAATATTTTACCTACAAGGCACATTGTATCTTTTGCATTTAAGAATGTTAGACAGGGCCCAGCGCCGTAGCCCAGTGGCTAAAGTCCTTGCTTTGAACGCACCAGGATCCCATATGGACACCGGTTCTAACCCCAGCAGCCCTGATTCCAGTCCAGCTCCTTGCTTGTGGCCTGGTAAAGCAGTCAAAGTTGGCCCAAAGCCTTGGGATTCTGCACCCATGTGGGAGACCCAGAGGAAGTTCCTGGCTCCTGGCTTCACACTGACTCATTCCAGCCATTGCAGTCAGTTGAGGAGTGAATCATCAGACAGAAGATCTTCCTCTCTGCCTCTCCTCTCTGTATATCTGACTTTCCAATAAAATAATTCATTACATGCGTGAAAACCATTTGTAGGACTAATAAGTGCTAGAATTCAGATTGCTTGCAAATTTGTATTTTGTACTTCATCTATGCTTTAGGGGAAAATAAGTGAGATAGAAAGCTATAAACTAAGAACTTAATGTCAGTATTCTCCCCAGGAAAAATTCTATGTTTGACTGTAATTTAGACTTTGACCACATTAAAATATTTGCTTTCTACCATTTCACATTCTCTTAAAGGTTTTCTTGAGTGTGTGTGTTCTATAGCTTCCAGCTGAACTCTTTAAAAAAGTTAATTAGTGTGTAATTTCTGAAGAGCCATAAACTGAAAAAAGGCAAAGTCTCCTGCACACCCGATTGCTAGCCTGAGAGATCTTAGAATAGAAGACTTCCTTGGCAGTGTACAAAATCCATGCCTTCGAAACCTCACACTTAGTGTCCAGGACAGCTTGTTCCATTATATAGAAATGCAGGAAACATGAAAATGAAGGTGAGCTGAAAATATACTGTATTGTCCTGATGAACATCACAGCTTTGACTGTGTGTTATTCAGTCTCTTGACTTGTGACTTTTGCCAACCCTGTTGACGGATGAAGCTTTTTTCTTTGCTCCCATGGTGTTTGTATCATCTCAAACATTGCTCTACCACATGTTATCACAAAGCATTTGCATGTATTGCTGTTTTTTCCACTGCATTTTTAGCCTGACCAAAGCAGTGCCTAGGTCTTATTCAACACAGAGCCAAGCCTGAGAAATGTCGGAATAGTGTTTGATAAATGGAGTTGCTGGGGCTGGCATGTGTTGACCTGGCATCTTTGTTCCTGGCATCCCACATGGGCCACTGTTTATGCTCTGGCTGCTCTACTTCCAATCCAACTTCCTGTTTACAGCTTGGGAAAGCTTAGGAGGATGACTTAAATCTGTTGGTCCCTGCACACAAGTGGGAGACACAAAAGAAGCTCCTAGCTCTTGACTACAGATCAGCTCTGTGGCATTGTGGCCATTTGGGGAATGAAATAATGAATGGAAGACCTCTCTTTCTGTCTCTCCTTTCTCTGTTAAAATTTGCCTTTACAAACAAACAAACAAACAAAAATCTTATGTAGGTAAATGAATAAATAAAATACAGTTGCTTGGTGTGTATCCCCATTAAATAAATCTTCTTTCCTTTTCTGCTCTGGTTTCAAAGCCTTCGTAATGCCTTGCTACCCCACACTACTTCATCAAAACAACTATTTGCAATTTTGACTTCTCTTGCTGATTCTTACCCATAGTTTCATCCTCACTGAAATGCAAAATTAGAGCAGGAGAGATTTCTATGCACATTTCTCCTTTTGCTTAATGATTCATCCTAATCTTCCAAACTTTAAATAATCATGGGAACTATATTTTCATTGTACTTTCTGTCCAATCAGAAAACCCATTGTAGCATATGAGGGAGTCTTCAAAAAATTTATGAAAAATGGAATTAAAAGTAAGTTTACTTTAGTGTAAAAAAATCTTTAATATTCATGCATAATTTTTTTTCAAAGTATGAATTTCCAAGCCTTTTTGGAGATCCTTCATGTGAAAAAAAATTTTCAGAATTTCTTATGATAGAATGTGTGGACTTAAACATATTTGTTATAGCTGTGACGATGTAAACAGATTGTAGCCTAGGACAACAGGAATAAGAAAAGGAATACTTTCCTGTTTCCGGATTAGTATGTTAACCTGCAGCTTTAAATGTCTCCTTGCTTATCATAAAAGGGAGAAAAGGGCATTAAATGAAGCCAGCTCTTACTGAATCCCTTGGGTTTCCAAGGTAGTAGTAAACTGTACCTTCTTGTATTTTATCTGCAGAACATGCAGTGTGCCCAGAGAGAGGGATTTTGTTGTGATATCTCCTGAGACTGGCAGAAGTGGATGTTTTATTTTCTTAGACTAGAAATTGGGATTCTGGAATCAGTTGCTTTATACCATCATGTTTCATAGTCATGTTTTCTTTCTTATTTTAAAAATGAAGTCATTAATTGTGAAGTTATGAAAATGGTACAATTTCACATTGTGAATTATGTGGTTGACTTACAGAAAAATGCTACAAGTTAACTGTAAGTTTCTAACCATTTTATTCTTTAAAAAAGCTAAGCTGTGATTCTTTTTTTTTTAAGTTGGCTGTATAAAATATCTAAGTAGCCAACTTCATGTTTAAATCATTATTCTCTCAAAAGTGGTTTTATTCACTGGACTCTCTATAGACAGACAAGTTGCACATTAGAATATTTTTTTCACTTTAAGGGAAAAAAAAATGTCAGTGCTGCCTATATGGACTTTTGACTATCAGACCGTTTGGGAATTTGCCATGTCACATACATTTCAGCAAGGTGTTCCAACAGTCTCTCAGGATTTTAAACACTCTTGGTTATGAAAACAAATTTTCATCTTTATTTTTGTTAGCTGTCTCCATATATGTGGCACTTCAGAAAAATCACCATTACTGGTTTTACTGCCTGATTGCTTAAGAGTTAATTGGTTCAGCACCTGGGCAGGAAGCTATTTTGGCAGAAACTGTGTTTTCTTCAAATTCTAGCCATAAAATTCTGGATAGCGAACAGTAATCAGGCACTCCTACTGCAGACATTTAAGAACACTAACGTATTAGCTGAAGAAATGATGGAACATTCAATTGGAAAATGGAAGCAGTTTTTGGCTGTAACTTGGCATTAAAAGTGCACAGTCTTAACTGGGTTTTGGATCTAAAGTATTTAGACTCATTTAAAACATATCAGTTAATCTTATGTACTTTCTTTGCAACACAGATTCTCCCTAAATGAGTTATTTCATATCCTTAAATAAGCATGGTGCTTGAGGTCTTAATGTTTGTATTTCTCTAGTTCTCTTAAGTTGTGAAATTGGACTAGGAAGATGAAGAAATGGACGGGAGTAGTTTAAATACGGCCCCCAACGAATAGTTGTACACCTATGTTTTTGAACACATTGAGTATTGTTGTCACACATTTTAAATAATTTCTATGCTAATTTATGCGGCAAACATTTTGTAAGACTAGGGTGTTCAAATGAATTTCTCCTACCCCAGTGTGAGAAGTCTAATAGTTAACCCAGTCACTGCTGTGGGGCAGACAGGAGGAGCATGGAGATTTAGTAAGTGCTATTGAGGACCATGAATTGGGATCCTTGTTATGGTTTCCTAGAAATACAATAAAGAATGGAATACTTTTAAATTATTTTTGGCTATTGAACTGTGCTGCTTGAACGCATGACTGCTCCATGACAGACCCACATCAGGCCAGGTTTCATGCAGGTTACATGTTTATCTGAAAAAAAAAACAACCTCTTTTTTATTGAAAGATTTATTTATTATTATTGGAAAGGTCGATTTTACAAAGAAAGAGATAAAGACAGAAAAAGAACTTCCTTTCTCAGGTTCACTCTTCAAGTGGCTAAAATGCCCAGAGCTGAGTCTATCCAAAAGTAGGAGCCAGGAGCTTCTTCTACAAGGTCCCAAGGTTTGGGGCTGTCCTCGACTGCTTTCCTAGGCTACAAGCAAGGAGCTGGATGGGAAGTGGAGCAGCCAGGACATGAATCAGTGCCCAAATGAGATCCTGGTGCATGCAAAGTGAGGACTTTAGCCACTAGGCTACTGAATTGGCCCAAAAGACAATCTCTTATATGCACTAAGCTTTCCCATAATTTTTTGTCCATCCAAGGCCTTCTAGTCTCATCCTATAAAAAGAGACCGACATTATCAGGCTTCACTATGAGAATTCAGTAGGAATTAGCTCCACAGGCACATTTATCTATCTAGTTTACAGAAAAGTCCCCTGTGATCTGCTTTCTAATCTCTTTATCTTCCTTCTCCTGTCAGTGGTTAACATGCTTCTAAACAATGCGTTTTTTAAGTCATTGCTTTTCTTTAGTTTCACTATATATTCCTAAACATTATATTTAACTTGGCATGGTTTCCAGCTTTATAAGTTGTATATATCTTCTAGTGATTTGTTCTTTTAAACCTATTTTCATAAAAGTTACATATTTAAGACATACAGCATGATGTTCTAAAATACACAATGTATACATATATATACAGTGAAATGATTATTACAGTGAAACAAACTAATAAATTCATCTCCTCACATAATTGACAGTTAATTTGCTTATTTTTTTTGTCATGAGCACTTGAAGTCTACTCTCCTTCCAAGTTTCCAGTATACATTGTGATATTAATTATAATCTTAAATCATCCATTTGCTCTTTTGGCTTATTAATCTTATGTAACTGAAATTTGGTAATATGATGTGTTTTTCCTACTTAATCATATTTTTGTATCATTCTTTCATCCTGTTGCCTAAGCTGAAATTCAATCACTTTCACTGATAGGATATTTATTTGTGAGTGGAGCACAATTTATTTATTGTTTAAATCATGAACTTTGTTGAGAAAGGCTAAAAGTGAGGTAAATGTTCTGACATTTTGCATATTCAATACTGTCGCGAAAAGTAACCTCACAAGCTGGGGGGGAGGTGGCTCGGCAAGGGACCTAAAGAGGCAGAGAGACTCCCTGGGACAGGCCACGCACATATTATAGGTGGAAGCCTGGCAGTATTTTTGGCATTGGCAAGCAACCTGTCCTTTCATCTCATGATGGCCTCAGACACGGCAGAGCCTCTGATCTCAGACGCCAGAAACCATTGATGTGTAGTGTGCCATTGGTGCACATGTTGCATGAGTAGACCACCTACAGTTCTGACTCCTGCACAAAGAAGCCAACAATATTTCAGAGCAATGATGAAGATGCAGGTAACGTAGCCATCAGGACTGAAAGGATGTTCTCTGGCTCATGAAAGGGATCTGCAGGATGAGACAGAAAGAGAATTCCAAACCCAGAAATAAGCAAGTCCTATGCCCCTAATCAACAGGAAATAACAACAGAAGCTGTAATGAATTTGTACCCTTCAGTAACCCTTAGATTAAGGGTCAGAAATCTCTGAACTGGCTTAATGTCAGAAGCTGAGGGCTAACTCTCTTTCCGTGAACACGGAATGGAAGGCAGAAACATTTCTCCCTCTCCCGAATTTTCCTTCCTTATCCACTCAACTTCCACCCACCCCATCCCTGAACATGCCCCATATGTATATGATCTTCTCACCTTTTAAATAAGCTTAAAATTTTTTAAAAAAAAGCACCTCTCCACATGATAATATTTAAGTGAATACAGAATTTTAGGTTGGAAATAATTTTCAGAATTTTGAAGGTATGGTCTTGATGCTTTTAAACTTCCAGTGATGCTATAAAGAATACTGACAGCATTCAAATTCTTCATTCTTATCAGCCAACCTTTGGTAACTTTTTCTTTGTCTTCCCTTGTTTTTTTAATTGCATTTAATTTTATAACAACATTACATACGCTCTGATGTTCCCCCTCCCCCTTCCTTTGCCCTCCCCCCATGGTGGATTGCTCCACCCTATTGCAGTATTACGGTTCAAATCTAGTCTTGTTTCTTTCAATGCAAGCATGTGCCTTGAACTTTTAAGCTATTATTTCACCACGGAGTTCTGAAGTTTCATGATTATGATGATGGGCTTATCTTTACCTACTCTGATGATCCCTTAGTAGGCTCCTTGGGTTTAGACACTGCCGTCTTTCAGTTCGGAAAACTAATTTTTAATTTTTTTTCTGTTTTCTCCTTCTGGGAGTATTATAATTGTGATGTATCATTTCCCAGGATATCTCTTATTTTTTTTTTAATTTTTTATCTTCCATCATGTAATACATTTTCTAAGACATTTTTTTCTCAAAATTTCCTACCAAGGTCTTCTACTAAATTTGTCACTGTTAACTTCCAAAATATTATTTTCTAATTCTCTCAATGTTTTAAATTTGATTAATGAATTTGCAAGACAGGGCAAGAAAGAGAGAGAATGGCCAGGAGTGGATAGGGCTAATATTGTGAGCTAGGAACTCAATCTGTGTGTCCACATGGAGGACAGGAAAACTACTACTTGAGCTATATAACTATCTGTAAGAGCAAAATGTTTGAGTCAGGTGCTCGTGATATCAGTTGAGACCAGGCACTCCGATGTGGGAAACTACTGCCTCCATTATTATCTTTTTTTTAAAGAATTATTTATTTTCATTATGAAGGCAGATATACAGAGAGGAGGAGAGACAGAGAAGATCTTCCATCCGATGATTCACTCCCCAAGTAACTGCAACGACCAGTGCTGCGCCGATCCGAAGCCGAGAACCAGTAGCCTCTTCCGGGTCTCCCATATGGGTGCAGGGTCCCAATGCTTTGGGCCATCCACGACTGCTTTCCCAGGCCACAAGCAGGGAGCTGGAAGGGAAGTGGAGCAGCTGGGATTAGAACCGGCGCCCATATGGGATTCCGATCCCGGTGCGTTCAAGGCAAGGACTTTAGCCACTAGGCCACGCCACCAGGACCTCATTATTATCTTAATTGCCACGCTAAATATCTGTTCCTTGAATGTTGATTTTCAGATGTTAATAGGTGATTGTCTATTCTTTTTTCATAGTTGTGATGTTTTCTAAGTTTTTTATGATAATTAAAACAGTGTTACCCATTTTCTTGATATGGTCTTAATTTCCTTCTAGTTGCTTTTTGTTATTTGTTTTGGAGTCTTATTGTGTGTTTTTAAAAATATTTATTCATTTGTTTGAAATGTAGAGTGACAGACACAAAAACACAGCAAGATAGATATGAAAAGAAAGAGCTCTCCCATTCGCAGGTTTGCTCATGCCTTACAGTCAAGGTTAGGGCAGGCCAAAGGGCAGAGCATGGAGTTTTGTCTGGGTCTCCTATATGGGTAGTGGGAAGCCCATGCACTTGAACCATCTTCCGCCGCTTTCCCAATTATATTATCAGGAAACTGAACTGCATGCAGGGTAGTGGAACTGGAACTGGCCCTCTAGTATGGGAGCGCCCCAAGTGGTGGTTTAACATATTGCAGAAGAATGTTGGCCTTTTGGGCCCTTGTTTTTTTTTTTTTTTTCTTTCTTTCTTTTTATTATTATTTTTGACAATCTTTACATAATTAGGGTAAAAAGGTTCAAGCACCACAGGACGATGGATAAGACAATTCCGTTTTAAAGTCAGCTCTCCCCAGTGGCTGACTCATCTGATTTTTGAGGTATTTTTAAACAATGATAGGTGAATGCAATTAAAAGGTAAATTTATTTTGGTGTAAAAAAATATTCATTTCATTAAAAAATTCATAGAAAATGTGTATCATGGAAAAAACCATTCACAAATTTCAGGAAATTTTTGCAGCCAAACATCATTTAATTCCAGTTGTTCAAGAACTTTTTGAAGTATGCTTATATAAGAACGGAGCCTTGGAAGATTAATTGAAAAATTTGTGCTTATGATCTTGATCTATCTAGCAATATTTATAGTAGAGTTTGTATCTCTAGAAACCCAGGTGTTACTGCCTTTAGGCACTTCTATTGAGATAATTAGATTTCCCAGCCTGCAATCTGCTTCAGTGTCAGCATCACAGACTAGGAACTTCAGCCTTTGGTATGTAAGGTGCTGCTTCAATTACTTGTTGTTTCAATTACAATATTGTGTTCAATATTACAAACTCAATTTTACATGATATTCCTCAGTCTAAAAATTTCTGAATTTCCTTTTCTAGGAAACAAAATTCCAATCTACTGCTGCATGTGGAAAGTGACTGAGAAAAGTTGACTTTCAACGGGCATTCAACCAATCTTTGAGTTTTTGTCCTTTAATCCCATTTTCACTTTCCAGAAATACCTGCTGTCCCTACTTCTTGAAATTCTTGTGTATAACTCAGTATAAACTGGACTGAATCACAGATTTCCTATCTGAGCCCTTTCCTAGGTTGATTATCTTTTGTCAATCTGCTTTCTAATAATTAGAATATTTTCATAGCTCTCATCCATTGTTTGCCTTTTCTATTCCCCATACTTCTCATTCTGTGGCTCCTCTTCCTCTTCTTCTATGTCTGCTTCTTTTCCTTCTTCTTCATATTTAATGACAAAAGAATTGGTAAAAAAAAAATTTTGCAGAGAAGGCAGGGACGTGTTTGTGTTTGCTTATATTAGACAAAAAACATTGCTATGGAGTTCTGGGTTTAGGAGCTCGAATAATACCTGCATGGTAGTTGGTGATTTTGTTTCTTTTACTTTTGATCATACCAATTACAAAAATCAGAAAGAGGGGAAAATACATCTATACTTAATGTGACCACCATAAAAAGTAAACTCCAAATTTATGGTTCCATGACACGTGTTTAAACATAGAAAGTGAAACAAATGACACAAAGATTCAATGTTCTAGCATAAAAGATGGGACATTTTTTAGTTTTTAAATTTTATAAGAGGAATGCTCCCAAGAGTCAGAGGAATAAACCTGCAGAATTTCAATAGAGGGATGAGGTAGGGGTGAACCGTGTAGTTGGAAAAGCAGTTCTGGATAAAAGAGAAAGAAAATTCTCTAGGGATCAAATCAGTTGCGAGCCAAATTTTAATCTCTGTTCTTTTCCAAGTTGAGAAGTTCCTTGTTGCACATGTGCCTTGGATGCTATAATCCAAACCCTTTCTTTGCCTGCCAACTTACTGCCTGCCTGATTTTATTGATCAAGCTTTAGAGAAGCTCCAGTTAAGATGATGTTAAAAGCAAAGATGGAAAACCAGTAAGGGAACCTGCTAAGCAATGAGAGAGTCAGGAAGAAAAAGTTAATAGCTTAGAGAAAACACCATCAATGCCTTCCATTGTAACTAGTTTACAGCTGGTCAAAAGGTCAAGCCTATTGCTAAGACCTGAGAAATATCACATGGACAGGGCTATAAACGAAAACAGTGAGGAGTCTTTCTGATCAATAATATGTCAGAATAATATGCCTCAATTAGTTAACTCAGATATTTGTGCCACTGAGGCAAACCAGTTGGCAACACTGCCTCCAAGATACAGCAGGATCTTAAACCCACCACTGAAGAATGGGGGAAAACATTGCTGTGAACTTAGTACCACAAATGGGAAAGTAGGTTCAGGATCTTATGAATTAGGACCTTCTAATGTTCCCTAACTATTGTCACTTTCCAGGTGTTTAGGTTAGTCCTGGCTCTTATGGATATTGCCAGGAGATTTAGGCTGATCACTGTCCATTCACTCCACAATTGTCCTAAGAATCCAGGACATGGTAGGCATTATAGTTACTAGTGTTAAAAATTTTCAAGGTGATGCATACAGTCAAGCTTTAGATATTGTTTTATTGTGTTAAAATGAACTATTGGCCAATTTAATCTGTAACTAACTGATATATGCCTGATTCTCATTGCTTGTGAATTCTATACTTGCAAATTTACATACAGGCTAAAGTTGATTTGTAACCCTAAAATCAAGAATGCATAGTATTTTGTGAGCATTAATATACATGTATGAATGTAGAAAAGCAGTAAAAAGTTTGAGTTGGGGAACTGTGCTTTTTCCCAGCTGAGGGCAAACAAGGCAATAATTTGCTTTTTTAGCTTTTATACTGTCAGTTCAAGTCTAGCTAGTGCTATGTTTCTCACTTTGTGCTTTTTGTTGCCTGTTGCCCTGTATAAATCAGTCCTCACATGAAGTGCTAAAGTGTTGTCCAATATTCTTATTTTTTTAAAAAAGATTTTATTTTTATTGGAAAGGCAGATATACAGAGAGGAGGAGAGACAGAAAAGGAAGATCTTCCATCTGCTGGTTCACTTCCCGAGTGGCCACATTGGTGCTTCCTTGTCATTTTCCTCATGAAGAGGGAAAAATCAAATATAAAATAAAATTAAACTACTGAGGGGTAGCAGAACCTCTGGAACAACAGAGGTAGGAGCACCATAAATCCATCCCTCCATTAAAGCCATGAGAATACTGGAAAAACCATTGGACTTAGCCTTCCAGAACTGGAAGTCCCAAAGACTTAACCAAAGGCTTCCAACAGTCTGACAAGAGTCTGTTCAGGAAAAATTACTGAATCTTGATAGGAACTCTTCCATTACTGCTATCACCCACCCAACAATCCTTCCAGCTCCCTGGTAACAGTGCTAAAATCTACAAAGATATGCATGGAAATAATGAAAACTGAGGCAACTGCATTATCAACAGCCTGAATAGTACATTCATCTAAGTGTGATAGGGGCTAAAGATAGAATATTAGCTGTTCAGCTTAGCCCCTAGACTGCTGTGTCCATACAAACAGAGAGAATAGGGGAAAGAGCAATATAAAACTAAGTGATGGGGTGAGCGTTATGACATAGAGGGTGTGCTGCCACTTAGAATGCCTACATTCCATATTACAGTGGCTAGGATCAAGTCCCTCTCTGCTTCTAATCCAGCTTTCTGCTAATGTACATAGGAAGCAGCAGATAATGACTCAAGTACTTAGCCCCCTGCTACTCCCTTTGAGGCCAGGTAGAGGAACTTCAGGAACTCTACCTCTAGGCTGCATCTCCTGTTAGGGAGCACAAAAGCCAGGGCTGGGGAAAAACAGGACAGGCAAGTCTGAGTACTTACCACATTTTTGTAGGCTGGGTCTGGGAACACACCAAGGCCTTAGCATCCACTGGCACAAACAGGAGCCAGGCCTGCCACACTGGGCTAGGCTGCAACTGCCAGTGAGAGATGAGACTATGAGTGGGACAGGCCAGATTGAGTTGAAGCACCAACAAGCACACACAAGACCCAGGGCTTGGTAGGGGAACTCTAGTGATTCTATTGCTGGGTTGCAGCTCTCACTGGTGAATGTGAGAATCAGGGCTATGGATAGACGAGGCTGGGGAAAGACAGCAGCACCCATTTGCATGCATGTGGGCTTGGCCCAAGGGTGGCCAGACTGGGCTCAGCACCAGCACTCACTGGTCATTATGACAGCCAGAATGGACATGGTACAGATCAGGACAGGCTGCAACAGCCACTGGAATACATGAGAACTGGGTCTATGGGGTTAGACCAGGCTGGGCTAGGCTGTAGCACCCATTTGTGACAGCTAAATTGCATGCAGGCCAATTGGTAAGTGCCAGGACTCGGGGCTAGACATGTCTGTCTGGGGAGCAGTGAGATCCTTTACTGGTAGGGGATCCTTGCCCTGGTAGGGGAACTTGGGGACCTACCCCTGCTAGGTCACAACTCTCATGGGAGAGCACAAGAAGGATGTTGAGAACAGGCTGAACTTGGCTGGGATGCAGCACCTGTCAGTTCAAGTAAGATACCAAACTAGTGAGCTGCTGACCAGGAATCTGCAACCACTAGTATGCAAGTGACAGCCTGCACCTGGCCCTCCACTAGATGATGCACACAAGAGTCAGATCTGAGGTCACCCCCAGGCAAGGTTTCTTGGCTCCAGCATCCACTGAACACCAACTCCACACCACAGCTCCACAGCTAGATGGTTGGACTCAGATCCTGTCCAAAGATAAAATCACAGGATGCATGGTTCAACCTCAGAGTGCATGAATCAGGACTGGATCTCCTCAGTTGCTGATGCCAGTGAGGTGGGCAGCATGTCCAGATGTGCACAGGGGCATCCCTTGTTAGAAGATAGAAGCAGAACATGTTGAACAGTTCTCCTAGCCAAGCTTTGCAGCATGTTCCTGGGTCTGTGGATGCACTAGGATTGACTTTGGCAACTAGGAGATTTTGCGCAGATTTTCTCAACCCTGGAACAATGAAACCAACAATTTCTCAGAACTATCAAAATCATTCCAGCAAAACTCTCAGAACACTATCCCTACATCAAGTCTCTAAGACATCATCAAGTGACTGTCCTTCATCCCCAGGTTCTGGTGCGGTTTGACAGCAAGGTATGGCCTCTTCCCATGGATATAAAAGAAAACAGCAAAGGACCAAAATGTTTGTGCCACACAATTTCCTCAGTGCCTGAGTCTCCCCTACCCTATTCAGAGACCTTCATGGGCATGCATCCCTCCCAGCTATATAGACAATAATAAAAAGAAAAATAAGAATTGTTTAAAGAAGTAAAAATGGAAGAAAAAGTGGAAAAGGATTGACAAAGGTGGAGACAACATGTATTCTGGCTTTGAAATTATATTACAAAGGCTTGGAAATTAAGCAGTGTAGTACTGACATAAAATCAAGCATATAGGCCAATGGGACAGAACAGATCTTCCAGGAATAAACCTACACATAAACTGTCAAATAATTTTTGACACTAGTAATATATACTGGAGAGACAGACAACAGTGTAGGAGAAATTGGCAGAAATGCTAGGTAGTATTTTTCAGAATTTCTGAATATTTTTCAGAATTTTTCAAAATTTCTGTACAGCCCTATACTGTAATTCACCCCATTACATGTCAATTCACTGCACCCACTCTCCCATGGTTCACCTGTGTCTCATCTGGTACCAGAACTGAAGAGATGCCATTATAGACAGGCAGAGATTAAATTCTATCTGGACTCACTATGAAACTTTCAGAAAGTTGCACATACTCTAAACCCCACCAAAACTCCATTCCTTTTGTATACTCAGCTAGGATACCACTTCTAGCTCGTAAGAAGGAGCATTGCACTAAGGAACAGCCTTTACTGTCTTTGAGTTTCTTGTCCCTCTTGTTGGCCTTCCTTTCTGGCCGTGTCCCATACTTTTCTTTTTCTCATAGGCAACATTCTGGACTACTCATGGTAGGTATTTCTCCACGTGGGACTTCCTGCATTCACATATGAATGTGTGTTCACTCTCTTATTTTAAACACATCTTTCTATCGTTTGTGCATAGTGTTCATGCCTCTGCTTTGAGGACCTCACTCAAAAGTATGGCCCATGGAAGTCTCTATTCATGCCAACACCTGAAACATCCATTGCTGAAGAACATTGGAGCCCTAAAAGATCTTGAGCCTAGTTTGAGAAGCTGCAGGGTACCACATTGCTGCATTGCTATGAAGAAAGAACCAATTCATGCTACAACTTTCTCTCATCCAGGCTCTTGCTACTTGCAACAAGTTAAAAAAATGTTTTTAATTGAAAAACAGATTTACAGAGAGAAAGAGAGACAAAGAGAACTATCTGTCTATTATTTCAATCCCCAAACAGCTGCAATTGCCAGAGCTGAGTTGATTTAAAGCCAGGAGTTTTCTCTGGGTCTCCCACATGGATTCAGGGTCCCAAGGCTTTGGGCCATCCTCTACTGCCTTCTCAGGCCACAAGCAGGCATCTGGATGAGAAGTAGAGCAGCCGGGACAAGAACCAGTGCTCACGTGGGATCCTGGCACACCAAGCCATCACATAGGACCCTACTCATCAATGGTTCTGAAATTTTTTCCTAGAGTCTCAATAATTCAACCAACCAAGACCCCCTACCACCTGCCTTCTCAGAGCCTGGAGGAACACATGCCCAAATAGATGCCTAAAAAATAGTTGAGTTGCTCCATCCATCCCCCTGCTGCAGTTAAGTGACACCACCCATCTATCTTCAGCCCCAGAAAACAACTGAATAACCAGTCCTGAGCATCTCAACCCACGGCAACCCAGAGACACCATTAATTAAATTTTTCTGAATGGCTCATCCCCACATGTCCCTGGAAATCAAGTAAGTTCTGCCTTAGAATCTTTAGAACAGGCCAGTCCCATAGTTAGAGGAAGACTCTAAACCTTAGCCACTGCCCCTTAGCCCTAGAAAGCCTCTGGACAGACCCATCTGTCCAGTTAGCCCCCAAGAGGCTCCATGCAGTTACTCATGCAGCCTCCAGAAAATATGAGGGCACCTCAACCTATCATTGGACTACTGACACTCACCCATCTGGACCCACCCTCCCAAGATCCACAGCCACGTGGAAATGGTCCATGCCTGCAATCGGAAACCCGGATCACAGAGCTGCTATAAATCTATTCCAACTAAGATGCATGCCAAATGGTAGTGCAATCCTACAATCCCTCCAGCCCAATACATGGATGAAGCAAACATCACCAATGCTCACCGCCAACGAAGAAGCTACCTGGAACTAAATTAAAGAGGCCACCTAGAACCACATGCAATACAACAAATCCAACCAAAATCCCAGGACACCATCTCCAGCAAAAAATTGGTTACTACAAAACTACTCTATAAAATTAGTAGTTACAATTGTTCCACCAGACACAGACATGTTGAGAGAGAGGCACAGAAGCATGAACAAATATGACAGCTCCAAAAGAACTCAGCGACTGTCTAGCAACAAGCCACTTAGAGCAACCAATGAATCCCCTGACAACAATTGTAAAGAATAATTTTAAGGAAATGTAATGAAACACAAGCGAGTACAAACCGACAATTCAGACATTAGAAGACAATTTGTGATATGAATAAGAAAATCAGCGCAGCAATAAAGATCATTTTTAAAGAGGAGATGCAATTGGAAATTTTAATGCTATAGGACTCAATAAATGACATTAAAAATAGCTGAGAACCTCAACAGCAGCCTTGAGCAGGTAACAGAAAAAATTTGTGAGCTTAAACACAGGTCTTTAGAAATGACTCAAACAGACATACAGAAAAAAATTGAAATAACAAAGAAAGCTTTGTGACCTATGGGACATATTTAAGCAAGCAAACATTTTCATCACAAATGTTACAGAATGTTACAGGAGAAGAGAAAGAAGTCAGGAAAAACTTACTCAGGGAAATAATTGCTGGGAATTTTCCAAATCTTGGGAAAGATACAGACTTCCAGGCCCAGGAAACCCAAAGAACATCTAATAAATTCAACAAAAACAGATCCTTTTCAAGGCGTATTATAGTCAAACTCTCAGTCACAGAACAAAGAAAGGATTCTTTAAAAAGTATATGATAAGTATCAAGTCACTTACAAGGGAAACTCCATTAGATTAATGACAAACATCTCATCCCAAAATTTTATAAGTCAAGCAAAAAAGGGATGGAAATGTTCAAAATCCTAAAACAAACAAACAAACAAAAAAAGACAGCCAAAGTAATACTGCACTCAGCAAAACTTTTTATTCAAAAATAAAGGAGGAAGTAAAACTCATGACAAACAAATACTGAAGGAATTTTTTACCTCAGTTATTCTTGTAGAAACCCTTAGGGGAAAGCGCTGACGTGAGGGTTCAGCTGGATAATCTCCACCTGCAAGGCCAGCATCCTATGTGGGTACCACTTCATGTCCCAGATGTTCTCTTTCCAGTCTATCTCCCTGCTTCTGGCCTGGGAAAGCAGTGGAGGATGGCCCAGAGCTTTGGAACCCTATCCGTGTGTCTTTCATACTCTATGTAAATGTGCCTATCCAATAAAAAAAAAAAAGTAGTTTTAAAAAAATCCTGGGGAATTTTATACTAGCAAAGGGTTGGTAAGTACCATCACGAATATATGCTCAAAGCCATGTATGTGACACAGTCAGTTAATCCATGGCCCCCAACACTGGTACCCCATAGCAGAGCAACAGTTCAAGTCCTAGCTACTCAACTAAAGATATAGCTTCTCGCTAATGTGCCTGTGAAATCAGCAGATGGTGATCTGAGTATGTATATCCCTGTTATTCATGTGGGAGACTCATAAGGAGTTAATATTCATTTATTTAATAATTAATTAAATTAAATCTATATGTTAATTATATATAAATATGTTAATTAAATATAGTTGTTTGTTAATTATATATAATTATATATAGATATTATATGTGATGTGTTTATTATATTTTATTTTTATTTTATGTGTTGTATTATATATCTTTATATATATAAAATACATATATATTCTGTTGTTTAAACCACCAAATTCATGCTAATTTGGCAAGCAGCACCATAAAACTAACAGTCCTTTTTCTCAGGACATCTGTTACGAGACCCACAGTGGTGGTCTGAAATCATGTATATAAGTCATTTTTTGGTCACTAAGGTAGGTATCTGAGCACAGGTACTCAGAATCCTAGGGATTCAAAGTCCAAGACCAAGTTGTATGATGAGATGAGGAGGCAGGAGAAAACATGTTGAGGAAAGACCATCCAGTAAGCCAGAAGCACAGAGATAAGGGAAATCATTGTTCTGTGTCTATGTGCTCTCCCTTGATGAAGCCACCCGGCTCGGTCACAGGACCTCCACTTCCCAAGTGAAGACCAGTCACTTTCCAAACTCCCCTTCAAACACCATATTTGGACCAATCCTCCACTTCCTTTAGTGTGATTAATTTGTTGCTTTGGGTTTAAATGTTTGATGTGAGTTGGGGAGCCAATATAACTCACCATGGATAACATGTATATTACTGTATTTCCCCATGTATGTAAATCTATGATAAATTCAATTTATAAATTAGGTCAGTTAAAAGCAGCAATGATTTATAATGTATTCTCATCCACAAAATATTATGTGTACTGTAGATTTTAGCAATCTCAACATGTAATTTCTTTCTCTTTCCTAATTGACTGGAACTTTCACGTCTTCACTTAAAGAAAGTGTTACATGGCTTTTCTTTGGCACATTTAAAGTGCCAGCATCACTACTCTTCTACTTTTGGGTCATTGATTTCTAAGTAAAATGATGGTTACTTGAACACAAGCAATGTGATATAACAATAGCCTAATAAACAGGACATCGCCTAAGTGACTGATGGACATGTAGCACATACAATGTGGGCACATTGAACAAGAAATAAATTGCATCTGTTACTCAAAATGGCATGCCATTTAAAAGTTATCAATTGCTTATTTCTGAAGCCCCCCATTTAATATCACAAGAAATTAATTGATCACAGGCTATCGAAACTGTGGAGAGTAAAACTAACAGGGCCACTGCCCCTACATTGCCAGATGTGAGCTCCATCACTGCACTTGTTCTGAGATTACATAAATCCACCCCATCTAAAAGGTTGCATTTCTCTGACTTTGTTAACCAAAAATGTTAAAGATATTTTGCTCACTCTAACAATAAAGGGGTGGAATAAGACACAGATTTATTTTCCACCACTTTTCCAGAATCTTCCAACATCACAAATGATGTTACCATTGATACGCAAAAATTTCATTATTCTAGGGGATAAAAAGGAATGAATTTGGGTGCAAGCACAGGGCAGGACCAGATAAGACCAAGGAATTGCCCATTCTGACACCTTCAGAGTGATATATTCAAGTATCATCTTGATATCACATCTACTCCTTCCAAAGTGTGTTCAGAGAAACACATGCTTTCCATTAAATGCCAAGGTCACCCACAAGTGCGTTGGCAGAGCTGTGTGGAGAAGTTGTACAGCACCTGGCTACACATGTTTGGCCCACTTCCCTCTCCTTACTTCCTCTCTGATCAGAAGCACATTTATCTCTGACTTTTTTTTAAGTCAGAAAAATAAAAGTCTCTTAGACTGTTTCAATTTTTAAAAACCAATTCCAGACCATACACAATATCTTGGTTGAATTTCAGTTATGACAGTCTATTACATTTAGTTTGTGCAGAACACAAAGGGAAATTCACCCTAGATAGCTATCCATATATATTGCTACAGACTGAGCTCTTTTATAATTTTTCTCTGTTTTCTAAGTGAGCAACAGAAATCAGGGAATGCAAAAAAAAAAAAAGAGAGAGAGAGAGAGAGAGAGAGAGAGAGAAAAGAAAGAAAACACCTTGACTTTGATGCAGTCCTTTGTTCTCCGTTTAGTCTTCTTTCTCCAAGTCTCTTTCTTTGCTACTTTTAACTCTCTTCTCCCTGGATTAGCCCTTTCCCAAGATTTGATTTGTTTCACTTTCTGAATCCTTTCTTGTTTCACCTTCCTCAACTACAAAAAGAATCAGTTAATCACCCAAGGCTAATCATGAAATCAGAGGATTTTTTGTTCAAATACATTATGTTTCTTTGTTGTGAATTCCTTTCCATCTCACTTGACCACTGTTAGGTATGCAGTAAGATGTGGCAGACTAGTAAATATTTGAATCCTAGTGTGCCACTACACATGTTACCTTGAACACATTATCTAATCCTTCTAATGTCTTGATCTGTACAAAAATCTTTATTTTTCTTTTGTGTAGAAAATAATACATTCTTACATCCCAACAGGCAACGAGACCACTGGTAATTGGAATGCCCTCAGAGGCCAAGAACTCTGAGGTTATCCACCCCCATTTGGATCTACCACATGGGATGGAAGACGTCCAAATCCTGCCTTGCAGGATCCAAGGTCATCGGAACAACAGCCAGGAGCCCTGAACGGTCCGCAGAAACAGAACAGTAAACTTCCTTTGGAACTAGGGATAAGAGCTTTCTCTGGTCCTTACTTACTTCCAGCTTTGGATTCCCATCCTCTCTTGCAATGACCATCAAGATCGCTCCAGAGCCCCCACCCCCCCACCAAAAAAAGTAACAAACAAAATTAGAATAGATAGAGAACAACAAGGAAAGCTTAAAACCAGACAGGAATCAGTCAGCATGGATCCACATATACCTTACTAGGTAGGACACAGAGATTAGTTACTTCTCACTAGGGAAAGGAAGATTTCTCTGCACACCCCTCCTAAAACAGTTCTACACCTCAACTGTTGACATATGCCATGCTAGAGTGGTAAGCCAGTTTAGACTATCCTAAAATATGCCAAGTTCAGTAGAATTATGCTTCAATGCTATAGGCTGCTAAATACTAAAATGAGGATATACATGAGACAGCTGAATAGTACCCTATAGCCATTTTAAGGTGTATAGCATCTGGTTGTTTATAAACTAAAATCGAAATGTCAATGAGGTAGTCACAGGATGTGGTTAAGAACTTGCATTTTTTTTTAACATACTGGTTACTCAATACCATATCAATTAATTCCATAATGTTGTAAACTGTTGTTGATGTTATGTTATGGCTTTTGATTGATCAGGATGATATTCTGCCAGCTCTACCTTCAGACCAGAGATGATCTCCCCAAGAAACCGTTGAATTTATCTGGACAATTAGATGCTGGACTCTTATGCTTGTAATGAAAGAATCTCAACTGAATTTGATCTGTAATATTGCAATAAGGTGGAGGAATCCACTACGGAGGGAGAATATGGGGAGGGGTTGGGGGAATCCCAGAGCCTGTGAAACTGTGTCGCATAATGCATTGTAATTAATTAAAAAAATAAAATAATACAGTCTTAATGAGAGTTACAGCAGTTATTAAATACTCAAAGAGCACTCCAACACTTTAGGTACTTCATAAACATTATCTCTCACCTATGTTTTACCCCAAGTTGCACTTTGGTTCCTTTCTGCTCTTCATCTCTAGTCCATATACAGACTGCTGAAATATAATGTGATTTTTTGAAAGATTTATTCATTTTTATTTAAAAAGCAGCTTTTACAGAGAGAGAGAAAGAGAGAGATCTTCTATCCACTGGTTCACTCCCAAAATGGCCACAGTGGCTGGAGCTGAGCCAATCTGAAACCAAGAGACAGGAATTTCTTCTTGTCCTCAGGGATGTCAGTCATCCTCCATTGCTTTCCCAGGTGATAATCCAAGAGCTGGATTGGAGGTAGAGCAGCCAAGACATGAGGTGGCACCCACATCACAGGGCACAGGATTATCAACCATACCAGACTCCCTGTAGCACAAATTTAAACTTAGGAGGAATTCTTTCAGGAGTACTTGTTTTCTGGAAATACAGCCAAGGGGAGGGAGAAAAGGATAGAGAAAGAAAATGAATGAAAGGGGAAAAGGAAAGAAAAGGAAAAGAGGAGAATGGATAATGGACAAGGAGAAGAGAGGAGAGGAGAGGAGAGGAGAGGAGAGGAGAGGAGAGGAGAGGAGAGGAGAGGAGAGGAGAGGAAAGAAAAGGAAAGGAAAGGAAAGGAAAGGAAAGGAAAGGAAAGGAAAGGAAAGGAAAGGAAAGGAAAGGAAAGGAAAGGAAAGGAAAGGAAAGGAAAGGAAAGGAAAGGAAAGGAAAGGAAAGGAAAGGAAAGGAAAGGAAAGGAAAGGAAAGGAGGGAAGGGAGGAAAAGAGAAGGAAGGGAGGGAAGGACAATGGATGAGGAGAAGAGAGGAGAAAGGAAGGAGAGGGAAGGGAAGGGAAGGGGTATAACAGTCACTGCATTGTTGGGCATATCTCTAATATCTATTATTCATCTTCTTTAACTGATGTTTTACACTTCAAGCTATACCTTCCCTGGTGAGAAATTTTGCAATGAATTTTCAAAATGTAGGATTAGTGAACACTTTAAGTACTCCTTTGGAAAACAAAAAACTTCAATTGTCAGTTTCAAGACTGATTATTCTTCAGGTTTTTTTTTCTTATTTTTATAGCATATACACAATCATGAAAGCACATCATTTAATACCACATTTAAAGGCAAACCACCCATAGCAGAGTTAGAGTCTCAGCTACTTCAGTTCTGATCCAGTTTCCTACGTGCACACTAATAGGAGGCGGTAGATGATAGGTCAAGTGCTTATGTCCCTTCCAAGTACATAAGAGATCCAAATGGAGCTCTCAGTTCCTGGCTTTGGCATGCCCCAGCCCTAGCTTTAAAATCATTTGGAGAATGAATCAGTGGATAAAATGTCTCTCATTCTCTCTTTCTCTTGCATTTTTAACTAAAATGAAAATAAAGAAGAAATAATGACCAGTGTTTGGAATTTTCCCAAAAAAGAAAGGATAACAGTGAAATATTTTTCTCCATCAATAAAATTCAAGCAATGTCTCAGATGGCCCATATAAAAGTACAAAATAACAGCTCCAAACAGTTTCAGTGGCAGTCTCATCCAAAGCAACCTGGCTGGAACTGCACAGCCCAGGTCCTTCCAACTGCAACCATGGTTGCAACAATGATGTTGGAAGACGCAAAGGAAGAAAATGGAAGGGAACATACAGCCTGCTGCCAGGTTAAAGGCAGGAATTTCCAAGAGCAAACACACTCAAATTATCAGAAAATTCCATCCTGCTGGAAAATTGGGTTGTATGATGGCAATGAAAAAACTGCTCACTTTTCAAGGGCACTGTTATCAAAACCAGCGTAGCACTTGACCATCAGTAGTGTGTTTCCCTCATGCCAGTAACCATGGAAGCTCTGGCTTTTGCCAGACAATTATACTCAGTCATAATAATTGGGGATTTCAGAGTATCTTTGGAGCAGAAAGCAGCTAACTTTCTGCAAAGTGATGGGCCATATCAACTCTACAACAACTATTTGAATCTGCTGAAGTCCACCTAAATCAGCCACATAGCATATATGCGAGTAAATCAGAATATTTTTTTAAAAAGTTCATGCATTTATTTCTATGTAAAAATCTTTCTTTAAACCCTTACATGGCTTTTATATACAATGCATTCTCGCCAGCTCTTTGTAGTGTGCTCTTGAATGACTGAACATTGCTGTGTTTTAATAAACCTTTATTTACAAGAATAGGCAACTAATATGCTGTCATTTGCCAAATCTGCTTTGGACAATCAGCTTGTAGCTCCAGCAAAGTCCTAGGATGTCTGACCCAAAAGTTATAGAGGGTATGAGGATCAGTGTTGTACTCCCATACTTCCTCATACAAACTCAGAGCATAACGCTCTGATGTTCAAGATGGCTACAAATTTTCCCATATGCTTTCTTTTTATTGAATCTATAGCTTTTCCTCTTGAGTGGGAACAGCCTCTGTCTGTTTGACTTTCCTGGTGCTGGTTTCCAAGTGTAGGCTCTAAAAGTATGAGTTTCTTCTTCACGTTTTTTGAAATTCTTGCTCATCAAATCCGGAGACCATACTCCATGGAAATCTAAGTAGCTTCAAAGAAAGACTCACATGGAGAGGAATCAAGGTTGATAACCAGCAGTTCAGCTGGAGGTCTCACCACAGCTCCTAAAATACCTCCCATGGCTTCTAAAACACTTCCCATAATATCTCACCAATTCTGTTATCTGCTAATCAAATGTGGAGGATCCATTGGAATTGTCAACAGTCTTGTTGAACAGCAAAATCAAAGGGTTTGGCCCCTGATCTCCCCACTTATGCTGCCAACCCCCTGTTCCATCAATCTGCATTTTACTGTGATGTGTGTGAGGAGCTTTATTAAACTACTGGAATATGAAAGGTTTTTGCATAGCCCCAAACTTGGCATACCCTAGAAAAGAGGGAAACAAGGCCAAGTGTTAGAGCAATTCGAGAAAAAGGAAGAATTCACAGTATTTCCAAGGCAAGGTTCCATGATTGACTCACACAGTGAATCAGAACCTCTGTGTTTTAACATGTAAATGACAAGCCCAGGTTATTCATACAGTGAAAACTACTCAACAGTTAAATTTGTACGGAGCTAACCAGATGCACTTAAAACCAGATGAGACTTTTTCCAGAACTGTCTAAAGAAGAAAAAAGAGAAAGGCAGTAAACTCTAAACAATGAAAGCTGTTGAAAGCTTCTCTACCTCCCATCAACACAATGCCTGAAATTGATCATTGCTCTTTTTTTGTTAAAGCAACTTCATATTCTAGAATAGATAGGAAAAAATATCTGTGAGGACTTACACTTAAGACCTGGGGTCAGTAATCAGGCTTCTGAGGTTCAGTCAAACTGCCGCCTCTTTTGTATGGCCAGAGAACCAAGAATGGTTGTTACATTCATAAATGGTTGAAACAATCAAAGGAATAATAGCATTCTATGGCAAGAGAAAGTTGAAAAAAGTCCTGTTTCATGTGCATGGCTTATTGGAATACAACTGCAAATATGTGTTTAAACTTTACCTGAGACTACTTTCCCAAGAAAATGGTAGAGTTCAGTGGTTCCAACAGAGACTACAGAAGTCTGAAAGTATTTACTGCCAAGATCTTTTGAGAACAAACTTACTGAACCTTACTTAGATCATTGCAGTCTTTTAACTCTTTATCTTGAATTGACTTATCAGATTCGTTTCCTTTTTGCATCAACTTGGCTAAGAATCCACTGGTCTAACAGTATTCTAAGAACAGGGCAGCGGCAGGGTGGTGGAGAAGAGATTTCAGAGTTTAGAAGAAGGGAATTCCCAGACAGTGAGTGATAGAAAAGGGTTTTAGCCATCAGGTACCTAAGAGAAGGATGTCTTAACCATGGATACTGTCAGGAAAAAAAAAAAGGGTGGGGTGGGGAACAAAGTAATGAAACATGAAATTAAATGATATCTCATGGTGAGTACTTGGCATGGTGGTTAAGTAAACATTTTGATGCACACATCCAGTGTGGGGATGCCTGGGTTTGAGTCCTGGTCACATTTCTAATCCAGCTTCCTACTAATGCATACTCTGGAAGGGAGCAAGTAATGAATCTAGTAATTGGATTGATTGTGCCAACCACACAGGATATCCAGACTGAGTTCTGGATCTTTAGCCTCAAGCTGTCCCAGACATAGATGTAATTTTTAAATGTTTGATATTGCTTAAGTTAGTCCCAGCTTCCCCAACATTTAAACATATGCAATGGTTTTAATGTTTTATTAAGGTGAAACAAACTGGTAGAGACATGTGTAAAGACGTTTTTAAAATGAAGTAAGGGACCAAAAAACAAACAAAAACCGGAAGTTCATTTTATGGCACAGTGGGTTAAGCCACAGCTTGGGCAGCTTGGTATTCACATTCAGTACTGAAGTGCTGGTTTGAGTCCTAGCTGCTCTGCTTCCCATTTAGGTCCTATTGTTGTGCCTGGCAAAGCAGCAGTAGATGTCCCATTCCTGTCACCTATATCAAAGTCAGGCTGTGGCTCTGGCTTCATGATTTCAGCCTCACAGAGGTGCTCTCTCTTTCTCTCTCTCTCTCTCTCTTCCCGCCTCCCTCTCTCCCTCTCATTGTAACTCTGCCTTTCAAATAGATACATAAATAAATATTACTTTTTCAGCAACAATGAGATAATACTTCAAATGCTGCAATGCTTAGCTTTTAAAAAAAAAAAACTGAAAGGACACAAACATCTCATTTTGTGAAAACTATTAATTCAGTTCCACCAGTCTCAGCCAACTGTGCCCAGAGCAGTTCTCCCACTGCTGGGGCTGGTTGATCACACCTGTGAGTCCAGCCAACCTCCCTCAGACCTGTTGTTCCATCATGAACCAGGGTCCCATCTCTTGCTTCTGGCCAGTGGATACAACAGAGCAATTTCACAGGTATTTGCAAGGATCCCTCACTCAGTCCAACCCTGGATCCAGGTGCCCTTGCTTTGGGCTTTATCTGGGCCCTGAAGGACCAGAAAGGGATCAGGAGGAACAGAAGCCTTTGTTCACAATCCCACCTCCAACTCAACATCAGCCCAGTGGTCTAGCCTGGACAGTTGGCACCAATTGGCACTTGGATACAGGTACACTAACTTCTGTAGATTTGTTCTCAGTGAACTTCAGTTTCAAAAGGTTGGAAAAGCTTCAAAGTAATATAACAAATCACAAATTTTTTGTTTAAAAGAATATCATACAGATTTGGCCTCTGTGCCGGCTTCAAATACAAATAGAGACAAGGGGGAAATTGCTATCCAAAATCTCTCCTCTACTATCGTCTTTTGTACATGTTTCCACACTCATACATGAATCCCTGCAACTTACCCCCTTTTCTCACTGACCCCCTTCATTCCTTTAAAATTTTTCTTACCAATAACAATTTCTCTGTCTCACACAGTAACCAGCTCCTACTAAGGTATTTTAGGAAGATGGTAAGAAGCATGCTTTTATCAAAAATTATAAAAGAAAAATCTTTTAAAGCTATTATGTCCCTCTGAGTAAATGTGACTCACCTTAAATATTTAAATAAATCAAAATATTAAAGACAACCTATGACTATACCTTTTACCAAAGATAATTATAGATTCTCAATTTACAGCTGATTGCCAATATATGCATGCGTATTTTCCTTTTTAATATTTATTTACATATTTACTTTCTTTTTAAAGATTTGTTTTTATTGAAAAGTCAGTTTTACAGAAAGAAGCAGAGACCAAGAGAAAGATCTTCTATCTGCTAGTTCACTGCCCAAGTGACTGCAACAACCAGAGCTAAGCTTGATCTGAAACCAGGAGCCAGGGGCTTTTTCCGGATTTCCCACACAGGTGCAGAGTCCCGAGGCTTTAGGCCATCCTCGACTGGTTTCCCAGGCCACAAGCAGGGAGCTGAAAGGGAAGTAGAGCAGCTGAGTCATGAACCAGTGCCCACAAAGGATCCTGGCGCATGTAAGGCAAGGACTTTAGCCACTAGGTTACTGCGCTGGGCCCCTACTTATTTATTTTCTGAAAGGCAAAAATAGCAGAAAGAGAGGGAGACTACCCCAAAAGGCTACAGCAGCCAGATCTGGGTCAAGTTGAAGCCTGGAGCCAAGAGTTCCATCCAGACCACCCACGTGGAAGGTAGGGTCACAAGTACTTACAACATCTTCTACTGTCTTTCAGGCACATTAGCACACAACTGCAACAGAAGCAGAGTAGCCAGGACTTGAATCAGCACCCTGATGTGTAATGCCTGTGTCACTGTTAACCCACTGAAGAATACTTCTGTAACTTGAGCAAAGCATAAAAAGCAGTTCTACCTTATAAGGACATGGGTAATTTCCTTAGAAGAGAACCTGGGGACTAGCGTGGTGGCTCAATTAACTAATATTCTGCCTGCCAGTGCCAGCATCCCATTGGGACATTAGTTTGTGTCCCAGCTGTTCAACTTCCCGTGCTGCTCCCTGCTTGTGGCCTGGGAAAGCAGTGAAGGGTGGCCAGAAGCCTTGGGACCCTGCACCCATGTGGGAGACCCAGAAGAATTTCCTGGCTCCTGGCTTCGGATTAGCTCAGCTCTGGCCATTGAGGCCATTTGAAAAGTGAACCAGCATATATGGAAGACCTTTTCTGTCTCTCTTTCTCTTTGTAAATATGTCTTTCCAGTAAAACTCTTTAAATAAATAAGTAAATATATGTATATATTTATTTAGTCTCATATATATGATAAATATATATATAATATATATATATTTAGTCTCATATATATATATGAGACTAAATTGCTGAGTCTAGTTTCCATTTCCCAGGATCTCTTTCCAACTTCATTCACAAAATACAGAGTTTGCATGAACTCTGTCTTATAAATGGATATGTCCCTTCAGGCCAAAAGAAATGCAAACGTGGTCTGGGAAGTTAGGTAGGGTCGTAGGTTTAATACTTTCATTGTAGACTTACCACACTCTCTGTTATCAGGTTTGACTACTACATGCCATGCAAAATTCACACCTAATTTTGTTTTACATATAATTGACATACAGTAGACAGACTAAACTGTGCAATAAACCAAAGCATCAGAGAAAAGTAACTTGGCCCTTATTAGTGGTCAAATGTGGCTTATTTCAAGTAATTGTCTGATGTGTGACTAGCCCCAGGGACTAAGTAAATACAAAGTTGTACCTATCTCCTTGGTTGTCAAATTTAGTGGTACAACAATTTCCAACAGAAATTATGATTAGACTCAAACTGCAATAAGCTAAATCAAATATCTGAAGGTGGAATTTGACATCTTCATTCTTTAAAATCTCTGGGAGATTCTAATATGTGGCCAGGATTGAGAGTCACTATGTCTCCCCTAGAGTACGCCAATGTCCAAAATCCCCAGTGGAACACCAAGAAGGTTATTAGTTAGGGTAGCTGGAGCCAGAAGCCCCAGCAGATATATACACTGTTTCTGGATTCTTCACTGCTGAGCTACAACCCAACCCCATTCCTACTCCCAACCTATAAACAATTCAGCTCCAGTTCAGTTTTGCTAAGAAGACCATTACCCAACATGAGAAAAGATAGCATATGATACAGAATTAAGCATTACCAAAGCTCAGGTATTCTGACTGCACACTCTTAAAGCATTCCTTTCTGCTTACACAGTGCCTAGGCTAAGGGACATTCAAAAAGGTCCTTAGTGTTTTGGTTTTCTTCCAGGAACTATAAAATTTGTTGGCTTTTCCTTTCTTTAAAATGGTTCTAAAAGTTCTCATAAGTAAGTGTGGAAGCCCCATTTCTAATGTTTTCCTTTCTACAGCTGAATTCATGAAAAAGCATTCAATCCAAAATTATATTCCTTAAATATACAATATTTTCAGACTTTTAGACATGTTGAAGATCTGTTAACCACCAACAGATGTGCTATATAGTGGTTTTCTTGACATTGAAACTATCCCCAAAATACCTCTAGCTGCTTTAAGGTGTCTTGATCCCAAAGCATAGTTAATTTAGTGTTTGCTCCACTGTGACTAATTAAAATATGCATTAGGTAGTTCAGCACATTTTCCCATGCAACTTTCCCCCCACGCTGGTCTTTTTCCTTCCTTCCTTTAATTTCTATGACTCACCCAATGATTATGTTATTTGAAAAACCATAGCGCAGAGGATAACTATTGGACAACTTTAGTTGAAATGTAACATTAATATTTACCTTATTCTTCCTGGGGAGGCCATGCTTATGCCTCCTTTGATTCCTTTTCCACAGAGAGTTAGCTTTCAGCCAAAATATTGTTAATGGTGGCTTCCCAAATAGAGCTCCATTGTATTTTCAGAGTCAGGCACTACGGGGATACAGGTGAATGAGAAGAAGCTAAATTCAAACCGAGTCCAAGGCTTTTGGACATTACTTTCACTAAATAATCTTAAAACAAGCCCATCTAATGAAAATCAGCTCTAATTCAGTGCACGGAAATTTGTTTTTCTGGATGAAACCAAATTGGTCCCAGAAGATCTATTAACCTAAGAATTAAAGGCCCTGTCTACACAGCACTAACTGAAGTAGTCAATGAATTTAGCCAAGCTCTCTAATAGAAAACAAAATACTCTCTTAGAATTAAAATCTTTCCAGGGACCACATTGGATACTGTGACTTATATTCATTAATGAGTTTCAGGCACACTTGTGCCTTGATCAAATAAATGCACTATTAATGAGAAGATATATTTCAATGCTTATTGTGTGTTCCATCAGAATTTTATCAAGTCAGAAAGATCTGGAAGATGCATAAGGAAGATGTTGAAGAAATAAGGGTGTCTGAGTGTTCTCCAGACTGATTTCCATAAAGGCTGTACCAATTTGCAGCTCCACCAGCAGTGGAGTAGGGTTCCCTTTTCCCCGCATCCTCGCCAGCAAGCGTCGTTGGTGTTCTTGTTTATGTGGGCCAATCTTACTGGTGTTAGGTGGTACCTCATCGATGTTTTAATTTGGATTTTCCTTATTGCCAGGGAGCTGGAACATTTCTGCATACCATATGACCCAGCAATAGCACTCCTAGGAATATATCCAAAACACCTGTTTTACGACAAACCAACATGCATCCCTATGTTCATTGCAGCACAATCAGTAATTGCAAAAACATGGAAGCAACCGAAATGCCCATCAGCAGAAGATTGGATAAGAAAGCTTTGGTTCATCTACTCCATGGAATACTACTCAGCTATTAAAAAAAAACAAAATGCAGTTCTTTGTGGCTAAATGGGCCCAACTGGAAACTATAATGCTAAGGGAAATGAGTGAATCCCAAAAGGTTAGATACCACATGTTTGCCTTGATTTAACCTGTAATTTTTTGTTTGGTTGTTTGTTATTTTTTGAACCTGTCATTGATACTGTCTCAACCCAGATGTTTCGAAGAATGGAACTTGCATTATTTTTAACATATTGTTTACCCAATACTATGTCAATTAATTCCATAATGTTGTATATTGATACTGAGGTTTTGTTGGGGCTTTTAACTGACCGGATCTTTACTCTGTTAGCCCTACCTTCAGACCAGAGAAGGTCTCCCCAAGAGGCCACTGAACTTATCTGGACAATAAGACGCTGAACTTCATGCTAGGCATGTGTTTGCAAGCAATGAATCTCAACTGAACTTGAACTATGGTTATGCAACAAGGTGGAGGAATCCACCATGGGGGGAGGGGTATGGGAGGGGTGGGGGGAATCCCCAGCGCCTATAAAACTGTACCACATAATACAATGTAAACAACAATAAAAAAAAAAGAAATAAGGGTGTCACACAACTTTTGCTTTCACTTATAGCTTATAATGCAACATAGCAAAATAGGCTTTAAAATGTTGAAGTTTTCCTCTTTCTGTAAAAAAAAGTCAGTCTTCTTCATTTTAGTTGCCAAAATTCACATAATATATAGCACTTAGTAGGTGCTTAAAATATGTGTGGCTTGAATAAGCAAATTAGCAAATGAATGGCTGTTTTCTCTGTGAACAGATGCTAATAAGCCGAGAAGTCATGGTGGATAAACATTTCTCTGAAGTGCTGTTCCATCTGGTGCTGGAGATTCCTCAATTTCCATCAAAAACCACAATTATTTCTTCTTCTCATGAGAATGCCATTGACTCTCATTCTTCAATCCCCTTTGCGTTAGAAGTGGCCTGTGAGGGTAACTAGCCAATAGGATGGGAATGGAAATTGATGTTACTCCTCAGTCATTAATCCAGCCATACTCCGTTCCCTGCAACTAACTGGAACAGAAGCAACTGCAGAGTTTATAGGTCACATGCATGTGGTGACAGAGCCTCTGAGTGACAATGAAGACTAGTCACCATTTCAGAGGATACATTTATTATTACCTCAGTTTTATACAGCTAGTCATAGAGAGCAAAGAGTAGTTAGGGGAACTATATTAGAGCCACTTCTTTCTCAACCATTATGTTATGACTCCAAACCACTCAAAGGCTTCACAGGATCATGATGTTTTACTCAAACATTGGCTGATATCCTCTTCTGTTGCTCATTTCCACAATCTGGAATGAAGGTAAATATTTCTCTTTGTATATCATCCTCACCCCCAAGATATCAAACGCTGTCATCAGGCCATATTTCGCAGGTACAGCCTTTCAGTCTGTCTCGTTTAGATGTACCACAACCTTCTGTCACAACAAGGATTACTGTTCTTTTCACCTCTCAATAATGCTACTGACCATTCCTTCATACTTTTGACAGTGACACAGGAGATCATTCAATCATTCTGTCAAGTGCTCTTCATTTGAAACAAACAAAAGAAGGTTCAACAAATAGTGCAGAAAATTAACAAGAAAAAAAATTAAATTTTGCTGTTTTTTTCTATAAAACCATCTGTATTAAAGTATTCAGAAGCAATGAAGTAAAAGTAACAGCTGTGAAATTCATTTAAAGATAGCTTATAGCAATGTACAAGCATTATCAAAGGCACAGTAATACCTAATTTGACAGGCATGATATAAAAATCAAAAAGTTCTCTTTAACTAAAAGGCCCAAGTAACAATAAAGTGAACCAATTTATCCAATAAAACTGTTCAGAGAAGGAAAGCCTCCAAGCTAGGAGCATAGAAGTACATTTGCTGGCACCTTGGACACAACTTTAAAATTGTCTGCTACAAAACAAATGCAATTTCTAATGATTTTTACTGTACACAGTCTACTTACCAAGGAGGAAATATCTCTTTCCTGAAACTTTTAAACTGAGTGCATAGGTACTAAAACATATATGAACCAGTCTTTGAGTAATGTCATGTATTTCAAAAATTAAATAAGATTGAAAATAACAGAGACCCAGAAAGATCACTGCCTACAAATTCCAATTCCTGTCAATGTGACTTACTAGTCAAAATTAAGGCCTAAAATCTTTGCAGTAACTTTGTAAGCATTTATTTCCCTCTACATTTTTGGAGCTAATATTCAGCCAGTTGAATAACAGCCTGCCCTATATACTGCCCTTGGCATCCATGTTTCCTAGATATTCTAGGATCCCAATACCAATGAGACAGAAACATTTTGTAAATGAAGATACCTCACTGAATATCAATGTGACCTATCTATTTCCATCCAAATCTGTAAATGAAATCAGATCCACTCTGGTTTCATGAATTGTATTTTTCTACAAAAATTTAGCTGTTGAAATTATATTTATTATATCATTGCTTTACAAAAAGCTTTTAGATAAAACTTGAAAAACCTCAGCAAGTCATGAATGGAGCTATGGCAACAGCAACACAAAATCAACAAAAAATACAGCATTAGAACATGCTCACTTAACAACTCTAAGCAATGATACAAACAGGGAAATGATCAGGAAATAGGATGAACAGGATTTTCGTTTTCAAATAATTTTATTTGCCATTATACTGTATTTTTGTGTATATCTGTGGCCAGTATATCACTTACAGAATAAATGAAGGAAAGATGCTACAGATGCCTAGGTAAGAAAAGCATAAAGCTGATTAGTTTACTCCCAGAAAACTCATATTGAACACCAATTTTCACCCATGGGTGGAAAACTTAATAAAAATATGGAAAATATAACAAGCTTTTCTTAAAGTTAAATTTTGTACAGTGTAAAGTACTAGTTCTACATCTTAAGATTATATAATTTCATTTCTTTTAGCATTCAAATAGTCTTTTATGAAATTATGTTACTATAATGGATAGTAGCCAGTATTTTGTTCATAACAGGCAAATTAAAAAGTAAGAAATTTTATCCTGTACTTCAAGACTTTTTTTTTTTTTAGATTCTACTGGTATATAGGATCTAAAGTCTAAGCGGCACTAAGCTAGTCCCTCCCATAACTCATGAATTAAATATACCAATAGCAGATAAAAATAAACATCCTCAACAGCTCCCAACATGAATGTTTTACTGAAGGATATTGGGATGCTCATAACTGGATGCCCTCTACACATTCATTATCATCTTGTGCCCATACTGCAGGAGTGCTGGATATTTCTAGCTAGGAAAATTCTGGCAGCTGCACCTGCACAGTAGGCTGTGTGAGGTTGCTGCATTCAGGGCTGTGGCACTGGAGCTAGCAGTCCTCAGTTGCTCTTTGCTTGCTACCTCTCTGCTTTACCTCACCAGTGTCAGCTCCCCAAGTGTTGTCCTGGACTCCCTGGGTTCAGAAACGTAAGTAGAGGAGACTTTTCTTGCTGTCCCTCTTTAGTTGCCATCTCTGAGATTATCCTGATCTCATTTCCTTCTTAAGCCAGACTACTAAAATAAAAAAGAAAGAAAGAAAACAATATTACCCACTCCCATCATGCACCTAATGCCATGACATCTCCAACATTTTCTAAAAAGACAATATAGAAATGAGCTGTACCAAAACCCTGTCCCAACTCCTGCTCCCACTTCAATATTCAGTTAAGCTCTACCTAAAACACCACCGACCATGTCTCTGGATCCTATAAAAGAACAGCCCATTTCTTGTTAATTTTATCACTCTTCCATGAGGTTGTCCATACTCTCTGCTGAGTGTGTACTTTTCCCTTGCCTTTAAACAAAATGTGTGTCCCTGATCACTATCATTTATGTCTGTTGCTTGAATTCTTCTCATATGAAGCTAAAAATATAGACCAAGGATCAGGGGGACCAGGAGCCCTTCACAAAACAATGGGATGAAAAATATGTAATCTTTGGAAAATTCAAATATCAAGAGAATTTGGTCATGAACACTGTGACTCAATCCACTAGGAACCATCCAGATAAGGTTACAGAGAAGATTTGAGTCAGTGTGTGGACCGACCAATCTGTTGATACCCAAGAAGACTTCTGCTTCCTGGCCCAGGGTCCCATCCCCACACAAGCTCTCCTCCAGAGGCAGTTTCCACTGCTCCCCCTCATCTAAAGCTTCCAGAGTACATGAGATAAAGATGTAAAGGATGTGCTGAACTCTTGTGGAATTCCTATAACAGTGTTGGAAGCATTCATCATTTCAACACAGGCCAATGGCTACAGACCACTGAGGGTGCTACAAGAATGAATGCTCTAAAAAACCTGGGAGCCAGGATGCCCTGTTTCATGGAATCTACAGAGGGCCAGAAACCTTTTTCACTCAGTAGCCTCAAGCACATTGCATGACATGAAGGTTCTGTCAAAAGTTGAGATCAAAAGAGAATGTGATGAGATGAACAGAACACAGAGTAAGGACCATAGTAAAGACAATTATCCTGACCCACTCTGAGGCCCCTTAGAAACAAAAGGTTAGCATCCAAATACAAAGAAACATCTTTCCTTGCTGTGACTGCATTTCATAACTCTTCCTAATGTGGAGCTGCTCCATCTATGAGGTCATTTGTTTTCCCGAGGCCTCGGGCTCCAGCCAGGAAAGTTATGTGAGGAAAGAAAAGCATTAAGTCCCTTACTGCTCTCTCTTAGGTCAACTGGAGAATTTGAATCCTATACAATCATCTTTAAAGAAAAAAAAAACTACACACAGGATAACAAGTTCCAAATGCTATGTTTCTTAAAGTCATGTTTGTTTCAAATCATATGTTTTTAATCTATGACAAACAGCCTGAGTTATAGTAGTTATAATTATTCCAATTCTACACGTTATCCAAAAGCCAAAAGATACCATGTAGATGTGATGAGTGTGTCATTGGTAATATATTAAGTCAATATGTTGATTTCAGACATCAACATAGTCACACAGAAGAGAAATGGTGAACAGGAGATTCAGTTTTCACTATGAATACTCACAGAATAGATTTATTTCCAGCAATTCAGGTAGAGAACGAATGATCTCTGCTTTGTGGAAATATTATGCTGTTAGTCCTTTGCACTTTAGCTTGAATTAGAATTATTCAACCTATCTGAATTTATTTAAAATTAAATCTTAACTGTAATTGGGAGGTAAATGCTTTCACATTATTAAGAAAATTTGAAAACTTTGCAGATAAAATAAACGTGGAGAAAAATATAGACTAGGAAATGCCCAATATGTTTGAGAGAAAAAGACTCAACAAGAGCATTTTTAATTCTTCCCTTCTGATAAAGCTAGCTTTGGTGACTCGTTAGCCTTTTAACTACACAATCTGTTGGAAATTTCCTTTGGTGTAGATTCATCAAGCATCGTGATCCAAAAATAGTTTCGCATTTATTCTCTCGATTGTTAAGTTTTGTCCATTTTCAAGCGTGTTATGTCAATTCACTAAATCATTAAATACACAGTTACTTGAGAATCAAGACAGCAGAATAGGGTAAGAACACATTTAAACATATGGAAAAACATTAGCCAGTGAAGAACAAAGGGCACATTCATAGAAATAGGAGAGGACAGAACAACAACAGAGGAGCACATGGAGATTAACAGACACAGGAAAACAGCAAACACAGTGCTGCGGTGTTGCACTAACCAATACCCAAGCGGCATTCAATGAGCGGCAATCTGAACTGCACCAGCAGCTGGAACTCCACCAGCAACATGGTGGGAAGAAGGAGCTCAGAGCTCAGGAGGTGAACCAGACAATGAATTGCCTGTCCTGCTGGTCTGTTTGATTTGACCAGGAGCAGAGACAGAGCAGCAGGTCCCAGACAAGCAGTGTGCAAACAGGGTGGATTTCACAGCCCAAACTCCTACTAGAGCCTAACCCAGCACAATTTTGTATATGGAGGCAAAGGCTATGGGACAGGACTGCACATGCACTGAGCTGGGAGTGAACTCATTTCTGATTCAGCAAACTGCAACAACGTGGCATCCTGCAGGTTAAACCCAGGATTGGTCTGGACCTCAGACCTGAGGTCCAGCATATCAAGAACTCTAGTAGTGGCACATCAGGCATCGTTTTGTACAGTGTAGAAAAACTTTAGGACTGCAGGAACAATAGTGAGCTGTGCATGCACTGA
The DNA here is from genome assembly GCF_017591425.1 of Ochotona curzoniae. NCBI lineage: Eukaryota > Metazoa > Chordata > Mammalia > Lagomorpha > Ochotonidae > Ochotona > Ochotona curzoniae. The sequence continues at coordinate 37,631,158 of NW_024466004.1, forward strand.
GCTGGGAGCGAACTCACTGACCTCAATGCATTGCACAAGTCCCACAGGGAAAATAATAACAACTTCGGAATGTATGGGCCAAATAGGTCCATGTGGCCCTCAGATCTAATGGCCAACAGGTTCCGGCAAGATAAGCATGACTAACAATCTAGTTACATAGGACACCAGATGTCTCCCTAATCCTGGGACCTGGTCCAACCAGAAGTGGGAGAAAGGTTGTAAGAAAATGGTGCAGCCTCAGCAGTATCATAAGAGATGGAGATTGGTGAGCCAGGAGCTGGAGCTACAAAGACCATGGTGGAAGTCTAACATAAGAACCCAGACCTGGAACTCGCTGGAGGGAGTGACACAACTGACTGCAAATAGAGTGTGTACCAACTGCAATAAAATCAAACTCTAGACCTGTAGGAGACAGATCTTAGAAACCTGCCCCAAGAAGAAGAAGCTGCTAACAGAAGTACAATGACCAAGAGCAAAAGAAGAGACAGAGGCACAATGAATATTACTGAAAACTCCCCTGCAAAGGAGCAAAACCCTTTGCTAACCTCAGAGTTAACTGAGGAAGACATCGAGAAAATGGGGGATTCAGAATTCAAAATATTTGTTAAAAAGCTTCTTATCAACAATGAGAAACACATAAAGCAGGCATTCAAGGAATTTAAGGAATAAGTCACAATGGAAATGAATCAAATGAAAACTGATATATCAGAAATGAAGAATACAGTGAAGCAAATTAAAAGTACAGTGGAGAGTCTCCAAAATAGAATGAAGGAAGCAGATGAAAGAATCTCAAAATTAGAAGATATTTCCTGTCACCAGCAGGAAACAAACAAAAAGCTGGAAGCAGAGCTAGTCCAAGCTTAAAAAAAGTATTCAGGAATTGAAAGACACCATTAAAAGGCCAAATGTAAGAGTTATGGGAGTCACAGAAGGTGCAGGAAGAGAAGCTGGGATTAAAGGTGTATTCAATGAAATATTAAGGGAAAATTTCCCTAACCTAGAGAAAGAATTGGGAAACAACATCCAGGAGGGGCACAGAACTCCCGCTGGGTTGACCAAAAGCGATCTTCACTAGGACACATGATAATCAAGCTCTCTTCAATTGAAGATAAGGAAAAAAAATCCTTAAATGTGCTCTTGAAAAAATTCAATTGACATATAAAGAAATGTCAATTAAACTCATAGGAGACCTCTCACAGGAAACTCTACAGGCAAGAAGAGAATGGAGTGACATATTCCAGATTCTAAGAGAAAAAAAAAAAATTGTCAGCCCAGGATAACATACCCAGTAAAGCTTTCCTTTGTCTTTGAAAATGAAATAAAATTCTTCCACAGTAAAGAAAACTTAAAATATGTCTCTTACAAACGTGCCCTATGAATGATACTTAAAAGATTTTCTCTTGACAGAGAAAAGGAATAGCACCCACCAAAACCAAAGGCAGAACATCCCACTAAAATAACAACAAAGACTAAATCAATGAACACCCATTGCTAAAACGACAGGACCAAATCGCCACCCATTCATATCAGCCCTGAATGTAAACAGGTTAAACTTGTGAATCAAACATCATAGATTAGTAGACTGAATTAAAAAAAAAAAAAACATCTATTTTTTGCCTACAGGAGACATACCTTACTAACAAAGATCAGCAGAAAGTATAGTTCGTGGATTTTGATGACTTTTTAAATTTAATTTCACCTCTTCAAAACACTTTCCTATTACATTCTTCACTGACTTTTAGATCATACATAACATCGTTTTCTTCAAGAAGGTTCTTTTCTTTTTCATTTCTTCAGTGACACATTAGTCATTCAGTAGCATGTTATTTAACTTCATGGTGTTGTTAATTTTTTTCTTCCTGTTGTTGATTTTGTTTTGTGGCTTATCATTTAAGTGAATGTATAATAGCTATGTAATGGAGACTCTCATATATAGTAACATGTTATTTAACTTCATGGCATTATAAATTTCTATTTTTCTTCCTGTTGTTGATTTTGTATTGGAGCTTTTCATTTAAGGCAATGTATAGTAACTATGTAATGGAGATTATCACATGCAGGTGTAAGGACACAATGCAGTATGCATCTCTTCTTCCAAATCAAAGATGAACTACCAATGAAAGTGTTCACTATATCTTGTTAATAGGATGCTGGACTCTCTGCCACTATACTATAGTGATAATATAGGTGAAATAAGTGAGGGGTGGGGCAGGAATTTGGGGGAGGGGTTAAGGGAAATCCCATGATCTCTGGAATTGTATCATAACATGATAATAATAAAAAAGAAGTGAGAAGGTGAAAAGATTACATTTTTGTTCTAACTGAAACTCTGTACAATGACTATCTGGCATTTTCTTATTTACAACAGACAAGTTCCCTGAAATCAAATTTCTCTTAATTCTGTAATAAAAGCCAACATTTTCAATAGTCAACTTTAATTCACCATAGTTAGAAATCTTGGTATATTGTCAAGTATGCCCCATCACAGAGTGTTTTAGGAGGGAATGTGATTAATAAATGAATACTCCTTGATATGAAACCCAAATCTTCCTTGATAGGAAAAATCTACTTGAAGCTGGTCATGGATGTAATAACCTCAGGCAGATGGCAATCAAATTTCCAAGGAACTCTGTGCATAATGAATTAGTCTATTCTCCAGGAAAAAAGTAATAATAATCAATAGAAAAAAAACTCAAGAAAGAAATCTCACCATTAGTTGAAATGGTGTCTTCATATCCTAAAATAAGCAGTAAAATAGCCCAGTAACTGTACTAAATAATGAACCAATTTCAGAAAACATTACAGAACAATTTACTTGATTCCAGCACGAATGCTAGAATATGTATAATATGTAAATGAATAATTGAATATCTATAACATGCAAAATGCTATTTCAGAGAATATGCCTGCCTCTAAGAAGAAATATAAGGTGAAGTCCCACCTAATATAAGTGTTATAATAACACAAATAAATTAGAAAGTTCCAAAGCATCTCATTAATTCTGATCCATGCGACAGAGATTCTTGTTTTAGATTGATTTGTTTTTATTTGAAAGGCAAATTTACAGAGAGAAGGAGAGACAGAGAGAAAGATTTTCTGTCTGATGGTACATTCCCAAAGTGACTGCAATGGCTAGAGATTATCCAAAACCAAAACAAGGAGCCAGGAGTTTATAGTCCAGGTCTTTCATGGGGGCACAGAGTCCCAAGGCCTGTAGCAACTGCTTTCCTAGGTCACAAGCAGGGAGCTGGATCGAAAGTGGAGCAGTTAGGACATGAACCAGCGCTCATATGGGATGCCAGCGTGTACAAGACAAGGACTTTAGCCACTAGGCTACTACATTGAACCCAAGAAAGAGAACATTTTTTTTAATGCATTATAATTTTTCTGTATTGATTATATATAGGCAAATACAATTTGAAAGCTATGTCCCATAGTTACTGCATTTGATAAAATGTTGTTTAGTAAATAATCTATGCACATGAACAGATTTTTAGTAATTTACAGTGTACTTATTGCACCTTCCTGTTAGCTTTAGTTTGCATGGAGTTATATCATGTACTTGTGAAGAGCAATCTAAAACCTAGGAAAAGAGTCGAAATCCTAAGTACAAACACTTTATTTTTATAATTTCTATAATATTTTTGATTTTGCTAGAAGTATCTATCATGGTAAGAGCTTAGAGGACAATTATAAGTTTGTATATAATTATAATGAACTTTAAATTACTGATACATTATTCAATAAATTATAATTTGCACAAAAAACATGTGCAGCTATCAGAAAAAGAGTAAAAATATTGGCTAAATTTTTTGTTCATTACCTAGGACATTCTAACTACTTATATATATACACTGATGTCACTTAAAAATAAAATAAAATAAAAATAATGTCTTCAGGAGAGTATTCCTTACATCCTCATTTTCAAACAAGTGGGAACTTGCAGTCTGAACACTCAAACATTGTGTGCTACTGCATGTCCTCCAACCAGGTCATGTATTATATTGATATGTCACCTTAAGCACAACCTCAGCACACTTAAGTAAAATGTATGGGTCTATGAAAAACAGCATTCCGGGCCCGGCGCGGTGGCACAAGTGGTTAAGGTCCTCACGTTGCACGCCCGGGCTCCCATATGGGCACCGGTTCTAATCCCAGCGGCCCCACTTCCCTTCCAGCTTCCTGCCTGTGGCCCAGGAAAGCAGTCGAGGATGGCCCAACGCTTTGGGTCCCTGCACCCGCGTGGGAGACCCGGAAGAGGCTCCTGGCTTCGGATCGGCACAGCTCTGGCCGTTGCACTCACTTGGGGATTGAATCATCGGATGGAAGATCTTCCTCTCTGTATATCCGCCTTTCCAATAAAAACATAATAAAAATAAATCTTTAAAAAAGAAAGAAAGAAAAGCAGCATTCCAATTTTTTTTACTAGTACGCACAAACAGAATCGTATACAAAAATGTCACCACTGCATCCCTTTATATTCATAGTTGGCAATTTCCGTAACACAATGGTGCTGGAAATAGCCTAACCAGGTGAAGCACTATTGTTTACCATGGCATCATCATATGCCCTTCCTTTTGATCTCTTCTGGTGGTGATTTTCTTCCCACTTATTCCTTGCTGTAACTCTGGTTCACACAGTCACAGCTCTATGGCCAGATTAACCACACAGTACTCGTTTCTTTCCCCATTTTCTCCTTTTCTTGTTCTTTGAGTTTTTATTTATTTACTTTAGAGGTGAAGAGAAAGTTAACCCCCATCTGCTTGTTCATCCCATAAAACAGCTGCAACAGCAGAATACCAGTCCAACACCATAAAAGCAGCAATTCACAGTCTCCCATATGATTGGGCCATGTTTAATGCTGCAGGGTATATATATGCAAGAAGCTGGACCTAAGAGCCTGAGCTGGGTGTTGAACCCAGGTACTCCTGCATGGAATAGAGGCAACTTGGGCAGTAAGCCAGCTCCTGAACTTTTCCACTTATTGTTTCTCTCCCCAAACTTTACTTTGCCTGCTAAAGATAATCTACATTGATTTTATGGCATTGAGCTCCCTGCAATAGCATTATGGCTCCTGCCCTCATCTTAATTCTTTGTCACTTCTTTCTGTTTAGTTTTCCTCTCCTGTTTTAAGTAGAAATGTTTCCAAGAGTCCATTCTGATCCAAAAACAGCTCCTGCTCCACACCCTGTTTAGTCTAGTTCACCCACACATGCTGGGAAATCCAAAATCTCTGAATTAATCCAAGTCTCGATCTCCTCTTTTCTCTTCTCTTCTCTTCTCTTCTCTTCTCTTCTTTTCTCTCTCTCCAAACTCACAGCTATCCTCTGCAGAACAGTCCCATCTCTGTTTCTCACAGGATCCTCATGCTCTTTCTGCTACTTCTGTTATGTTCTCTAAATTTAGGTAACAATACCTTCAAATGAGTTAAAATCATCCCCACCTCTAGCCATTAGTTTCAGTAAATTTTTTCACCCAGTTTGTGAATCCACCCCATCATTCAGACTTTGACTAATAAACTAACCACCAATCCACCTAGACTATTTTAAAGCCCTACCTATGACTTTTCTGATTCCAAATATGTAACTAGGACCTCCATCCTTCAAACTGCATCAAATCATTCCTAAGATTTACAAAGCCTGTTGAAAGTTTCTGGGAACTACTCATCTGCTGTTCCTTCCTAGCAACTATCCCTTCATCTCCCACGATACCCTTTACATTTTCACAGAACCACATTTGTGCAGGTCTCATGGCTCTATAATCCTTTGGTTGCTCTCCTTCGTGCATGAAATGTCCTTCATTTTCCACCCAGTGCCCCATTCTCTCTATGATGCGTTAAGGAATGTTCTGGAGAAGAAATATGTCTCCTAACAAAAGAAGCATAAAAGAGGATACCACACACAAAGTCCTGGGCACCTAGTTCATCTCTGCCTAAGCTAGCTCCACTAAAGAATTATGGCTTCAATTGCCTCTTTGCATAAACTACCTTGCTCTGAAGCCTAAGTTTTTATGTACCCATATTATTGTCATGTTTCCAAATTCCTTGAAGATGGGTAATGCTCTAGGCCATGTCATATTCCTTGTGTCCAGCATAATATAGCATTTTACGCTATCAATAAATAAATTGCTCAGTGATACAATCAGAAGACATTCATCAATGGGAGACTAACACAAGTACTTTCACCTGCCCTACGTTTGTGAAAAGTCATCGTAATGATGCATTGTCTATTGAACATCATCTTTATTAGAAAAACAAGTGTGGGGCCCGGCGCCGTGGTCTAGCGGCTAAAGTCCTCGCCTTGAACTCGCTGAGATCCCATATGGGCGCCGGTTCTAGTCCTGGCGGCCCTGCTTCCCATCCAGCTCCCTGCTTGTGGATTGGGAAAGCAGTCGGGGATGGCCAAAAGCCTTGGGCCCCTGCACCTGCGTGGCAGATCCAGAAGAGGATTTGTGCTCCTGGCTTCGGATCTGCGCAACACTGGCTGTTGCGGTCACTTGGGGAGTGAATCTTCGGACGGAAGATATTTCTCTTTGTCTGTCCTCTCTGTATATATCTGAGTTTGCAATAAAAATAAATAAATCTGCGAAAGAGAGAAAGAAAGAAAGAAAGAAAGAGAAAAGAAAAAAAGAAAAGAATACTAAGCGTGAATCAGATTTGAATAGAAGTTTTAATAGTTAGGGTTTAATAGCCTGGCCTGGATCTCCAAATATCTTAACTGATTTTCTCCCCGCAACATTCCCGTAAAGGAGGATTATGATTGCCATTCCACAAGCAAGGATGTAGAGGTCCCTGTGCAAGCTCATGAGAAAAAAGTGAACATGTAGACTGATCTCCCCAGCACTCACATGTACTGCTTTTCAGGGAACAGGGTGACCACTGCCGCCTGCTAAACACACACAATATTCTTGGATAACTTTGACTCTAAATCCTATTTTAATCACGTTCACACCTCAGAACCAATACGCATGTATGACCTACACACAGTTAAAACATTTATATTTAAATGTGATTTCTTTTTCTTTCTTTCTTCCTTTCTTTCTTTCTTTCTTTCTCTCTTCCTTTCTCTCTTTCTTTCTCTCTTTTTCTTTTTTTTTTTTTCTTTTCTTTGGTTATTGTTGTTGCTGTCGTTGTTGGAAAGGTGGATTATACAGAGAGGAGGAGGGACACAGAGGGACAGAGGAGGGACATCTTCTGCCCGATGGTTCACTCCCCAAGCGGCCGGAACAGTTGGAGCTGAGCCAATCAGAAACCAGGAGCAAGGAGCGCAGCTCCTCTTCCGGGTCTCCCACCTGGGTGCAGGGTCCCAAAACTTTGGGTCATCCTTGACTGCATTCCCAGGCCAAAGCAGGGAGCTGGATGGGAAGTGGGACCACCAGGATTACAACCTGCGCCCATATGGGATCTTGGCACTTTCAAGACAAAAACTTTAGCCCCTACGCTATCGCGCCAGGCCCCTAAATGCAATTTCTAATGAAGGAGTTAAGAATTCCTCTCTGTTTTTCCACATTCAATTGATCATTCTTAATTACATCATGCATAGGATAATAAAGAAACATTAAAATGAAAAAAAGGACACATGAACCCTTCAGTGTTTTGCAGGAATAATTTTCTACTTCAGTAAGACTTAGATGTAACACAACGTTTTATACCCTATGGGTTTCATTGGATGGTTTTACGTACGTGAATGATAACTGCTTTGAATTACAATATATAGCTTCCATTTCTTGCACACTCTTGTTCTTTAGGGTCCCTGCTTCAAAATTAGACTGCTGTGACCACAGCCTCATGGTCTGAGTCAAGTTGTTGCTGAAGTAGGCAAAAAGTTTCCATTCAGATTGGTTTTCCTAACTATTTCACCCATGGAATATTACACATGTGGAATATACATGCAATCTATAAAAACTTTTAATAAACAATCTGCAAATATCCTACATACAATGGGCCAAGCTCAGTTTCTGAGACTAATATTTTAAATATAATTTTTCATCTTTGGAAGAGACAATGAGCTTTAAAAAGCTACTTCAGCTACAAACCCTGAATTTTTAGTATTGCTTGAATCCTGTCAAATGATAAGTTCTGAAACAAGTAATTGGTTATAACCAGTTTGCTGATTCAAACTCAAAAAGGATTCTTAGAGGCAAGAAGACTGGGGAAGAGTTAGAAGGGGAGCAGGAGAAAGACACTGATGGCAGCTTCTTGTACAGCACCCTTGAGCCTATGTATCCCAGTCCGTTAGCTCCAACAGATGGTGAAAGACAGCATTGTCTACTCCTTAATCATTTTCCACAAAAAACTGAGATGATGCTTGAAGCGATTTCCAACCCTAAGATTCCATAACTGTTACCCACCCTCTGCACAATTAAGGAGTTGGGCATTTGAGTAAATTCTCTGAGGCTACTCAATGATACTTACTGCTGACAGTTATCACAGAAAAGAGATGAAGGCCTTCCTCCATCCCAAACACCATGGGGGCTCCATTGCCTCTTCTGAACCAACTTTATTCCTTCTACTTTTAGGACCACTTAACAAACTGTGGAAAAACAAAGAAAAATAAGGTATAGTTCCTAAATATTTCTATTCACAATGTGAAACTTCGGGTTCTGAACTGTCACCCTCCAACACAGAAATCCGAGAGCCCTCAGATACTACCCAGCTTGCCATTAAGAGACAGAATTGATTCTGCACAATTATGTTTAGGCTACCTGCATATTTAAGTGATTTTTACACCTTCCCCAAATCTGGCCCAGGCACTCATGACTGTCCTTTGTAAACTCTGAGTGACAATTCAAAAACAATCATGGGATTTTAGAATCAGAAATACTAGGATTGAAATCCTAAGCAGCCATTGACTCCTTTGTTGCCTGGCTGGGAGGTGGAGCTGAGCATATCCATTAAGGATTATTTTGTTTTGTGGATGAGATGTAATGCCCATAAAGCTCCTAGAGTGTATATAACCTGCATGTTTCTTCGACCAATACAGCCCTTTGCTTTATCGTGAGCACTTTTACCTCCATTAATATTTATCAGTCTTTTCAATGCAAACTGCTAATGGCAAATGAAAGCAAATAGCATCATCCAGCAATCAGGAGAAAAAATATAGAACATAATTGTTTCAATCTTTTTAAAATTTATTTATTGATTTTATTAGTCCAAGATATAATTCCATAGGCTTCAGGATTTCCCTTCCCACCCCTCCTAAGTCCCAGTCAATCCCCCATAATCCCCCTTATCAATAAAATAGTATAGTCCTTCATAATCAGTCATAAATCAATCATTCCACTATTTAAGTATATCCTGACATTGTAGATATAGACAATGGCAGAGAGTCCAGCATCCTATTGTCAAAATGTATTTAACAGTTTCATTGGGACTCCATCATTGATTTGTAAGCAGAGATGCACACTATGCTGTTTTTTTCAATCTTATATTTAACCTTAAACATTCACATGAATGTGGTAATTGGTTCCATTTAAGAAAAGCTTGCTGTACTACCCCTTTACTCCCAAACACCCTCCAGGAGGAAAGAGAAATGCTTCCATCATGCTCAATAATCCTCACCACACTCTTTAAGGGAAAGGATATCACCATCATTTTTCGGGAGGGAAGCACAGCAGTGAGAAGACAAAAAAGAAACCCAAGTATCTGTGTCCAGAGAGACATCCAACCACAAGCCTTACTGGGTGCCATCAGATGTCAGGTATAATGACAGCAGCAAGTTTTTTTTTATTGTTATTAACATTGTATTATGTGATACAGTTTTATAGGCACTAGGGATTCCCCCCACCCCTCCTATACCCCTCCCCCCATAGTGGATTCCTCCACCTAGCAGCAAGTTTTTTATACTGCTGGTGCAACTCATTGTGCTAAGCACTCTACACTCTCCACACCACCCCATCAAATTGATCTTTTTATTAACTCCCTTTTATTCATGAAAAACACAGAGTGCTGCAGTGGCTTGCTAACTTGTTCAAGGTTGCATGGTACATGGTAATGTCACGTTGGAGCCACCACACATATCACCTTATATTTGTCCCTAATAGTTGGCTAATTTTACTTAAATAAGCTGTTTCAGAAATAAACTGAAAATAAACTATTTTACTGAAATAAAATATCAACGAGAAGTTGCATATCATGCTAATTAAGGAAGGCCAGTATCGCTTGCCATAAGCAGACAAAGAAAACAAAAATACAATGAAAGACAAGGGTAGTATAAAATTCTTCAAGACTACCATGTCAATGAGGAAGTCACAGGGTGTAATTAAGAACTTGCATTTTTTTTAACATATTGGTTACTCAATATTATGTCCTGTTGCTGATGTTATGTTGGGGCTTTTGATTGATCTGGATGATACTCTGCCGGCTCTGCCTTCAGACCAGAGATGGTCTCCACAAGAAGCCGTTGAACTTATCTGGACAATAAGTTACTGGTCTCAATGCTTGGCATTGAACTTGGCATTGAACTTGAACAGTGGCAATGCAGCAAGGTGGAGGAATCCACCATGAGGGAAGAGTTTGGGGAGGGGTGGGGGGAATCCGAGTACCTATGGAACTGTGTCACATAGTGCAATGTAATTAATAAAAAAAAAAAGGGGGGGGGGAACCTGAGCCTTGAAGTTCAGTCTTTCTTATTTAAAATGCAGCAAAAGAAAATGTAGGGAACACATTAGTAGCATGCCAGACTTAAGAATTTGTTTTTGTAATTATCAGAAGAATTGGAAAAGGATTACAAAGCGGCATAACTTTCTCATATATAATTGAAGGTAATGAAATGATAAATCTGTGTAATACTTAAAATCAATTCCCATGTCAATCAAAGTTGTCTGCAAACTCCACAACTAAGGAAAGCTGCTTATTTACTATCCAATGGTAGGGTAGGATGTATGTTCACAAGTAAGATCCAATCATTGCCCTGGTAAAGGTTACACTCTAAAGAGAATGACGGATATGTAGTGTAAAATTTCAATACAGTGTTGTGAAGGCTTTGACAGATGAAAACACATGATGTTATGAGAGCACAAGCAGAGGTGTTGAGAGAGAGACTGTTATGAAATAACCCTTACAGAAAGAATTTCTGGGCCAAGACTTAAAGGAGTAGAAACCTTGCAGGCAAAGCAAAGCATTCATTTACTACAGAACAAGGAAGATCAGTTACACCATCCACATGGTTACACAAAGAAAGCACACATCATCAATCGCTGTGAAACAGGCATGAGAATCAATCCTGAAGAAGCGTGTCTCTGTTGCTTTTGATGAAAAGTGGAGTACGGATCTCAAGGGGAAAGATGAAAGATCCCAGAGACCTAAAGGTATAAGAACCTTGTCTCTCCACACCATCCATCCACTCAAACTATTTTTATTGGACACAAGTAAAAGAAACATTGTTGGCAAATAAAATACCTACCAGAACATTCTGGACAGTCTCGTGCTGCATATATGTTCGAACTTTGACCTGTACTACACAAATCCATATTCAAGTGCTTAAGGGGCAATATAAGATGAGCGCTTGTTATGAATGAAACTTTGCTGATTACATCAGCCGTACTAACCCAGAACAGCTGACAGCCACTGCAATATCATGCATTCAGCAATCAGCAACATCTTTGGTACAGATGTCAGGGAAACCATTGTGCCAATTATGCTGTAATGACGAGAGTAGAGAATCTGGCTAGGGAATTTTCATTTCATGTCTTTTGAAAAGCGTCTCTTAAAAGAGAGCAATATACAATACACACTGTGCATCCTGTCACTCCTTGACTTGAGCTATGTTCTTTTTGACTCTGAGGATGGTTGAACTTTCTGATCTTGGGGTTGGGATGGTATACACTAAAAGGCTTTGGCACACACATTACCCACTACATTCTTGAATGCTCAAGACAGCTTTACAACATCTTAAGCTACATCTGAGCAAACCTGTTTCTTACTAATACTGTCAGTCTCTTTCAGCATTTTCTCTTCAAAGAACAAAAGAGAAAGAATATCCTTTGTTAAAACTCAGTTAACCAGAACCCATATAAAACTAACACTCAAATGTATTAACATCTCTGCTTTCTGCTTTTACCAAAATAAATTTAAAATTAAAGAGTAGAATATAATCTTTTAAAGCACACAGGCAATCCATGCCCTGGAATTGGTAAGATTTAAGTCCTTCTCTCACAACTTCTAGAATGGCAGTACTACAGAGCCCACGTTTATGCTTTTCCAATAAGTATTTATGGAGCACCTATTGTACACCAGGGACCAACAGTGATTAGAAATATGAACTCCAGGTGCAATAATGTTCTTAATAATTAATGAAAAACTGTATGTTTACTATTTTGTACTTATTGAGGTTAGGAGGACCTTTATGTATAATGTAGGAAATTAAAATAGATTTATCATCAAGCCACATTTGCTCAGTTCATTCCTTTATATTATTATTATTATTATTGATGATGATGATGTAGTTTTGAAGGTATAGGTATTCTTCCCTCCTCTTACCTTCTTCTTTCTCCATTTTCCCCTTCTGCCATTTTCCCTCATATTATCTCAACACTATCGTCCTTAGTAACAGAAGTTTGGCATTCTATTTAAGTATATCATGACATTATAAGAATAGTCAAAGGTAGAAAATTTAGTATCCTCCTGTCAAGGTATATTTAATTATTTCATTGGTAATTCTTTTATTCAGGGATTGAGATACATACTACAGTGTTCAGATAATTCCTTTGTAAACACCCCTTTCATCCCCCTAAATATATCATACACTTTCCCTTTTAGTAGTCGTTATAGGATATTTTTATTTTAACAACTGTATGGATACCAAAAAATAGCCTGTATGGATAAAGGGGCATCGATTACCTATAAGGTTTTAGTTTCTGGCCAGGATAAATGAATTCAAAACTATAGAACAATGCAGAAGAACAAATCTCTGCAACAAAGTTCTTCAGCTCAGTAAGTTGCCACACCTTCATAAGACTGTATAAAGTTAGACCCCAAGCACACTATTGCTTCCCAATACTGCCAGGAGAAAACTTTATAGGCATTTGAAAGTCTCATGGGTGAGTACCTGAAAATATTACAGCTGATCAAAAAACATATGTTTCAATTTTTTCTAACCTGCTTTGGTGTTAGCTTATAAAAACCCCTAGGTGTATATTGGACTCATTAAACTTAGGGACTCCCAAGCACCAGCTCGATCAAGGCAGGGTGCTGACAGGCATTATACATTATGCAAGCTTCCCCACATCATTCTGCCAACATGCTTCCATTTTAATCTGAAACATTCTCCACTTGTCAAATGCTCGGCCTCCCTGGAACACATAAAACCAATCATGCCACCTCATGCAAAAGTTCTCTGATGTGAACAGATTTTTCATTGGAGACTATAAGGAACCCACCCCCACATTCTCGTATGTTATTTCAAATCAGTCCAAAATCCTTTCTGCAATGCTGAGACTGTAGTGACCCCAGAAAAAGCAGATAGAATATGAGTTCAAAATATCCTGACCTGATAGTAGTCAGATATCAGAATTTTAGTTAAAGCCAATAGATATTAATGACTCAGATAAAGGTACTTCATCTAAGAACCATTATGGGTGAAGACCTCTAAATAAAGTTTTGATATTGGAATTCTCCAGGACTATCAAAGAAGATTGAAGATTAGTTCAGACATTCTTCCACATTTTCAATTTTTTTAGGGGGCACCAAGAAAATTCAAAGAAAATGGCCTATAATTTCATGCTGACAAATTGGAATGTCAAAACAATCATCATCTTTGTAACAAGACAGTAGACAGATGTACAAAAGAAGCATGACTTTGTACAAAGATGATAAGGTTGACCTTTTTTGGAGAGAGCTAGAATGTCAAAGAAGAAATCCATAAGAACTGAAAACCCGTGAAAAAGAGCCAGGCAGGAAATACAAAGGGGGAGCATCACTGATGTTTGTTCTAAGACATGTGTGGTGCTGGAAGCAAGACACCAGGAAGAATGACTGTGAAACACAAGTGAGGGATTTACAGCCACGTGAACAATGAAAGGCTAGTGGGATGGTGAATTCCTCATGACAGGATGTGAGTTTCAGTACAGATGATAAAAGGAAATCATGGGAAGTAATGAAGGAGATAAAAATTCAATGATCTTGAAGAGTGATTGATAAAGTGAAAAAAGACACAGTTTTTTTTACTGATAAAAAGGGTAAAAGTATCACAAAAATTTCAAATCAATTTGACTATTATGTAGAAAAAATTCAAATAATATTTCATTATCACTATATCTCTGAAAATCAACTTATTACTGCCACTGATTAGTAATTCTCAGTACAAATCAGTTTCTAGATCAGGGGGCCTAAAAGGTAGTTATGGAAATAGTATTTAAAATGCTCGTGGAGGCGAATGGAAGGATTATTCTGTGCCAGGCCAATTTAGTCTTCTTTATCAACGAGCTATGTCAGAAAGGGACACTGGTTTTAGGGAATTTAATTCCTCCAAACCTGGCATTCTTATCAATAAGAGTACATGGCCTAAATGCAATAACATAATGAACTAGAGAGCCAAATACAGAATTTGCTACATTCAGTACTAATCTAAGGGATGTCATTGAGTAAGATGGTTGATATTCATTAACAATTTAACCACAAACTTGACCAACAGGATACAGTACTACCTCACTGGACTGCACAAAAAAAAAAAAAAAAAAAAGAGAGAGAGAGAGAGAGAGAAGAATCACTTGATAAAAGGAGAACAGAACTTAGTGGTCTAAGCATATCAAACTAAACCAAGATGGTGTTTTTTAGAACTATTTATGATCAACACAAACACACAACTGGATTAAGCAAATACTCTTTAGATCTAACTACAGAGGCATGGCATGTGTCGAGAGCACTAAATATGTATCCGTTAACCAAAGGTCATTATTTTAGGTGAAATTCATCACGCCTAGAATAACACTGCATACCTTCATTCATATGTGGAAGCATAAGCTGATCTCAAAAAGATAGAGAACAGAATGATTTTCCTACCCCAGGAACAATGACAAGAGGATAGAGAGAAGATAGTTAACAGGAACAGGGATATAGATGAGCAAAATAAATAAATTCCAGTGTTCTAAACAACAGTAACACAGCTGTGTTGGCAATTCAAAACAACCAGGTAATATTGCCAAACACAAAGAAATGATAAATGTCTGAAGTGGCGAATTTGGGACTGCCCTGACAATTGAACCTTATATACATCTGGAATGCAGTACTGTACCTCTTAAATATATGCAGTTGTGTGTCACTTAAAAGCAAAACTATATTTTAAAATGTAAACAACATAGAAATCACAAAAATATAGAAAAATCGAGGAAAGCAAAACTTCAGGTTTTCAAAACACAGTGCTGAGAGTGAAAAGCCATAGGTTAGCAGAAAAATATTAGTAAAATACATATCTGATAAAGTGTCTGCATTTGGGATCTATAGATAATACTCAAAAATATTTGATAATAAGAAAACAATGCAATGAAAAAGTAAGCAAAAGATAGAGATAGATACTTCACTGTAAAAACATGGGAAGATGGGCCCGGCGCAGTGCCGCAGTGGTTAAGGTCCTCGCCTTGCACGCCCGGGATCCCATATGGGTGCCGGTTCTAATCCCAGCAGCTCTACTTCCCATCCAGCTCCCTGCCTGTGGCCCAGGAAAGCAGTCGAGGACGGCCCAAAGCTTTGGGACCCTGCACCCACGTGGGAGACCCGGAAGAGGCTCCTGGCTTCAGATCAGGCATAGCATCGGCCGTTGCGCTCACTTGGGGAGTGAATCATCGGAAGGAAGATCTTCCTCTCTGTCTCTCCTCTCTGTATATCTGCTTTTCCAATAAAAAAAATCTTTAATAAAAAAAATTTTAAAAAAACCATGGGGGTAAATAAAGACATGAAAAATGGTCACCAATGTTTATTAAGGAAATATAAATTAATAGTATAATGAAATACCACTACATATCAGTTAAAATTCTAAAATTACAAAAAAAAAAAAAAAAGCCCTAACTGTGGGGTCAGCATTGTGGCACACCTGCTTAAGCTGCCAGTTGCGACACGAGCATCCTGTAGCAGAGTGCTGATTCGAGTTCCAGATCTTCCAGCCGCACAAGATCAAGACAGAATTCCTAGTTCCTGGCTTTGGCCTGAACAACCCCAGCTGTTAAAGCCATCTGGGGAGGAAAACAGTAGATGGGAGATTCTCTCTCTCTCTTTCTCTCTCTCTCTCTCTCTCTCTCTCTCAGTCACACTTCCTTTCAAATAAACAAACAAAGAAAAAGCACTGGAGAAAATATTAGTGGCCCACAACAGGGCCAGGAACTTGATTGAAAGGTTAAATGCTACTTGAGACACAGTCCCATATCAGTGTCCTGGTTTTGCGTTCCAGCTCTTCTAATTCCAGCTTCCTGCTAATGTATACCCTGGTAGGAAGAGGTGATGACTCAAATAATTGGGTTCCTACCAGGCACATGGGAAACCCAAATTAAGTTCCAATCTCCTGTCTTCAACACAACCCATCCCAGATGTAATTATTTGTGGAGTCAGTGAGCCAGGAGAAAAATGTTTCCCATTTGTCCCTGTCTCCCTTTGTGTTAAAGAGAGAGACGGGGAGGGGAAGAGAGAGAACATAACAAGTTTTGGCAGGCCCGGCGCAGTGGTGCAAGTGGTTAAGGTCCTCACCTTGCACGCCCGGGATCCCATATGGGCGCCGGTTCTAATCCCAGCAGCCCCGCTTCCCTTCCAGCTCCCTGTCTGTGGCCCGGGAAAGCAGTTGAGGACGGCCCAAAGCCTTGGGACCCTGCACCCGCGTGGGAGACCCAGAGGAGGCTCCTGGCTTCGGATCGGCATAGCATCGGCCGTTGCGCTCACTTGGGGAGTGAATCATCGGACGGAAGATCTTCCTCTCTGTCTCTCCTCTCTGTATATCCGCCTTTCCAACAAAAATAAAATAAATCTTTAAAAAACAAAAGTAACCCAAAAAGGAATTTATATCAATTAATTCAACTTGCAGAAAATTCTAGAAAATGAAAACTAATTCCAAAATTACAGCATATCAGCAGTCGCCTGAGGACATAGCAATAGGGAGAGCAGAGACATGAGCAAGGAGGGGAAAGCAGGAGGAAGAGGCAATAAAAGGGAACAAGTAAGCTGTTGGTGATGGTAAATATGTTTATTATCTTCACTGCACTTGTGACTTCATGGTTTCATTCATGTGTTGAAACTCAGAAAATTGCCCATATATATGCAATTTATTACATACTGATCCTATGATTCTAAAATGTAAACACACACAAAAGGAACATTTTTGAAACGTTGCAAATGAAGAAATAAGTGAATTTATATAATATAAATACATTATGTTATCTATGCACTATCTTTATATTGTTATTGTCAGAAGGCAACATAATATGATTGTGCAACACTTGGCAAATAATCTTTCCATGATAATAGTTTTGCTCACATGAGCACAAAAGTACAGAAGTAAGTCTGGGGTCTTCGCTGAAAATGGGCTAATGAAATTGAATAGATAACCTAGTAGATGTATGTATAATTAGCTTAAACAAGAATAAGCCTTGAATCACCCTAATTTTCCAAACCACAGTACTGATGTCACTCATTCAAACTCCCTTGTCCTGACGTTTGACCTTGGTGGCTCGGGTAACAACAGCCCTCCACAGCAGTGGCAGTTTGCTTGTTGAGAGTACCCTAGCCAGGTCAGAACCAATGCCTGGGACTTGGCCCATGCACACTATCACCACGCAGTGAGCGAGTCCTGGCTGTTGGGTGGCCTGAGAGAAAGATGACACCCCCCCCCTCCCCGCCACCATGGTGAGTATGCCATGAGGGAATCTCGGGAATAGGATTAGGCCTCTGGCCTCGCTCTGCAGCCACCACCTTGTGGCATCAGGAAACTGGGGGATGAGAGTTCAATGGTGTCAGCTCAGGTGGGCAGCCTGTTGGCAAGCTCTAGAGTTTTGAGGGGGTATATAATTGCTGCCTGCAGACATGCATGGATAATGCCAATGTGAGTGTAGGTGAGGAATGAATCCTCCCAACAAAGGGAGGGTTGACTCCCAACAAATGGGTCAGTGAACTTGCTGGTAAGTTTGAGGACTGAGACCTGGTGGTTTGGAGGGGACAGTCCGTATGATCTGTTCAGGTCAGACTGATTCATCAGACAACATAGGAGTCCTGAGATGGACTGTTAGCATGCAGAGCATCACTAACTGCCACATGCCAGTCCACATGAAAGCTATGGCTGAGGACCTGTCTGGCAGGGTTGGATGCCAGTACCTGACTAAGTGTTGGAACAGGAGTGAGTCACATTAGGGAAGGTCATGACACCAACTAGCACACAAGAAAACCAGGTCCAGATGTAGATTCTGCAAAGGATAAATGGGCTCAACCCTGTGAAAATACAAGTCCCCCTTGTTAGATTAAGAGTTGGGGTGATGATGGGCTGAACTAGGAACAACTAGGGAACCCACCGACACTCATGGCAGCTGCTACTGGTGACAGCATGAGCAGTTCCAG
This sequence comes from Ochotona curzoniae, assembly GCF_017591425.1. NCBI lineage: Eukaryota > Metazoa > Chordata > Mammalia > Lagomorpha > Ochotonidae > Ochotona > Ochotona curzoniae. Next base: position 37,649,684 of record NW_024466004.1, read on the forward strand.
GCTTCAGCACCCGCACATGCATCCTACCGCAGGGTATGAGGCGGGCTGGGCCACAACATCCTCCAGCTCATACAAAGGCTAAGATGGAGTGGCAGGCTATTCCAGGCAAGGACTTAGCACCTGCTAACGCATGTGAGCTCTGGGTCAGTCAGGGAGTGGATTGAGTGGGGGAACCTGGGAACATGGGGAATCTTTTGGGGGTCACAGCTCCCGCTGGTGAGCACATGTTTCAGGCTTGGGTGATGGGCAGCCTGCGTAGGGTAGCTCCAACTGTTGGCTAATATGTGGGTTGGCTTTGCAGGGGGGCAACAGAGCAGGGCTGAGCCAACCTTTCCTCACTGGAAAGAGCAGAAACCAGGCTGGAACACAGGTCAAGCTCAGCTAGGCTGTCACACCTACCAAGTTGCATGAGACTGGGAGGGGAGCAGATGGAGCAGGGCCAAATTCCAGCACCCACCCAGTGAGTGGTAGGACTTGGTTTAGGCTGAGTCAGGCCAGGCTACTGCATCCAAAGGCAAAGGTCATGACAGGTTTGGTACTAGGCCAAACTGGGTCAGAGCATCCACCGCCATGTGTAAGATCTATAGGTGGGAACACACCTGGTTGTGGAGCTAAGTTGTGGTTCCCATTGGTAAATACGGGACTGGATGGGAGCTGCATATCTTGACATAAGTATGGACTGGGGCTGGGTGCTCCAGATTGAGCTAGACCCTAGCACCCACTGATGCTCATGAGGACCAGGATAGGTATAGGACTGGCTAGGCTAGGATTTTGCCCCTAATGAGCCGAGTGTGAGCTGTATCTGAATGTGGACCAGGCTACACTGGGCTGTAACACCCAACAATAATAACCGGAATGGGTTGAAGGCTGGACAGGAAAGGCCATTGCTTCTGCTAGATCAGAAGGTGGACTGAGTAGGGCTGGCCCATGGACCCACCCGTATGCATGAGATCTGGCATTGGGAATGGTTCTGATGGAGGAGCCTGGGAAATTCCTCTGTCAGAATACAGTCCATGCAGGTGAGTGCAAGAACCAGACCAGGCCAAGGAACAGTATTCAGCAGCATATATTTGGCGCAGATTGGGGGCAAATCAGGCAGGGCCAGTTTACATCAGTTGCTAACAAATCTGAGCACCAGAATGGAGTGTGGGTTGGACAAGGTCCGGTTGCAACACACACCAGTACACATGAGGGCTTGGACTGGGTACCAGCTGGGCTGGGCTAGGCTTCAGCTAACCCCACCAACCTGAGCTGGAATTGGGGGTGGGCTGGGCCAGGCCAGGCTACAGCACCCACTGGCAAAAGCTGAGGTGAGGCAGGCTATGCCAGACCAGGCAACAGCGCCCAACCAGCACACACAAGACCCGACAGGGAAGGAGTAAAGCTGTAGGAGTAATGTGGAGGGCTCCCCTGCTGGAACACCACTCCCACTGGAGAGCATGAGTTGAAATTGGGGCAGACCAGACAACACCCATGAGCCTCATGTGAACTAGATCAGGGAAAAGCCAGGCTTGGTTGACTGTTCCGACTGGTACAAGCATAAATCGGAGTAGGTTAGGGTTGGTTGGGCTTTACTGAAGCATCAGCTGGCAGAGGCTGGCACTGGGGGCTAATTCTTTCAAGTTAAACTGCAGAACCACCTGAAGAGTACGTGATCTAGGAGTGGGACTGGGCCCATTAGGGAAATAGTGGGGACCTCCCACTTGGGTTGCCACTCCCACTGAAGAGTATGAAAACCAGGACTGGGACAAACGTGGCTGAACACAAAGGCACACACCAGAATGTGTGTGGGTTGGATAGTGGGGTTTGTTGGGTTGAAGTAGGCTTCAATGTCCATTGACATGCATGAGAGCTAAATGGGATGTGGAACAGACTGAATAAGTCTGTGGTACATACTGGCAAGCATGGGAACCAGGGTAGGGGGCAAGCCTGGTGGGAGTTATGGGGAGTCGCCCCGACTAGGCTGCAGCTCCCACTGGTTTGCATGAGGGCCGAGTGTGAGGTGGGCAGAATCAGGTTGTACTGCAACACCCATTGGTTCTTGCAGACGACAGGGCTGGAAACGGAACTAACCCAGAAAATGCAACCACCAACATATGCATAAGCTGATTGGGGTGATGGACTATGTCAGACCCTGTACTGATATGCACACACAGGAATCAGGTCTGGGATCACCTCAGATGAAGTTTCTTCGGAGATCCCTCCAGTGGAACTGCTGAACAACCATGAATAGAAGTGCAAATTCCATGGGCTGAACATGGAGTGCAAGTGTCAATACTAAGCCTCCTCAGAGGCTTAGATGAAACAGTATACAGCAAATCCAAGTGTACATGGAGGATATGGCAGTCCATTGGAACCTGCAGAAGACACCTGGTACCACAACAGAGGACAGAGGACAGAACAAATCAGTCAACCAACCCAGCCATGTGTTGGCAGTGAAAATCTGGGCTAACAGAAACTCTAAGGTGAACTAGGTCAGCCAGTGGTTCTGTAGAGATTTCATTATGCTAGTAATGGCAAGACTGGCAGCAATTCATAACTGTTGAACTATCAAAACCACCTGAGCAGAACTCTTGGAGCATACCCCACATCGGGTACCCTGGGATGGGTGGGAGACTGGTGGGGTTTCTCCCTTTATCTCTCCCCTTACCCCAGATCTAGAAAAAAATAATGTGGAAACAATGGTCTTCCTCACTTTCCTATAGTCCTTGACCCTTTGTACCATAATCAACTATGTAAAAATTTATAAAACAAAAAAATAATTTAAAAAAAAGAAATGGAGGCCAGCACTATAGATAAAGCCATCACCTGCAGGAGTGCCAACATCCCATATTGGTGCTGGTTAGACTCCCTGATGCTCCACTTGCAGTCCACTCCCTGCAAATGCATCTGGGAAGGCAATCAGGATAGGCCAACTCCTTGGGCCTCTGTACCCCCAGAAGCTCATCATTCCTGGCTTTGGATCAGTCCAGCTCCAGCCTTAGCACTATTTAGGGAGTGAACCAGCAGATGAGAAATCTCTTTCTGTCTTACTCTCTTCTCTGTAATTCTGCCTCTCAAATAAATAAATAAATTGTTTTTTTAATATGATATGAACATTTTTTCGCTCGGTATTAATGGATTCAGAAATTATTCCCAACAAGAGAAGCTCTCGTGTAACCCCTGCACTGCTGAATGGCCTCCAAGTTGAAGATTTTCATCAACTCCAAACACATCTGACATTAGTGCACTTTCCTCAGATTATTCAGCTGGGTGTTAGAGAGGATTCCTGAGTGAACTGTGTGCAGTCTGGTAGGGGATATTAGACAAGCAGCTGGATAACCTTAATGGAAAATGAGCAAAATTACACAAGGAAATCACAGATAAAAGTCCAAGATAGATTGTGACACATCAAGCACTGCTCAGTAACCACTTCCTTGCAATAGCAATGGAAGAAGAGGTTGCCTCCATCTGCGGGACCAGGAAAGCTTTGGCATTTGTGCTCAACCCTGAAGAAAATGAAGAGTTGTAACTTGCAGACATGGGTGAGGAGGCAATTAGAGGTGAGGAATTTTTTGGAAAGAGTAAATCACAAGGAGTGACCTGTTAACTATCAGTAAGCACAATATTTCTCAACTTCCTTGATTATAGGCATCACTGGGGTGCTTGTTAAAAATATGGACGCCTAGCTCCACCTTAGATATCTGGGTCAGATCCAGAGAAAGAGTATCTGAATGTTTAACGTGGACTTCCTGGGTATACTTGTAATGAAGAAGTGTGGGAAACACTAATGAAAGATCTGAAATCTACTTTAAGAAATAAAATTGTTACGTATATCAATAGGCAAAACAGGAGGAAGTGGGCTGTCACTTCTGTAAAAGTTTGGTATAGAATAAGAAAGACTCTAATTAAAGGTTTCTAAACACTGGAAGAGGCTTTTATGAGAGTTGGAATTGCTGGTGCTAAGAAGCTTTTAAAATGGAGGTGATCACCATTTTCCCTGGAGGAGCTGGCATTACACAGTGGACAGAAACATGATTATTTGGGAATCATTTGCAACCTGTGAGAAACTAAAACCCATCCCAGGTAGCATGAATGAATAGTTTACTGTAAGCACACAAGAGAATGTCAAAGAGCCCAAAGGGAACCAGAGCCAGAATTTAGGGAAACCAAGAAACTACTAACACTTTTGCCCTTCTTTTTTTCTTTCTTTATTTTATTTATTTTTTTAAATTATTTTTTAATAATCTTACTTAGTTGATTAGGGTACAAAGGGTCAAGGGCTATAGGGTGAAAGTGGGTAATACCATTGTTTCCACACTAGTATTATCATTTTTCTCTGTGTCTGGGATCGGGAGAGAAATAAAAGGAAAAACCCCACCCAGCCTCCCACCCATCCCAGATCCCCAACGTGAGGCGTGCTCCGAGGGTCCTGCTCAGTTTTGACAGTTCAACAGTTCTGGATTGCTACCAATCTCACTGTTCCAATCGCAATGAACCCTATTCAGAGTCCACTGGCTGAGAGTCTCTTCATGGTTGGGGTTCTAAGATCAGCAGTTCAGTTGGAGGGAATCTCCAAAGAAACTTCATCTGAGATGATCCCAGACCTGATTCTTGCGTAAGTTTGCTAGTACAGGGTCCAACACCGTCCGTAGCGCCAATCCGCTTATGCACATTCTGGTCGTTGCTATTGCTGTGTCAGTTCTGTTTCCAGCCCTGTCTTCCACTTGAACCAATGGGTGTTGTAGTCCAGCTCGATCCTATCCATTTCATACCTGGCCCTCATGCAAACCAGTGGGAGCTGCAGCCTAGCTGGGGTGACTCCCCATCACCCCCACTAGTTCTGCCCCCTACCCTGGTTCCCATTCTTGCCACTATGTACCTCCCACATCCCATTAGCTGTCATGCATGTCAATGGGCGTTGAAGCCTACTTCAACCCAACCAACTTACTTCAGCCCACACACCTACTGGCAGGTGCCTTTCTGTGTAGCCACCCCTACCCCATCCTGATTTTTGTGCTGTCCAGTGAGAGTGATAACCTTGAGGGAGGTGCCCACTATCTCTCTACTAGGCCACTCCCAATCCCAAATTATGCACTCTCCAGGTGGTTCTGGCATTTGACTTGACAGAATTAGCTCCCAGTGCCAGCCTCTGCCAGCTAATGCTGCAGCTAAGCCCAACCAACCCTCACCCACTCTAATTTTTGCTTGCACCAGTCAGAACAATCAGCCCACCGTGGCCCCTCCCTTACCTAGCTCACATGAGGCCCACAGGTGTTATAGCCCTGCCTAGTCTGATCTGCCCCCATCCCAACTCATACTTTCCAATGGAAGTAGTTCTCCAGCAGGGGAACCCACCTTCCCCTGACAGCTTTGCCTCCTCCCCCCAATTTTCACATGTGCTGTTTGGGCGCTGCAGCCACATCTGGTATGGCTCTCCTGCCTTTGCATTCCTTAATGTGTACTGGTATGTGTCGCAACCAAACCTGACTTGACCCACACCAGGATAGATGTGTGACAGACTAGGCTAGGTCTCAGCCCTTAATTTACCATGTGTGAGCTGTATGTGGGTATGGACAATCCATGGCTGGGTTGAAATATCCGACAGTAAGAACCAGTTTGGGTTGAAGGCCAGTCAGGAAAAGCCACTGTTCCTGCTAGAACAGGAGGTGAACTGGGCAGGGCTGGCTTATGGACCCACTGGTATGCGCGAAATCTGGCACTGGGAGAGTTTCTGATGGAGGGGCCTGGACAACTTCTCTGGCGGGACACAGTCCCTGCAGGTAAGCGCAAGAAACACAATATAAAACAGCCCAGAACAGGCAATGGAAATTATCCCAATGGCACTTTTGCCCTTTTTCACTCTTCTCTCTTTAGGATCAAATATTCTTTTATCACTGCTCCTCTCTTTACATGTGTTTAATTATCTTCTCTCCTCAAATTAGTTTATCAATCTAATCATCCACTTAGCCACAGTAGTCTTATCCTTCAAGTCAACATAACACCCCAAATACTAAAAGTGAACTGATGCAATCTCTGTAAACCAATTCTGTATTCTTCCAGGTGAGCAAACCTGATTGATTCATCATAAGTCACATGCTCATACATGATGGCATATTGGCTAAAAGTATTCCTTTCTGACTGTGGATGCCCCAGCCACTCAAAAAGGAGGATGTGCTTGAGGGAAAAAATGAAGATCAAATTATCACTCTGTTAAATTATATTTTAATTCAAAATTAATAATGAGGTGTTTCAACAATTCATTTTCTTAAAAATTATGCATCTGGAGATGGCATTGTGGTATACCAGGTTAAGCTGCAGCCTGCTGCACCTTGTTGGCACTGGTTCCCCTACTGGCTACTCCAGAGTCAATCCAGCTCCCTACTATTTGTGGCTAAGAAAACAGCAGAAAAATGCCCCAGGTACATATGTTTCTGTATCCATATAGGATACCTGGAAAAATCTCCAGGTATCTGGCTTTGGCCTGGAGCTATAGTGATCATTTGGGGAGTCAACCAGTAAATGGAAGATTTTTCTCTCTCTCTTCCTCTCTCCATCCTTCTCTCTCCCTCCATACCTCCCTCTTTACCTCCTTCACTCTACCTCTCCCTTTTCCTTTCATTCTCTCTCTTACTCTGTGTGTGTGTCCCATCTCTGTTATTATGCCTTTCAAATAAAAAATAAATCTTTTTTAAAAAGTCACACATTTGGCTTAGTTTTAAAACTCTTCTGAAAAGACCCACTGTTGCAATGCCACTGAGAAGCACTTATCAACAATCAATGGCCTGGTTTGCTTTCAGAAGCTCCAGGATCATATGAATCAACATCCAGAGAAATTCTATGTCTATAAACTCAACCTAAGAAGCATTTGCTGAACTTCCTCAAACTGTGATAACCTAATTTCTGTTATAGTAAAACCCATGTGCTTCAAAGTAAATCCAATATGTATCCTTAATTAATTTTCACTGAAGTCATCTGAATGTTGACTAAGGTATCTGAAGCCTAGAGAGCCTCATCTCTTTAAATGAAAAAGATTTATTTTTACCCTGACACATAAAGCTTGAACCCAGTGCTTCTCCTGCTTAAACTTGATTGGTCCTTTGGTCCCCAGGGGATTTAAAACTATGTTTATTCACAGGGTACACTTTCATTGATTTAAGGAGAAAAACTGCTCTTCTTGTAACCCATAAATAGGTGGTGTAAATGAAGACCCAAATAACAAAATTGAGATGTAATTCTATCCAGAGATTTTAGTATCATCATAAATGAAAAGAGAAAGCGTTGTCTGATCACAAGTATAAAATATGCCTCAAAATATGTACAAGGTCTCAGCACCTAAAAACTCACTTTCACTTGCTTCTGACAAGCTCAATTGATTGTCCTCCCTGCTCATACTATTATCCTCTTCTGTAACCTCCTTCTAATCATTGTCTCCTCCAAGAATATTTTTCTCCAATCCCAGAATATGAGTTACCACTGACCAATGACACTAGGATTTATAGGGTTCTACTTTTGCATATAAGCTTGTTTTAGCATCTCACATTACTTTGAGGTTCCAATAAAGAAATACACAGGAAGAAAACGCTTTCCTTTATTAAAACATTCCACAGAGGAAGCCAGCCAGGGAAATTGCATAAAAGACCAGAAGCAAAGGAGGTGTTCAGTATTTTTTCCAAAGCTGCACTTTTTGCACTCTGACCTCCAAGGTTTTGAAAGGCAAGCAGATTATTTATCTTGAGCTGTCAGTTTCTACAGATTCCACCACTTTTCTAGAGTTATTTTCTTCTGCAATCAGGCTAACCCTACACACAGACACAGACTTAGAAGACTCTTTGCCACTAAAGAGGCAGAGAGAGACTGACTGTACAAAGTTCTGGGGGACAAGCCAAGATGGATCATCTCTAGGCTGCGACAGACACAGAAGAAAACTCTCAAATAGAAACACAGCATCCTTCAAAATAAAATAAGTCATTTACTTCCTTAAAAACTTTTTGTTGAGATGAAATTCACCTAACAATCAACCATTTCAAGGTTTGCAGTTCAGTGACATTTAACGCTCACAATGTTGCTGAAACATCCTCATCACAGTAGAAGAGCCAGCTGAGGAATCACTCTTAAACCCCTCCTCTTTCATCCCCTGCTTTCTAACCTTAAATAATTATCTGTTTTGGATTTATCACAAAAAGGAAACACAAAATGTGCTTTCATCATATTTTAGTATAATGTTTTGGGGAGTCATCCCAGTGGGACCATGCACCAATACTGCTTTTTATCATCATGCAAGTATATGCACTGGATTTAGTTGATCCATTGGTCTATTGATAGACAGTTGGATTCTTTCTACATCTTCACCATCATAAGTAATACTCCTGTAAATAATGGTATACAAGTTTCTGATAAGTGAAAACAATACTTATGAGCCCTCCAAAGGAAGGTAAAACATTGTTAAGGTGGTAACTCAACACACATTCCTCAACAAGTTGCAAGGGTATACAGTAGAGCACACTTGAAAGATGGCCCAAAACTATAAAGGAATAATTTCTTAGCTATATATCAAATTGAGAAACTCCAAAAGTCAATTGTATTACATGAATCCACTTAATGGGGAGCTTATTTTCCCAGACATAACCAATGTAGATAAAACTGACCACGTTACTATAAAGTAATAAAGAAATGTGACCAACTTTAGAGATGACGGAACAACAGTGTTTACAATGATTAATAAATTGACATCACTGAGTTTGAGCTCTGTCTGATCACCTGCCTAGATGTAAATGTGTAATTGGAGTGGGAACTGGGATTCAGAACAATCATCTATGATTTTCTGTGAAGTGTGCTCTTGTTGTTACTGTTGTTGCTTAAAAGAGGGCAGGAGTCTACACAGCTGCAGGGATTGTATGAGCATTTGAGGACTGTCAAATTCTTCAGAGATGGATTTTATTGTGATCAGATGGAGAATTCCTCCCACTGCACCAGCACATTACCACATGCCCACCAAGCACTGCATCTCTTCTGCCTTAAAGTGATCCTGTCATGGGGAAAACACATGGAGCCAATCTACCTCAAGTTAATCTGCAGCTTTCCAAGATCTACAAGCAATAAGGTAAGAAAAGCAACATCTGAACAGGAACAGCAGCAAGACACAGTTCACCTCTGTTAAGGATATTTGTCCCAGAGTGAAATCTCTGGTTTTTGGAGGGGAGGGAGATGGTGGGGAGAGGCAATGGCCTTAATTTTGTAAATGTTCAGTAGAAGAAGATTCCCACTTCTCTTTCCAAAACTTTCTGGAGCTTCGGCAATAGTAATATTCTGTATCAGTAGAGACACTACTGGCACCAAACAAATAAATAAAAATCATTTAGGGAAAACAGGAGATGGAGCAGATGCTGGAAGAAAACCAACATCTGCTCCTGCTCACAGCATTCCATTCAGCCCACCTCGGAGGACCCCCCAGCCCTGCTCTGAAGTTCACAGAGGAGCTGAGCTCTCCTTGAACTCATCATGCCGACACTGAGGAGCCAACAAGTGTTGAAAAGTAATGTGGAGGACCTCCTTGAGGCACACACTGTGAACAGAGGCAGCAAGCACTTCAGTTCTCTTTGCTCAGAAATCAAATGACAGCTCTTGCCAACTCCCTGGCTTTGAGGACAAGCTTTGAGGGAGACTGTTGATGAATATTTCCCATGTTGGAGATAAATTCTAAACTGCTCCAGGACATCATGAAGGAAATATTTCTGAAGATAAATAAATCCAACCAAGCACTCTTTACTCTAGGAACACTTACCATTTCATCTCCATTATAATGCCCTCAAAGTATAGGGATACCCCAGCAAAGCATGTATGTAGGTGTATGTTGCATGTTCTCCAGAGAAAAGATGCAGAAAAAAGTCTTGGAATTCAAATTCAGTAATCCTCAAAATACTCATATGACACAATTCTCACGCATTCTTTCTACAAAATATAAAAGGACATTCTCACTGAAATACAAAAATACAAAAAAAGTCCACTAAAATCCTTGATTTTAGCTTTAATTGTAAAAATACACAATTCAAATTTTAACTTAGCAGTTTTTAAGTGTGAAGTTCACTGCTGTTCAATATAGTCACACTGATCAGCAACTTACCTCTAAAATTTTCTTAGCATGTAAGACTGAACCTCAGGGTGGGCATTTTGCCCGGTAGTCAAGACACGCATTTGGGATATTCTCAGCCCATGTCGAGGTTCAAGATCCGGCTTAGCTCTCAGTTTCAACTTTCTGCTAACACCCATCCTGGGAGGCAGCAGATGATACGTCAAGGTCAAATTGTTGTGTCCCTGCCACCCACATGGGAGACCAGCTGAGCACCTGGCTCCTGGCTTTGTCCCAGCCCAGCCCCCAACCATTTTAAACATTTGGAACATTTGGAAAGGGAACAGTGAATCAATTATTTTCTGTCTCTCTCTGTCTACATATCTATACCTCAACCAAGTTAAATAAAACAATTTAATTAAAAATAAAGCCTTTAAAAAGCCTAAACTAAGACTATACCGAGTTATTAACCCTTTCATCTCTCAAACCAATAGGAAGCCCCATTATGATTTTTGTTTCTAAGAGTTTATAGTCCCTGACATTTAAAACTAGGGAGAATTTTAAATTAAGGCCTTTCATTTTTAGCTGAGTAAACCAAGCAATGGAATATGTAAGCAACTGATTAAAGATGGAATGATGGAGCTACATAAGCCCAAATCTACCTTTATTTTATCCCATCAATCAAATCAATGCTCATTTCCATACAAAATGAATAAACTGGCTCTATAACTCCAAAGAAGAGTTTTCCAGGCCTGTGTGTGTACAGTGAATTAATGCAACGCAAAGAAGCCACTAAGGCACTCCCAAGGATATTGTTGGGAGCAAGATGACATATGGTGAGGAATTCCACACCGTAGAGAGAGGATGTCTGGGTTCAAATCTCACTTTGGGCATTACATCCTTGGACAAGTTGCCAAATTGCTCTCTGCCTCAATCTTTCAATGCAAAAAAATAAAAGTGATTGTGGTAACCGCTTTACAGGGTTGTAGTTGAAGAGAAAAATCTCTTAGCATAGTTCTGGGCCAATGGCAACCCAGTTATAGGGCTAAGAAAACAAGATCCCAAAGTGTGGAGCTTTAGCAAACTGAGCACTTCAAAATTAAGGAGATTGAAAACAGTCAAAAGCAGCCACAAAACCAAAAACTGTCTCACCTCCTGCATTCCCATCTTTCTCCCTTTTTCTCCTCCAAAGTGAATCCTAAAAATCATGTTTTCTCTTGCCCAAGATGGGTTGTAGGAACTGGAACCCTTCTCCCTCAAAACCAACAATAAAACCTAGAAGATCACTCTCTTATCAAGTCTCCCTTGAAGACTTTCGTTCCAGTAAGGTCCTGCTCCATACCTAGGAAGAAGGAAATAACAGAGGTACCAAATGGAATTCCAGTCATTTCAATAGGCTCACCTGTGATACTAAACCAAGATGCGAGGTAGGAACAAAGGAACAGCCACACTTGATGAAGTCACTGTTCTGTATTTGACCTTGATCGTGCTTTCTGAATGTGTGCTGGGCTGGAGAGAAGCACAGGCCAACAGCAACATAGTCAACCGGGACAAGTATAGAAGGGACTTGGATTCTGGTTCTGAACTAGTCCCAATGTACCCTGGTCTGGTGATAACCCAACAATTTTAAGTCTTGTTTCTTAAATCAAGTAATACCCAGAGCACATTTTGAGAACCACTAACTGCAGAAATATATCCTTAGCTACCCACGGGATTAGAAAATAAATGGGGTAAGGCCAACATACTCAGTTTTATGTCTAGTTTACACAATCAAAACACAAATAATCCACAGATGACAAATTTCTCAACTATACCACAGCGATGATTTGTATATCTTATAATATTAATATTGCCTCTGATTATGTGAAATAAAGCACTGCACCCATTTAAGTTTTTCTGTCTAAATAATATAAAGTCGTTGTATTCATTCCAGACAATTGAGGAGGAGCCTACCTTGATATGTCTGAAAGCAATACATGCTCTTTTAAAATATTCTATTGTTGAAAGATAAAATGCACTGAAATAATTTGGAGATAAATTTAAACATGTTGGGCAACAAAATATGCAGACAGCTACTTGGTATGATGGAAACAACTGTCTCTGGCAATGGTAAAAGAAAATACATTTTTCTTTCAAGAAACCAAATTCTAGTTGACATTCCTCTTTAGTAAAATGAGACAAAGGTCTTACATGGCTCCTAGTGAGGCTTCCACCCGATCATCACACTGTCTCTGGTCGCTGCTGGAAAACTATGCAAAGGAGAGTCAGAGACAATTCTGGAACAGAAGCAGAAAGTTCCTAACCCCTGACGCTCAGAGACCACAATCAGAACACACAAGAGTTCCTCAGCTCTACACATTGTCCACACCTGCCTCTAGGAACAAGTTGCAAAAGCTGGCCTTAGGTCTGAACTCATGAGCCCTCTTTAGTTTCCTAGGTGGGACACACTTAAGCAAAAATTAGCTGGATGGCAACCAGTGCATAATATCGCTTCAAGATGACCCATCACATAGTTTGTGCCCCCTTCAGTACGTTCTAAAAGATCTAAAATATCAGATTCCAGTTAATGAAGTCAGTTTATTGCATAGTAACACCAAATCATAGCCAAAAGAAAGTCCTATCAACAATATTTTTATTTTATTTAATTTATTTTATTTAATAGAAAATGTCATCTTAGAAACCCCAATGAGGAAAAAAATGTTCCAAGGGTATTGCTTGAGCAGTTTGGATAGTTCCAAGACACTGTTGGTTTCACTGCTCCAAGGTTGAGAAAATCCTTCAAAGTTCTATTGCTGACAGATTCCACCCCAGTGCCTCCATTCACTCAGATACCTGCTGCCAAAGCTTGTCCATAAGAATTGTCCAATCTGTTCTGCTCTCTGTCTTCTGCCATGGCACTCAATGTCACTGCAGACCCAAATGATCTGACCATGATATCCCCCTTACTCACTTTTGTGCACCATCCACTGCATAGGCATTGGCAATCAAGAAGGTGCAGTCCCAATACATGTATTCCATGGTTGAACTTCACATTCTATGATTCTTCCTGTGGCCAAAGTTTTGAGTGCAGTGGTCCAGTTGGGGATAACCCCAGATTTGACTCTAGCGTGGGCCAGACAGTACTGGGTCTGGTTCAGTCCATCACCCTTATCAGCCTACGCACACACTGGTGATTGTGGTTGCCTGATGAGTTCCATCCCCAGCTCCACACTCCATGCAAACCTATGGGTGTTGTGGCTTAGCCCAGAATACTACAGACCTGGTCAGTAGGAATTGCAGCCTAGTTGGAGTGACATCCAATAACTCCCACCAAGCCCACCCACAGCCTCAGTTCCTGCGCATGCCAGTATGTGCAGAAAAGTAGTTTGGTCCATGCCCAGTTGCTCCATTTCTGATGCACCCTACTGTTAATATGCCTGGGAAAGCAACAAAAGGTGATCCTCTGCACCCAGATGGAAGCATTTATCTCACCCACTTTTCCCCATACCTAGACCCTCACTACCTATTCAGTGGTCTTCGTGGGCCTTCATTCGTTTCAACTATCAACATCAAAAATAAAATAAAATAGGACCCGGTGCGATGGTGCAGTGGTTAAAGTCCTCACCTTGAACAGCCCGGGATCTCAAATGAGCACTGTTTGTAATCCAGGCAGCCCCACATCCCATCCAGCTCCCTTCTTGTGGCCTGGGAAAGCAGTCGAGGTTGGCCAAAGCTTTGGGACCCTGCACCTGCGTGGGAGTCCCAGAGGAAGCTCCTGGCTTGGATTAGCTCAGCTCCAGCCATTACAGCCGCTTGGGGAGTGAACCATCAGATGGAAGATCTTCCTCTCTGTTTCTCCTCAACTCTTTTTATCTGACTTTGCAATAAAAATAAAATAAATCTTTAAAAAACTTTAAAAATAAAATAAATAGAAAATGTAAAACATTGGCAAAATAGACCAATATAATGAACCTGTCAGGGATTACCTAGTTCCATATAATTGTCAATTTTTGGCAATTGTTTTGCATCTCTGACCTTGCTCTCCCCCAACAGGGGATTAGTTAAGGAATCTCAGACATCACATAATCAGCTCCACAGATTTCAGCCTGTATCTTTAAGGTAAGAGCTGTTTTCAATATATAACTTTCCTTTTCATAACATCAAAATGATTCTGTGATATCATCAAATGTCCAGTTAGTCTTCAAATTTTCCTGATTGTTCCAGACTCATATATTGCAACTGATAATTCTCATAACACAGTCACTCTCTCCTTCTTCCTCTCTAAAATTTGCCATTGAAGAAACCAAGCCTTTCTCCCTGGTTACTTCCCACAGCATGAGTTTTGTTCTTTGCATCCCCGTGGTGAACTCATCATGTTCCTCTTTCCCTGTAAACTGTTAACTCTAGAGATTTAATCACATTCAAATTAGAGTTTTATCTTTTTTTTAAGATTTATTTTATTTTTGTTGGAAAGGCAGATATACAGAGAGGAGAGACAGAGAGGAAGATCTTCCATCCGATGATTCACTCCCCAAGTGAGCGCAACGGCAGATGCTATGCCAGTTCGAAGCCAGGAGCCTCTTCTGGATCTCCCACGTGGGTGCAGGGTCCCAAAGCTTTGGGCCGTCCTCAACTGCTTTCCCAGGCCACAAGCGGGGAGCTGGAAGGGAAGCAGGGCCACCAGAATTAGAACCGGCGCCCATATGGGATCCCGGGCGTGCAAGGCCAGGACCTTAACCACTGCGCCACCGTGCCGGGCCCTAGAGTTTTATTTATAAGAATATTTTATTAGTGTTAAAATATGATTATCAGAAGCCACTTGAAATCTGATTATCACTGTTTTCTGTCATGTTTATAGTTACTGAAGGTTTTTCTGAATTGCTTCATTGGTGCTTGCAAGATGGTTTTATTCAGTTTTTATTCTTTTCTAATCAGAATATTTCTTTAAGGAAAAATGTTTCTGCATCAATGATCTGATTATCTTGTAAAAGCCCCAACAAAACATCAGCATCAATCTACAATGTTATGGAATTAATTGACATAGTATTGAGTAAACAATATGTTAAAAATAATGCAAGTTCAATTCTTCAAAACACCTGGGTTGAGACAGTATCAATGACAGGTTCAAAAAGTAACAAACAACCAAACAAAAATTACAAGTTAAATCAAGGCAAACATGTGGTATCTAACCTTTTGGGATTCTCTCATTTCCCTTAGCATTATAGTTTCCAGTTGTGCCCATTTAGCCACAAAGAACTGCATTTTGTTTTTAATAGCTGAGTAGTATTCCATGGAGTAGATGAACCAAAGCTTTCTTATCCAATCTTCTGCTGATGGGCATTTCGGTTGCTTCCATGTTTTTGCAATTACTGATTGTGCTGCTATGAACATAGGAGTGCATGTTGGTTTGTCGTGAAACAGGTGTTTTGGATATATTCCTAGGAGTGCTATTGCTGGGTCATATGGTATGCAGATTTTGAGTTGTTTGAGTGTTCTCCAGAGTGATTTCCATAAAGGCTGTACCAACCTGCAGCTCCACCAGCAGTGGAGTAGGGTTCCCTTTTCCCCACATCCTCGCCAACATGTGTCGTTGGTGTTCTTTTTTATGTGGGCCAATCTTACTGGTGTTAGGTGGTACCTCATCGATGTCTTAATTTGGATTTCCCTTATTGCCAGGGAACTGGAGCATTTTTTCATATGTTTGTTTGCCATTTGGGCTTGTTCCTTTGTGAAATGTTTGCCCATTTCCCGTTCCCATTTCTTGAGTGTTGGATTCTTCATGCATTCTTATTTTAGAGTCTTCTTGGAAATTTTTGCAATGTTTTCTTCTTTACAGAAGTGTGTAATATTTTTATTGGGATTGCATTACATTTATAGGATAGTTTAGCAAGGATTTACTCTTCCTAATGTTTAGTCATTCTTCCCAAAAATTCGGTGTACATTTCCATTTAATCAGTATACTTCTTGCCTGATCTTTTATAGTTCTTATCTGTGTTTTGACACTTTCTCTTTGCTTATTTTGCTTTTTCTAAATGTAGTATTCTCCTCACTATGTCTTTTAAAATGGCTCAATATCACTTTTGAATCATTTTTGCATTATCCTTTTTTATTTTTTTTAATATTTTGGCATTCTTAACATAGTTAATTAGGGTAAAAAGGTTCAAGGGCTACAGGAAAGTGGGTAAGACTATTCTTTTTTCCATATTGTTTCCTTCATGTTTAAAGGGGAGTATTAAGGGAGAAAGCCCACCCAATTTCCCACCCTTCCCAGGTCCCGGATGTAGGGTATGCTCTGAGGTTCTTGCTCAAGTGGTTTTGATATTTCAACAGTTATGAATCGCTGCCAATCTTGCCACTCCAAGCACTATGAGGTCTTTGAAGAATCCACTGGTTGACATAGTCCATCATAGAGTCTGCCTTTGCCCCGTATTTTGCTGCCAAGATATAGCTGAGATGGTTGGTTGACTTGTTCTGGCATTATCTTAAAACAGACGTTTTCTAATCTATTTTTAGTAAATCATTGCTGATTGCGTTGTGAAATTCTCAAAACAAATATAATGAAGTTCACTTTAATTAAAAATTGCAAACACATGCTACAGTTAGCATCGGGAGCGATAGAATAGAACCCCTGAAAACCAGTGCTTAGCTTGGTTACAAGTAATATCTGACAAATGACATCTTAAATCAGCAAAATGTGTATATCCACATGAAAAACAGAGGAAAAGGAGTTGAAACAAGTAATTTCTTGATGAAGCGTTAACACAATTTTGGGTTTTATTAATAACATGAACTGGGAAAGTAAACATAAACTAATTCTTTAAGTAAAAGGTAAGCATTTGTCATGGTTTACTTAGTCCCACCCCATGATGAAAGAACTGAGTTACAGCAAGGAGTTAAGTCTGAGAACTGAATAGAAACCCTCCATTGTGGGCAGACACCTCACAGCCTGACAATCCCATGGCTCTGCTTGCTCCTGTATATACCAAGCAACCTTCGGCGAGTGTAAGTACTTGGCAGCTCTTGAGTCTGAAGCCTCTGCCTCTACCACTAAAAACAAACCAATCGATCTTGTGGTGTATATCGCCGTCTAAAGTGAGCCCATGGGGAATACAGCCACCGGGTCTGGATTTCAGAACACAGATCCAGCGCAGCCAGCCCATGACACTCCTGGGACACCTCCTCAGGGGCTAACTTACGGCCTCTTAAATGCATGTGAGCTGTACTGCATGTCTGAGGGAGATTAAAAACCATAAAGTCAAATTAATGTGGTTTCATGTCTGTAAAGATGTTGGAAAACCCTATATTGCTTTAGCTCACAGATGAGGAAATAGTTGGCTTTTCTAAGTCTATAGATGGATTCCCCAGAGAGAAGCTAGGTGGGCCACCAATTTTTTGAAACACATGGAAGATCCTCCCACAACAGGGCAGCTCAGAGCCCATGACACAAGTGAGTCAAGTATTGTACTGCCAAGAAGGAGCCTCAGTGCTGAGAACAGATTTTCCAAAGTCATTGCGGTGAAAGGTGTTCAGGCTTTGTAACACTTTAAACCATGGCAGTCAGATGGGGCTATTCTTCTGCAGGAGAGATTTAGTAATACCAACAGGAGCTCCACTTCAAAGTCACTAATTTGAAATTATTCTCCGGAGAAAGCCCTACCAGGTCCCCTCTGTTCAAGGGAGGAAACACAACAGGATTAGAAAGTTTGACTGCCTGCCTAGAGTCTGACATTTTACATGGGCAAGCAAATAGGTTTGCTACATTAAAAACTTTCTCAGACTAAAATTAATTCAAGAACAAACTTTTGATTCTGCTTCCAATTTGCTCGTGACTGTTCAATTTCCACTGAAAATTTCATCTTTTCATATATGCCCAACATATTTTCTATTTTATTTCTTCTCAGGATTCTTAATGTCAAAACTTTAAGAGTTTGATTACTACAAATGATGCTCAAATTATATTAAACCTATAAAACTAAAGTCTGGCTAAACCTATGGCTTTGCTAAAATAAATAAATGGTTTTATTAGCCATTTGCACTGCACCGTTAGAAAGAGGCAAGCCTCCAAGTCTATTTATTAACACTGGCTTTAATCTCTACTCCAATTGCTTTTACTCTGCTGACTGAAAAGAATACCAAGTATGCTTCTTGACCTTTCTTGGGGTTCAGCAAATGTTCTCGAAGTCACTAACCAGGCTTTTATCCAGGAACCTGTGCATCCTCAAGCTTGTAGATGTATCTGTTTTCTTCTCCCACCATCTTTACTTTGGTCTTCACAAAGAGTCATAGAGTGGTAGCAAGCACACAGACTTAAGATAACAGCTTGTCCCTTGACCTGTGGATTTGATTTGCCAAAACAAGAGAAACAGAATAAACCCAAAGATCCATCCAGTGTCTAGACACAATGAGTAGCTTCCATCTAATGGCTAAGTGTCATTTCACTCTATCAATATTGCAAGATACCAAATGAGGCCAATGATAGGATAAACAGAAAATCTTCTGTTTTTCCTTTATTTTTTCATCGAACCTGTTTTACAGGTGTATGCAAAGCATTCTTCCAGTATTAGATCATGGAGAATGAAATAGAGGCCTCTAAGACTAACGAGAGAGGTCCTAGTTAGATTACTGTAGCCTACTCCTACCCTTGAATTCCTGATCTGTGAAAGTCTTTTGATCTGCTACATCTGATGTCACTCAATTGGTTCACAGTCAGCTTTCACTGGGATGTACTATATGAAAAAATTCTCAAACAATATGTTAGGACCCTTGAGTTGCTGTTCTCTATAAATCAAGAACAATAATACAGACATAAAACCAAAAATGATAAAAATGTGTACATTGCATCTCTTATAAATTAGTTGGATAGCTTACATCCTGGATTTGTATGAAAAATGGATAACACTCTGAAACTCACTTTAAAAAGGACCTTATTTTTTATACAACATTCAAAGAGAAAGCAGCTTCCCACATGCAGGAATACAGAGATGTGACATGTCATATGAACGCCAACAATATATGTTGAGATGCAGAAGAAGGTAGTACTAAAGAAGGAGAGCTTCTTGAAATTCCCCTAAATATTTTTCCAGGGAGAAACATAAATGACTGTAAAGTAAGATAGACATGGCCATATGTGTATCATGGCAATCTTAGTCTAAGAGCTCATAGAAGATGTTTTGAGGACCCTGAGTCTAAAAAAGAAGGGTCTCAGTTAAATATTTTGTAATAATCCATGAAGTAAACAAGTAAAGCCAGAAGTGAATCAGTAGCAGAACAGATGAACAGGACAAGTATAAGGAAAGACTTTAAGAATGGACTTAACTTGTTCACCAACTAGGTGAAGGGACAGGGAAGAATGGAGTCAAACACAACTGTCAATTTTTTCATTGCAAAATGGAGGATGGGGCAGCGTTATTTAACAATGCATTGAATATAGTTGGAAAAACTGGTTGACTAGTAGAAAAAAGAATGAGTTCAATTTTGGACACCCTGAACTTGAATAAACTGAATATTTATAACTACATAAATACAAGTGGAGATCTCTAGATAAGTTAGATAAATAATTTTTTGGAGACCACGAAAGAAACCTGGAAGGAGACTATGAATTTCAACACAATCTGCAGCTAGATGTCAGGTTTAGCTAGAGCAATGAGTCAGCTCTGAGAGGGCATGTAGAGGGAGAATATGATAGAAGACAAAACCTTTTCCTCCTCAGTGTTTTAGAGGTGAGCGATAAAAAAGGAAAAGCCAACTAAAATCAAAACAAAAATTAATATTTTCTTACTGAAGGATAGATGAGAGGTTGTGCTCTCACAGAAAGAGGCTCTACTGCTGAAACACGCAGTTGGTTGAGTCAAATTCCACGAAGGACATAAAAAGTAGGACTAAGAGAATTTCTTTGGCTGGGGTGATTTGAACTCAGTCCCAAAGAGGTCCAAATGGAACAGTTGTGGAAAAATTAGTCTAGCTGGAGAAAAAGATGCCTTCCCCTCTGAGGTGTGCCATAAAATTAAGGAAGACAGAGAAAAGAAGTCTGTAAGGTATTAGCAGGAAGTTGAGAGAGAGGGGGTGGGGGAGAATCTTCTTCCTAATCTTCCTAACGGCCACAATGGTAGAAAGTGAGCTGATCTGAAACCAGGAGCCTGAAGCTTCTTCCAGGCCTTCCTTTGGCATTCAGGAGCCCAAGAACTTGCACCATCTTAAACTACTCTCTCAGGCCATAAGCAGGGACCTGGATCAAAAGTGAAACAACTGGAACTCAAACCAGCACCCATGTGGGGTGCTGAACCTGCAAGCAGAGGCTTAGACTTCTACACCATAACACCATTCTAACCCAATTGTTACTTTTTTTTTAATGCATGTGTGTTTCCCCTCTTCACTCTGCCTTTCAAATAAATACATCATTTGTTAATTTCACAAAAAGTTACAAAATATTGTAATGTCCCCAGGAATTCTTCATTTGGCTTTTCCAATTTTGGGTTTTTCTTTAATCATAACACATTGTCTAAGCTAGAAAACTGGCATCGCTACAACATCATTAGTTCAGTATTGTCCATATGTAGATAGCATTTCCACATATACAGGTAGACAACCAAAGGTGAGTCAGCAAGTTTTCCAACTTTGCAAAATTTGAGATGTGTGACTTTCTATAACTCTGCAAAAATGAGTAGAAAAGTGTAATCTTAATATCTGAAATCAGGCAGTTAAGAGCCTAGTATGTACTAGGCATTGACAAGTGCGTCAGACATACCAGCTATCCATTCATACAGGTCACAGTGCAAGGGAAAGTGCAAAGGGACATTAGTGAATACAGAAGAAAACCTTTTGTAATTTTTTTCATTTGCTTCCTCTTTAAAATTTATTTATTTTATTATTTTATGATACAGTTCCATAGGCTCTGGGGTTTCCTTTTCCCCTCCCCAAATTTCCTCCCCCCACCCCCATTGAATTCACCTATGTTATTACAATAGAGCAGCCCTTCATACACAGTAATAAGTTATTAACTATCTTTTTCCACTAAACTATGAAGTACAAAGGAGTGTTAAGCTTGTCAGTTATACACTAAGCATCAAAGAATGAATGATGACATTCATTCATTCAACAATGGTTTAGTCCCCTCCTATATATGGGAGACAGACACCCTGGAAATATTTGATGAACTAATAAATGACTGAATGAATGAAGTCCTATAGAATGGCTCATTTATCAATGTAAAATCTAAGGAACAAGCAACATATGATCATAATTCGTAATGATACATGCCACTTGGCAAACACTCAGAGCAAATTTAAATGAAGAAAGCTTACTTTTGATAGAAGTGATGATTTGGAGGAAAAAGTTATGTGTACACACTGGATGAGGGATGGGTGGCTCATAAAGAGAAATGCTATTCTAAAATTACTCTTCACAGGTTGAATCTTCATATATACTACTATGGGGGGAAAAACGGCTTTCTTTCATTGAACCCCCAAAAAAACTTCAGTTCTCCTTCAAACTATAGACATAAATTTGCTTGATGAAAGTATTGCTCAGGACTGGAATTCACAGTGAAGTTCTGAATTTTAAAAAATCATCATCTTTTTTAATCACTCAGCCTTAACTAAGGCCTGGAAATGAAAAGCAGGTTTGTACTACTAGACTGCAAAAGAGTGTTGTAGAGTACTCCACCTTCAGACACAGCAATGTGTAAATGGCAGAATAGGTTTATCAAGTTCAAATACTATTGACCCGCTTAAGAAGGCCAATGAGTCTTTGAAGGACTAAATAGCAAGTCTGAAATCATGCTCAAGTAAGAAATTTTATGCTGCTTAACTAGGTGGCCTTCGACAATGGGGAATTTTTAAAAAGAAAAGTAATACCTCTATAAATAAATCATTCTTACAAACAGCCTTGAAAATCAGGACCCCTTCCAATAGCAATGCCATTTGGCTTGCAAAGGTTTCCTTGGCCCTGGCTATACTTATCTAACCCATGGTCTCTCTAAATTTCCCATCCATATTCATACTTTTAATGTAAAGAAAAAACAAAGTACTGCTGACATTTTTATTTCCCTCCTCTAGCTCCTTAGAAAAAGATAAATAAACAAGCCAAAACTAATTAAAGGAAAAAAAAACCCACCAAGATGTCTGGACTAGTTGTTAAAAGGTTGGAATATTTCCACACTACCTGAGTGCTCCTCTCTCTGTCCAGCAGTCCCAGATTAAATAAAAGTTTAAGGACTAACACCTACAAAGGCACCCACTCTGACCAAACAGTGTTTATAAAATAGATATGATACAGATCTAAAAATGATAGACATGGAGACAGATGATAGAAAGCAGATATATATAGAGATGATGGTGATGTGCATAAGATACAATGACATTCTTGGGGATCGGCAAACTACCTTCATTTACTTTCCAGCACCACTTACTGTTTTCCTTCAGATTCATCTCATTTCTTTAGCTATTAGGCAAACAGTTTCACTTCACAGTTACATAAAATAAGAATCCAAGGTAGAAATAATCGTTATTTTCCACAAAACAGACCATTTTAATAATAAACTAGCTTCTACTCTAATTTTCATTATGAAATTGAAGAAAAATCTTTGAATAGACTTTACCATACAGGTGAAAGTAAGTGATACAAGACGGTATCACTTATTTAGACTTTCACCTAAGGACAGAAGTCTTCTGGCCTTGTTGTACATTTTCTGATGGTGTGAGATTGCCCTCAGCTCATTTTCCTTTGCTAGTCCCTGCTGTCTTTCCTGCCACCCAACCTCCATGAGAACATTTCTCATGTTCTGCTAGAAGTGCCCCCAAATCCTTTCTCCACATTGCTTTTATCTGTGTGTTAACAGTTTTCAAATGAGACAGGGTGCTTTTCAACACTCTCAGTAAAGAATTCCCTATAAATAATTCAAGGAATTTGAGACTGAATGTTAACGAATGAATGAGTTCACTTCAAGCATCAGGCATGTCGCTGCTCAGGAACATTTAAGTTTCATATGACTCACTCATCAAATGAGAGTTGATCTACAATGGCAACCCACTGATCTGTGAGGGCCTCAACCTGCATGGGAGTGGATGTGGAACCAGCGGAACTGGCTCATCTAAGAGTCTAACTGAATATTCTCATTTACACAGATTCTGTGTTAAGACAGTCATTTCATGGAATGAACTTGGGAGAGATTTGGAATAGATTGGAACAACAGAGGAAGTTGCAGCATCTGTTCAAACCGCTCGCTGGAGTTTTCAACAAATCCCTAACAATTCCCTCCTTTTCCCTGAGGCAGGTTAGGGACACTGCAAAGGAAGGAAGCTTAATGATCCCCTGGGTTGCAAAACATCATCACTTAGGCAAGGCCTAGTGCCTTACTTCAACTGTCCTGTGAGCAATGAACACCAACATTTCTGGAGAAGGAAATATGAGGCTCCTGAGTCTCTAAATAGAGAGGAACCCATCCAGGGTCTCCTGGAAATAACTGAGGAGCTGTGGTCCCTCGTGAGCAGGTGCAAACAGGAGTTTGAAGATGGGAGCTCTGGCTTTTGCCATGACCTCTGTGCACCTAGGAGCTAGCAAGGTCTGAAAATGTTATCTGGGTTTTATTCATCCATTCACACCAGGCTAAGAAGTACTGCCCCTAATGTTAAGCAATGTGAGAGAATCCATTCCATTCGCACTTTCATTTTTATCAGTAAACATCCTAAATGAAGACAGTGGATGATGGTCCAAATACACACTGAGGACATGAGCAGGGAAACGTTGAGCTGTTCATAGAACAGGATAATGTCCCTACCCCATCCCCTCCACCTCGCCACCACCATGGGAATTGCCCTTTGTGACATGAAATCCCACCCAGGATGTTCACACAAATGTTGGTGTCTTGACTTACTTGGATGCTGATGATGGATGGCAATAGCATTTCTCCTCCATTTAAACCAGCAAATTGAAACTTTTTTCTGTTGTTGCTCCCTAAGTAGCCTCTTTCAAACTTTTTTTCCCTAATCATTTCCTCAGTGAAGATTTAACATCACAGATTGGCTATCTGTGTGATCATGCCCTGCATGAATGTCCTTCATACATCAAAAGAAAAGTGGATTTTTTGCACCCCAAAACCAGATATTTGCCCCTTTGGAGTAGATATTAACATCCTTATCCCCTTCGAGGTGAGAATGTAAGCTTTAGATTCCTTTTGCTTTCAAGACTTTTCAGGATTTGGCCTCTGCAAGACTTTGTGCAAGCTGAAGCCCAGTTCACCAGCTTTTAGAACTCACAGTACGGAGTCAGCACAGTGGCATAGTAGGCTAATCCTCTGCCTGTGGCACTACATGTCGTATAAGCACCAGTTCATGTCTCAACTGCTCTCCACTTCCAACCCATCTCCCTGCTAATGGCTTGGGAAAATAGGATTGAATGACTCCATGCATCTACATCGGTGACTTGAAAGAACCTGCTGGCATTCAGTTTCAGACCAGCCCAACTCTGGCCATGGTAGCCAAGCAGAGGAGGTAGGTAACCAAGCAGATGGAAGTTCTCTTTCACTATCTCCCCTTCTCTCCTTCTCTGTAATTCTGACTTTCAAGTAAAAATCAATATTGAAAAAGAAAGAACTAGCAGTATGTACACCTTTAAAACACTAAAATTTCACATTGCGCACATAGCAGATATGGTGTCAGCATATATGCTCAAACTGACTGCTATTTGGCATATAGTTCCAAAAATTATCTGCTTTTGTATTACTGCTAAATCATAGGTACTGGCTCAAATGTTATGCATTGATGCTTATTAATGTAGTTGGATACATTATGTGCTTCTCTGGGACACTTTAGTCTAATCGTTTTTCCCCTCATGAATTGGAAATCCAATTTTCCTTTCTATACCAGACATGTTTTTGAACAGCATAGACCTCTGCAATATCCTTTCCTATAAAGGTCTTAACACTTGCCAAATTCCAAACTTTGTTTTTCATAATCTATACCAACTACCAAATCACTGGTAAAGGTGGAAAAATTGGGAATTCACACTAGTTTTTTTTTAAGCTCCCCACTCACAACTCAAAGAAAGAAAAGTCAACATCTACATTTCTGCTATAAGCTCTAAGTTTGTCAAAAAGTATTTTTTTAATGGAGGTGTTTCCCAATTACATTAAGCAGAAGGAATCATTAAACAGGCACCTGCCACTCTGGGGAAAAGTCTACACATTCAACTCTAGTCATCATAAAACAGAAGTATCCTAAACAGAAATTTTTGCTGTTCCATGGCACCTACAGCCATCATTTAGCAGTCTCTCTTCTCAGTAAGTCTGCTCTAAGCTACTGATAGCATTCAATTAATAAACCCAGTATTAGACTTTGTGATGCAAAGAAATGAAGTGCTAATAAGGACCACCTGTGGCTGTGAACAGCCTCCATGTGTCCAGCCATATTCTCCAAACTGAGTGAAAATGTTTGAGATGGGTCTATTAAGGCCCTTACAGAAAAACCCAAAGTAAAAACATGGTAGTTATTCAGCATACCAAGGGCCTCAGAGAGATTCCAAAGGATACATTATGTTTTGTATCAATTAAATTTCAAAACATCAGTTCCAAAATCTTTTGAAGGAAAGCGTGATCCTAATTTCACTTATGATGCTTGTGGGCCTATTATTCTTCAACACATTCTAATTAAATCTAAATTAATTAATGAGGGAAAATGGGCACATTGGAAAAATAAGCACATCCAAATTATGCTGTGTTTTTGCACCCTCAAAGAAGTGGTCATTGATAAGCATATCTGAAATATGCTTTGAAAGACCTTAATTTAAGGCCAACACCAACTTTTAATCAACCCTTATGATTTTCATATTTTCACATTTTGCCCTATCACTCTTATCAGGCTGATATCAACAGCCTGTTAATATTAACGGCTCTTGCAGATTTTCTAACACAGATTTCCTAGCAAAGAATGCTTCTCTGAGTGACCTGGAGAGGTTTTGAGTGTGGATATGCAGACACTCTAACCTGGGCAGACTGATTGGGATTAAGATCTGGATTCCTTATACTTAAATAACTACCTCCAGATTTTGTTTTGCATATAGGTTTAGAAGTAAATGAAGTAGTCCTTGAAAAGTCCATTCAATGAACACGCAACATATATACCATTAGAGATGATGTGTGATTGTTTTTATTTACATGCAACTTGAAATATCTCTGTTATGAATGAGGTAAATATGCCCAGAAGACAAATGGTCTTTATCACAAGTACAGCAATCATAGAGAAATGCAAACACAGCCCTTTCATCCTCTCTGACCCTGTTTGACCCACATGCTTTGCCTTAAGAGTAGTAGGTAGATAATGCTGTGTTCCCAAATTCATGTAATTCTCCAGCTGAAACAATTTGCACACACATACACATTATTGACTACAATATCCCCAAAACAACTAAAGCATTCTAAGTTTGTCAAGCCAATTAATTAAATGAGAGGGAAATCCTTAAATATTAAGGAGATGCTTACAATAATAAAAATATTCAGAAATAAATAAGGAAAGTCAAGACATCATAATAATAAGGGATCCAAGCTGTGTATCACTGGAGACAATGCAATAAAACAAAAGAAAGTTATTTAACGAGAACTGTGAGGGCTACGACATCTCATGGACAAACCTAGGAAACTAAATCCTGAGTGTAAATTCCAGCCCCTGCCCAGAGCTGAACATTGCAGCACTGTTCCCAGCAGGGACTGGGCTATTGGGCAACCTCTACTTTGAAGACAATGACTTTGGTGTGTGACAGAGCACCAGCACCTCAAGGCCTGCAATTCACTTGAGGCCACATGAGCAGCTTCTTAAATAAAGAGGGAATGACATGGCAACAAATGCTGGATCCCTGTTTCCTGCACAAGGAAAATGGGGGAGGAAACACCACAGCCTTTCACCTAGCACGTCCCTCCTTCTCAGTAGCTCACAAGTTTCCACACTGCGCTGTGTGGTTCCACCAAGCCCACCTCATGCTTTCTGAAGTGTTGTATGTAATCTGGCTTTTTTTTTTAATTTATTGAGGATCTAAGATATTTAATCTTTCATCCAAGTTTTAGCAGAGTGTTAATGCACAATACAGGTGTTAAGTGTTTGACCCAATTCTATTTGTCCCATAAGCCCCATCTTTTTGGTTTGGTTTGGTTTGGTTTGGTTTGGTTTGGTTTGGTTTGGTTTGGTTTGGTTTTACATAAAATGTTGTGGTGTCTTGATTTCTAGGAAAACATATATGACATTAGAGAAAAAAACAATGTCATAGCTCATCTAATCCTCATCTGACTCAATTTTGCAAGAGAACACAATGGTTACGGCTTTCATTTGACATCCAAATTTCACCTCAGGCACCTTTTCCACCTGTGCTCTCCTTCTTTCTTCTAATGTAAGCCAAGTTTCCCCACCATTTGAAAGCCTTTTCCTAGGACATTCCATGGAAAGAAATGCAAAAAATGGGAGCTGCTTCCAGCCCCACTGGAAAAAAAAAAAAAAAGAAAGAAAGAAAGAAAGAAAAAGAAAAATTGCTCAGCATCCAACCAAATGGAAATTAGTTTTTAGTATTTAGGTCAAAAGTTTACCAAGAAAGTTTTTAAGAAAATTTTCAGGCCAAAAGAAAGAAACAGAGGCTTGCAAGAAATAGAGCCTAAGGGGAAAAATTCCAGCAGCAATCTGAAATAACGTTGGCAATTTTCCCAAAGTGACTGATAACTATTGAGTTACTTTCCCCAAGGTCAGCAACAGAGTAGGAATCAGAAAGACCAACTTGGGACCCTTCTTTACTCCCTTTAAATATTGTGTTTCTGTTGCTTGGAATGTTCCTATTTCTGCATGAGACTGTTCTCCTGCTATATTTCACACCCCCTCTGGCTTCACATCACAAGAGCAAGGTCAGTATTTGTTTGTAATGGAATAGGGGTGCGATGGCGAATAATACAGATGTATATTTTATTTGGAACAAATGTAGTTCACCTTTCTTCTCTGAGTAAATAAAACTTTTCAGAGAAGCTGCAGTGTATAAGTCTTCAAAAGGAGGTCCTCCTTGGATATTCAAAACATAGCTTATCAAACCACAAGATCCTCTCATTTCAAACAAGAAGCACTCACAAAGAAAAAGTCTCATTAAGACACTTGTTGGGTGTTTGGTTTGTTTTGGATGACTACCATTTCTTGTGGTGAATTTTAAATGTTAATAGAAAAACAATCAAATTATGCTAGTGAAATTGGACATAAGGGCTAAAACGAATGAATATCCACAATAGCCTAGAATGGTAAGCCCCTCACTTTCAGTTTTTACAAGTTTTAGAAGAAACATTCCTACATTAAAGTTGAATGCTAAGGCCAAGATGAACTGATTTTCCTTAACTTCTGAAATAGAGATAGGGCAGAACCAATCTTGTGGCACGCAAGTGTATTATCTCCCACTTGGAAGAGGGCAGGAACCAAAGCTACACAACAGAAAGTGTTCCATAAGATCCCTCTTCTGTTTCGTTTGTGGCCACATGTGTCTGTCTAATCTTGACCACAGAACCAAAATGTTGAAAAGACTTTGAGGGTTCATCAAATCCACACCCAGGCCCATGGGAAGA
Source organism: Ochotona curzoniae (assembly GCF_017591425.1). Lineage (NCBI taxonomy): Eukaryota > Metazoa > Chordata > Mammalia > Lagomorpha > Ochotonidae > Ochotona > Ochotona curzoniae. The sequence continues at coordinate 37,678,282 of NW_024466004.1, forward strand.
CCTCCCACTAGTCCTCCAGACACAAGGAGACTCACCCCACATACAAAGACCTCCATGAAACCTTACACAAAGCGTTCAGACACCAGCTGGCCTGCCAGCAGTGACTTGGCTTGTTGAATTTGCATTGGCCCCACCCCTCCATTAATCAATCCCACCCCAGCCTCTCAGAACGATCTTGTTGCCTCTTTAAATATCCCACATTAAATATCCCACATCTGCCTGCAGCTATGTTTGTAGTACTGTCTCCCTCCAGCCCCCAAGCCAGCAGAGACCTCTGAGGAGCCAAAGGCACAGGTGTGGGTCTCAAGCAGTTGAGTTCCTCCCACCAGCCCCCACATGACCATTGGCAGCCCTTTGGCTTGTGAGCGGCTAGTGAGAGGGGAGGCAAATTCCTAAACACTCCGGAGCATTGGAGTGTTTTATTCTTTGCAAGGAAAAGATTCATAGATCTTTTCCTAGGGAGGCTGAGTGTGACATTTGATTTGGAAATATCTGCCCCCTTAAAAAAAAAAAAAGTTAAGTGACTTAATCATCATTTAGCTGCCAGAAATCAAACCCTCCATGAAGTTTCAAGATTTGTATGACCAACTTCTAATGAAATTCTTACTCTGCTGTCTGGAGGTAACAAGAGAGTAAGTTTTCCTTTCTTTTGTTAATAAGACAGAATTTAAGGTGCTAGAAATATCCCCAGGTCTAAAGAAAAAGGTAGTAAGAATGACGTTTCCTGGGACATGTCTGGGACAAGAAAACTGAATCAGGAATAAAAAGCACACAGTTAGTATTGAAAGGAAATGTCTGCTTCTTCAATGCTTGGATTGCTCCAGTTCAGAGTGGCTCCTGAAAACATCTTTGCACCCAAATGATCTAAGTGAAATAGGGAGGATTACCAATAGTAAAACAGCTTGGATCCCAGTTAAAACAACTGGGAGATCAGTGCCCTGCTGCCTTGCCCGACTAGGCTATGCTGGAGATTCCCTGAAAGCCATTACTTGCACTGTGATAGGCTGAGTCCTGCTTTGGGGCCTGTTTCTGTTCCAACAAGAGAGGCAAGGTGTCCTAGAGCTGTGTGAAGAACTGCCTGGGGTTCCTGCTGTGGCTTCCGGTGACATGACACCCCTCAGAACAAGCCAACAGCCAGCTACAAAATGGGGAGAGCTTCAGGAAAAACAGACTCCCCCCAGGTGGTACGAATGTCAACCCCAACAATCAAGGACTACACCCAGAGTTAGATCAACTGGCTATGCCTCTGTGGATAAAGGCACCAGCTACCCCCTGACTTCCTGTTGTTTGTGGGTTTGTATGAAAGCCTCATTGGAACTAAAAGCATTTAGTTGACAATCAGTCTTATAATTACCAAGAGCCTCTTATCATTTATCATAATAAACTCCAACCCATCTTACTTGTCCCTACATTAACTGAGAAATTCCAGACAAGCTCCTATGACCCCTAAGAGCTCAGATGACCCTATCCTGATGTGTGACTATGAATCATATTAAGTCAGTGTTCCAAGGCAAGGATCATGCTTTTTTTTTTATGAGGTGATTTTTCCTCAGACCAAATGAGAACGTTTTTACACGGCGAGAAGATTGCTTAAACAAACTAGCTTCGTGTGACCATCATAAACCTTTCTCTTTTTGGGTTTGCAACTGGGGTGCCATAAACATCAGATTTTGTCCATTTATATGTATGGTTCACAGTCCAGATGTTAACTGTCTTCAGGTGAAAATCAAGTTATTTGTATAAAGAGTAGCAGCGCCCCCTGCTGGCTTACAAAGCAGCATTGGGTTTTTACATAGTGGATGTCAGGGTATAAGGTCCTTTGATGCTGAAATATCTCGAAGTTAAGAGGGGAAATGAGATTTTGAATGCAACGGTCTTCATTTCCTTAGCGACTCCCACTGCAATAAAGAGAGTCTCACATTTCTTCAATTATTATTCCTAGCATTTAATATAGCCGGCCACGTTAGAACTGATGACATCTCCATGGCAGTCTTCCCCATTTCTATGGGAGCAGGAGTTCTATTCTTCCCACTTTTTAAAATATTCCCAGTCTGGGACAATAGACCAACATCAGTGGCAGTCTTTCAGGTGGCCCTTCAGAACATCCTACTGAATGCTCTTGAACAACAGGCTACAGATTCCAAGACACTTGGCTTGCTAATCTGGAGATTAATACATGCTTGAATCTACAATCAGGAATTTCATGACCACCCAGACAAAATATAGAATATCAAATCCTGATCTAAAAGCAGGTATTGAATTTGACCACCTCAAGTGTTTACTACCAAATGAATCTTTATGGAGTCAGAAAATCTAGACAACTTTTAGTTGGCTATAGTGTGTCACTCCGCAGAAGTTGAAGTGTATTTAACAAGCACGTAGTAAATATTTGAACCGTTCTGCCCCAGATAGCTATCAAGAACACAGAGATAAACAGAAACCAACCTACTACTCATGAAGTTTCATGTCTAAAGGCAAAAAAGAGGCAAGACAAAATTTCCCAACTCAATGTCTTGGCCAAGGACAAAAAGAAAGGGTCCCAATATCCTGGAGAGAAGGTAGTCAGAGAACAGAGATAATTTCCCTGAAGAAATGATGCTACGATTGAGATTAAAAAGTTGGGATCTCGGGACGGGGCGTCTCATGCCTGGATCCCAGACGACAGCCACCATGTGCACATGGTGAGCTGTCCCGGGCCTGCCTGGGCTCCAGGGGCTGCTCCCTTCGGGGTGAATACGCAGAGGGAGGAGGTCTCGTGACTGGGCAGGTCCGGGACCCACCCGCTACCTCCATTGGGCAGTGAATGAGATTGGGAAGGGGCACGATCTTGGGCCTGGGAGTTTAAACTTCCAGCGGCCTCCCAGCTGCTGGTGGGTCTCAGGACAGGGCGTCTCATGCCTGGATCCCAGATGACAGCCACCATGTGCATGTCATGAGCTGTCCCTGGACAGCCTGTGCTCATTTGGTGCCAGGCTCTGCCTGCTGGCTGCCCGGCCGAGGAGCTCTGGGGTTTTGGTTCTTTAAATCACTGCTTAGGTAGCTCCAGGGTGAGCCCATTGTGCTTCTAGGACGTGAAGCATTGGTAAAGATTCCCATTGGCAGTAATTCTTCCTTTGTAAAACTTGTAATCACTGAACAATGCTGACCACCAAATACAGTCCATGCAAAAACTATGTCTTGGGGCTTGTCCTGCAGAATTATATCATGTTACCTGACATGATGATGGATCAGGAGACGGGTCACATTAAACAAGACATTACATTAACTAGCACTCAAAAACCATAACAGGGAGTAAATTCTGTGAGGGATGTGTGGGCCACACCCTGTGGAAATTCTAGCCCTACTGGTTAGCTCAAGAGTTGGGGTGGTGATGGACTAAGCTAGGTGTGACCAAGGAGCCTGCCATCAATCACAGGTAAAGGAACCCCCAATAGTCTGGACTGGTCAGGGCAGCAGCACCTGAATGTGCATCCTGATTAGGGTGTGGGGTGAGCCAGGCTGCAACATTCACCAGCTCATACAAGGCCAAATGGAAGGCCAGACTGCACCGGGCACTAGCCTAAACCCAATGGCATGTATGAGAACTGGGTCTGGGAGTGGATAAAGTGGAGGAACTTGGGAAACTCCCTTGGCAAGTCATAACTCCCGCTGGTGAACATGTGGTCCAGACCTGGGGGTCAGACAAGCTGGGAAAAGCAGCTCCAATTTCTGGCAAATGTGTCAATTGGTAATGGAACAGGGTAGATCAGGCAGGACTGAGCTAACCTTAGCCCACAAGCAAAACTAGAAACCAGGAAGGAGCACAGGTCATGCCGAGCTAGGGTCTTGCACCTACTGGTCTGCGTGAGCCAGGAATGCTAAGCCACAGTGTCTAAGGCAGAGGTTGGGACAAGTGAGGGGCTATGCCAAGCTGAGTCAGAGCAACCACTGGCATGCATGTGATCTATGGCTGGAAATAGGCCCAGTTGGGGAACTAAGGGGACAACCCTAGCTGGGTGGAAGTTCCCACCAAGGAGCATGTGACCTGGAATGGGAGCTGCGTTCTGATCGGGAACCAGTTGTAGTCTCCCTTGGCACAAGTGTGGACTGGGATTAGATGCACCGAGCTGGGGATTAGATGCACCAACACCCTCTGGTGTTCTGGAGGACCTGGATAGATGTGTGATGGACTAGGCAAGGTCTCAGCCCTTAATTTACCATGTGTGAGCTCTATGTGGGTATGGACAAACCATGGCTGGGCTGAAACATCCAACAGCAAGGACCAGTTTGGGTTGAAGGCCAGTCAGGAAAAGGCACTGTTCCTGCTATGACAGGAGGTGGACTGAGTAGGGCTGGCTCATGGACCCACTGGTAAGTGTGAAACCTGGCACTGGGAGAAGTTCTGATGGGCAACTCCTCTGGCAGGACACAGACCCTGCAGGTAAGCACAAGAAAAATGATAGGAAACAGCCTAGAACAGGCCATGGAAAGTTACCCACTGGCATACAATTGGCAGGGGTTGGGGGAAGACCAGGCTGAATCCGTCCATGTCATCCACTGGCAAATCCAAGCACCAGAACAGTGTGGGTCGAGCCAGGTTCGGTCGCAACAAATTGTAGTGCACATTATGGAATGCCAAGGTCAGGTTGCCTGTACTGGAAGTGACCGCAGCACCCAACCAGCAAGCGTGAGAACAAGGAAGGGAGGGGACAGAGCTGGCAGGGGAATAAGGGGTGGTTCCTTTGCTGGACAGCTGGAGAGCATGGGCTGGGATGGGGGCAGACCAGACTAGGCAGGGCTACAATACCTGTACACCTCATGTGGACTAGATCAGGGAAAAGCCAGGCTGATCTGATTATTCCTACTGGTGCAAACAAAATTAGAGTGGGTGAGGGTTGTTTGGGCTTAGCCGCAGCACCAGCTGGCAGAAGCTGGCACTGGGGGCTAGTTCTGTCAAGTCAAACCACAGAACTATCTGGAGAGTGCATAATCTAGGAGTGGGAGAGGCCTAGGAGGGAAATAGTGGGCTCCTCCCTCTTGGGTTACCACTTCCACAGGAGGGCATAAAACTAGGACAGGGGATGAGGTGGAATGGGGTATGGGACAGACTGGACTACTACACATAATGTTTGCTACACATACTGGCAAACCAGGGTAGGGGGCAGGCCTGGTGGGGGTTATTGCGGGTCACTCCAACTAGGCTGCAGCTCACACTGGTTTATGTGAGGGCCAAGTATGTGCTGGGCAGAACCAGGCTGGACTGCAACACCCATTGGTTCCAGTGGAAGTCGGGAGTGAAAACAGAACCAACCCAGCAACTGCAACCACCAGCTGATCGGGGCGACGGACTGTGCCGGGCCCTGTACTTGATAGCATATACAAGAATCTGGTTTGAGAACACCTCAGACCAAGTTTCTTTGGAGATCTCCCCAATCAAAATGCCAGACTCAGAACCCTAACCAAGAAAAGAGAGAAGACAGAACAGGTCAACCAACCATCTCAGCTATATCTTGGCAGCAAAATACAGGGCAAACAGAGACTCTATGATGGACTATGTCAACCAGTGGATTCTTCAAAGACCTCATAGTGCTTGGAGTGGCAAGATTGGCAGTGATTCGTAACTGTTGAAATATCGAAACCACTTGAGCAAGAACCTCAGAGCATACCCTACATCTGGGACCTGGGGAGGGTGGGAAATTGGGTGAGCCTTCTCCCTTAATACCCCTCTTTAAACATGAAGGAAACAATATGGAAAAAAGAATAGTCTTACCCACTTTCCTGTAGCCCTTGAACCTTTTTACCCTGATTAACTATGTAAAGATTGTCAAAATATAATAAAAAAAGAAAATAAATAAAAATAAAATAAGTTCTGATATAAAAAAAAAGTTAATAGAAGTTCCTGGAGGCTAGGGCATGAGTATTCCAAGTATACTGATGGGCCTGTGAAAGGCAACTTAACTGCTCTCAAGTTATTGGGTATGAAACCAGTGAGGATCAATGACTTGGACAAAACTGACATGCAGCCTTAGGAACCACTATTCTCTCAGACATATGAACTTACCTATTCTCAGAAACTCAGGCAAGTCACAGTATCTGTCTTTTCATGACTGGCTTATTTCACTTAACAGAATAGATATAAATTTATCTGAAAAATGATAGAGAGGGGGAGAGATGGATGGATGGATGGATAGACAGACAGATGACTAGATTGATCGATCATTCACTGGCTAACTTCCTAAAGGCTCTCTACAGAGACTTGGGGCTAGGCCAAGTCAAAACTGGGAGCCAGAAACTCCATGCAAATTTTCCATATCAGGAGTGACGGAAATCCAAGCACTTGGGCTACCATTTTTTGCCTCCAAGGAAGTGTTAGGAGTAATTTGGATTGGAAAAAAGAGAGGGGATTTGATGTCAGCCACCCCAGTACTAAGTGTGCCACAATGCCTGCTCCATAATGCAATGCTTTAATAATCGAAGCCTCACCCCAGACCTAGCCCTAGGTGATGCCAAGTCATTTCCTTTCACCATACCAAATAAGCACCCAACTACAATAGGATACAATAATCTCTATCTCTCTCTCTCTCACACACACACAGTTTAAAATCAGTGCTTTATATGGTCACTGTCATGCCTCTAGCAAGATTGCTGCCTTTGCTGTACACCTGTCTCTAACATGTACATCCTACTTCACTTTGATAATTTACCCTCGGTCTCTCAGTCTATAAGCCCTACACTGCAAAGTACAGTGTTGGATTCACATGAGATAACTACTAATAATTTGATAAACAAGGCATTCATTAGCTCATTTTTTTTCCACCAGGAAGACCTACTTCAAGATAGCTAAGTAAGACTATGCCTTTATCTAAATTAGTTCCAAAATCCCATAATCCATATAGGTTCATATTAACAGGCCCTAACTTTGACAGGTTTTGGAAATATACCTCACAGGTAGCTGGTCTCTGAACTTTGTCTTGATCCTGTACACTAGGGACAAGATGCTGTCGTTTTGTCAAGCTCTCATCATCCACTCACCAACCCATTATGTTGCTCTGCCACAGAGGAAGGTTATACCTAGGAGATTACTGCAGTTATACTTAACTTCTGTATTTCCAGAGAATAGATTCATCCCCTGCCTCTAATAACCAAAGTCCTGTCTATATTTTAAGTCATGGATTCTTGACTCTCTCACCCCTGGCCTGTAGCACTAACTGCACCTCCAATAAGAACACCCGAAATGTTGTTTGATTTCCTTATCTTATTTCCTGTCTTGTGGCCACAGTCCTGATGCTGACCTCAAATCTTGAACCACAATCTGTTGCAGCAACCTCGGGGCTCCAGGTCCTGGCATGGTGATTCACAGATTCCTCACAATAGAGTTTGGTCTGGACCCCACCATCTCCATGGGGACGTCACGTCTTATTTGATGCCAGTAGAAAATGAGATTTCCAGATTCCTAAGTGCCTAGAATTGTTCATAAGACTTTATATTTAGAGGTATTGAAAGCAAAACCAAACATCAAAACATCCAAAAGCTTAGCTCCTGAACTTATCATCCATGTCTGAACCAAACCATCCCCACCCTAATTAAATTCATTTTTCTGATAACTATGGTTTTGCTGAATCTATTTTTCCATAACTATTGAAGCACTTAATTTTGAAAAAGGCTTCCCTTCCTTATGGATGCCCACTGTTGAAATTCCTCTTTCTCTCCTGTCTCCATAAAAATTCTTAATCTCTTCTTACAATGAATATCAACTGAATTTAGAAATGTGGCAAGGACAAATGCCCAGGCCCAGAGAAAAGCAACAATTCAAAATTCATATTTGTTTTCTTTAAGCTCACGTTACATATTGCCCCACCTCACTTTTCTCCCTCCCTGTTCTCTCACCACCACCATTTTCCTCCATATTATTGCATAATACAGTCCTGCAGCAACAGTCACAAGCCCAACATTCTGTTATTTAAGTGTATCATGGTATTGTAAAGATGAGCAATGCTAGAAAACCTAGTATTATATTGTCAAGGTATAGTTAGCAGTTTCTTTTGCAAGTCCCATTTTACTTGGGAATAGAGATGCATACTGCAATATATCTTCAGTTCAAGGTATACTAGTCTCCAATATGAAATTCATGTATGATAATAAATGTATATACAGGTTTACCTATATATGTTTCTTTTGAATTTTGCATAAAGATTGCCTTATATCAAAGAGGACATGCGATATTTATCCTTTTGGGATTGGCTTATTCACAGATCATATTGGTCTCCAGTACAATTTTTTTATAACAGCTGTATTTATGATCTTTTACAATACCATAAAAGAAAATCTGAGGTGAAACCAGTGCATACTGCTATCCAATCTGATGAATTCAAAAATTAGCTTGTGAACATAGACCCCAAATGGAAAAAGAAATGAAAGAGTTCAAGGTAGATATAAAAACTGGGGGTAAACAGACAACTCATGAACTTCAATCATGGAATAAATGCTCTCAAACAGTTATGAAAGTATAGAGGTAAAACAGCTACTGCTTCTCTGTGGTGTAACACTGTTTGACCATAACCTGGTTTTGTGGTATTGATCTAGTGTAATGAAAAATAGTAAAACTAATTTTTATGTGTTCCTTGTGAAATCAGATTCTTTTTTATCTTAACCTTGGATTTGATTAAATTTCCTGATTTTGGTAACTTAAATATGCAGTGAAAACAGTCATTTTGTGTCAGTATTTTTATGCCTACATACTGCATTACTTTGCTAGAATTTCAATAAAAAATGCTACAGATTGGGTGGCTTCGATAATAGCAAGTTCCTTTCTCACGGTTCTGGAGAGGGTAAGACGAAAGTCAGCATGTTGCTGATGGCTCCTCCCAGGAACTCGCAAGGGAGGTAATGAACTAGGTCCTTCTCCTGGTTGTGGTTGGCCATGCTTTCCGTACGTCTTTTCACATTATCTTCCCTATAAGTATGTCTATGCTCCTTTCAATCATAGACATATAGGTGTGTCTATGCTCCTTTCAATCATTCACGCTAATGATCTCATTTTAAATTGATTATCTCTCCAAGCATCCTATATCCACATAAAGCCACATTCATTCTGAGATATTGCACATTTAAACTCTAGTATAACAGGGCGAAGGGGATTGAGTATATGACATGATTCAATCCATTATGCATGCCATGTTCATGTTTTTAAACCTTGCTTTAGGAAGGATTTCATATGAGCATAGTATCATGCAAAGAAAATTTAGGAAGTATGCTAGACAACAAAATGTACGTCCCTTTTCCCCTGCTTGCAAAACTTTCAGCAAAAAATGCTCCCACTAGTTCTCCACCTGGAGAACCAAGCAGGAGAACTCCCTACTTATTTTGGAAGACAGTTTCTTAGGTAGAGGTTATCCTTCATCTGTAGCCACAGAAATGTTTGCAAAGTGGGCATTCTACTCTCAAATTCATTAGGCTTAGATATTTATTTTTCTAAGATTTAGTTATTTTTATTTGAAATGTAGTTACAGAGAGAAGCAGAGACACAGAGAGAGATCTTCCATTCGCTGGACCACTCTCCAAAGGGCCTCTCAATGACCAAAATTGAACTAGGAACTTCCTCCAGGTCTCCCAGATGGTTACATGGGGCCAAGAATTCAGGCCATTCTTCACTGCCCTCCAAGGCCATAAGCAGGGAGCTAGACTGGAAGTAATGCAGCCAGGGTGTGGACTGGTTCATGTATTGGATGCTGTGACACAGATGGATGAGCTTGCTACACCACAGCACCAGACCCCAAGTGCCAATATTTAAATGCTGTACTTCGTAGTTTGGTGAGAAAACTTTCCCACTTTCATCATAACTGAGGCCCATTGTTCATCCCATTCTCATGTCATCCAGTCAAAAATTACTACATAACTCAAAAAGGTCTGATGTAAAATGAAAATAAAATGCCATTTGTTTAAAAATTAGTAGGATTTGAGGATGTTTAACTGGTGTAGCAGTACCACTTGTGATCTCCATATTTTGTGTCAGATACCTGAGTTTGAGTCTCAGCTCTGTTCCCAAATGTAACTTAAAGCTAACATACATCCTGGGAGGCAGAAGGTGATGGTTCAAGGCCTCTGGTCCCTGCCATCTACGTGAGAGACTCAGATCAAATTCTAATTCCCTGGCTTGGATCTGACCCAGCCTCAGATGTTGTCATGGACATTTTCAGAGTAAATTTCACCAGTCAGGATGAGAGAAGACATGACTCAACAGCTAATCCTTTGCTTTCAAGCACTGGCATCTCATATGGGTCAGTTAGTGTCCCAACCATTCCACTTCCCATCCAAAGAATAACCCAAGTCCTGGAGACTGCCACCACATGGAAGACCCTGGCTTCTGGCCTCAGATCAGCTCAGCTCTGGCTGTTGCGGCCATTTGGGGAGTGAAACAGATGATGGAAGATATTTCTCTCTGTGTCTCCACGTCTCTCTGTATCTTTATTTCAAATAAAAATAAATAAATCTGGAGGGGAGTGTGATTTCATCATTGTAGGATAGGATATTAAGAAAGCTTCATGCAAGAAATCCTACCTGAGAAAAGTGTAAGGAAAAGTGAGTAGCACCCACATGAGAACAGACATTTCATTCCAAACTTGCTGTAGCAAGATCAGCCACTATCGTTTAAACTTGGCAGAATCTTACAGGCAAGCAAGAACTGAGAAAGTTTTATAATGGAAAAGTCAGTCAATTCTCTATGGAGTAGAAAAAAAAATAATTCAGTAAAGAAGGTGGCCAGAGAATTTAGAAAGTCACATGTTCCCCCACAGAGAATATCCCTGGCCAGAGAATAGGCATTCCTAAATCTAGTAGGTTCAAGCACACAGCCAGATTCACAAAGTCCATGCCAAGGGACCAAAACTGCCCGTTGTACAGCACCATGCAGTTTTTCATACACGACTCTGAGCTAGTAGATCAGTGGATAGATTGCTATCTCTGTCCCCTGGCATCCCCACTGCCCTTCCCCAAAAATCAGGATCTCTGATTCCCTCTGGAGCCCGAGGTGGGGACAAATGAGGCACAAGAAATAATCAAAGCACACGCTCCACTCAGGTGACCACATACATCATCTGGACATGGACCCACAGTTGCCTTGCTCTACATGTGTTGAGGAAAGGGGATTAGTGTAGTCTTCCATTACACCCACAAAACAGAGCTACAAGTTCTGATAACAAAAATGACCACAATGCCAAAAAAGAAGCAAAATGACTTTCTTCTCTCTAGTTCCCAATCCAGCAGGGCACATACCTTGGACACAATGAGTGACTGTTTTCCTTGCTGGCGACTCAACAGGGCCTCCATGTGCACACTGTCCCTTGCCTTAAGGCTCGGAACAAAAGAGTAATGAACATGACAGAAGTTCCCCTAGTCAGATAAGTCCTCATGTGGGTTAGAGTTTATCAGAAAGAAAGGGTTCTTTGTCTTAGTTACTGAAGACACTACAGGAGTCAATACAACTCTGGGTGTCAAGATAAATGTACTACAAAGGAAACCAGCCGAAAGAACTCATTCTGATGTGAACTATTTCCACAATGGTAAGTTTCTACCTCCACAAGTCATGCTGACTTAATCTCACATTAATTTTCATGTCAATTTATAATCAAGTGATTTGATACAGTAGAGATGGAAGGTGGCACTTAGTACGGCTGATGTCATTTGACCCCCTAGATCTTCACCTTCACACATACACTCAACAAATATTTAACGAGGACTTTCTCTATGCCCAGCTCAATTCCAAATGTTTCAGGATTACAACAGTGGACAAAATACACAAACATCCTGATCTTCATGATTCTTACATACTAGTGGAAGAAGGCAACTAACAAATTTAACAAGTAAAACTTGTAATGTGTTAGAAGATAAAAAGTGATTAGGGAGAGTCAATCTGAGAAAAGTGATAGTGTTTGGGGGAAGATCACAATTATGAGTGGTGACGCCATAAGGGAGAGAATTATACAGACAAATGGGGAAGAGTGTTGTAGGGGAAGAGGGAACAGTAAAGACAAAGACACTGAGCGGGAGCGTCCCAAGAGGCTGAACCATCAAGTCTCAACACAGACCTCGATCAGTCATTCTGAGTACTTAATATCCTACTATTCATGCAAAATGGGACCAGCAACACTAATTCATGTAGAACTGATAATGTTCCCAAGTCTATATGGGAGAGTTCTTTAAACAATCAAGTTGGTAATATGTTGTGTAATTGAAGTTACCCTCCACCTTCCCTCCTTTCTAGCTGCCTTTTTTGTTCTTCTTCCTATGTCCCTACCCAACCACAGATCCAATTCCAAATGAAAGTGTGGCCTTAGGTGCTACCCAGAAAGAAATCTGGATGGCCTATCCAAAACCCACCCTAATTCAGCTATCTATGGAATTCTCTTACACCTGATGGCTGTCTGAGTTTCTAGAAGGAAGGAAGGGATCACACACTGGGCACACTTAGCACCAGTAGCCATTACCAGGAGTCTCTGTTCTCTTCACAGAACCTGACACAGAGGAAATGCTCCATCAGTGCCAAGAGATTTGGATTATATTGAAACAGAGTTTGAGGCAGAGTCAGGAAGACAGAACAATAACATGCATGGCCAAAGAAACAGAGGCCAAGAACTAAGGATACAGATACTGATAATTATGGTGAAATTAACAGCTACAACAGTAAAGCATTGGTCCACCAGAGAAATCCTGCTTTACTTGTCTGCCTGTTTAAGTTGCACCTCCAGGCCTGATGACTCCCACATGTCTGTTCTCCACAGAGAGGATACACTATGAAGAGGTTGAGCACTAACAAGGAAAATGGAAACATTGAAGTGGAGAAAACCCCAAGAAATTGAGACGTGTGTTCATACCAACTTACGGAACCAATTTGTGTTTATTGGTTCTTCCCGCAGGAAGGTTGGTTTTAGCATCTGACACACACACTGCCCAGTTCCCCACTCATGGTGAGGCAATAGCTGAACTAGCCTAGTGGTCAGCCAAGAGACCTGTGGCCATGCCCAGGGGTGATTCACACTCAACTCAGTGAGGAGAATGGAGAGCCAAAGCTTTGCACAAATATACACAAACACCAAGTTCAGATACAAAATCAGAACTGGAGCTTCTGCCACATTTTAAGAAATAGCTGTTCTTCAACGTTTTCTCACTTCTGCTCAGTGATACCCGGTGAGTCCATCTTACCCCCCTCCTTGCCTCCAGACATATTTACCCAAGATCTACATTTTCATTTCTATGAAATAATAATAATAATGGGATCAGAGCTGCAACATTGGCATCCTGTATAGTCACGGGTTTGAGTTCAGTGCCCTATTTCAGAGCCAGCTCCCTGCTAATGTGCCTGAGAAAAGCAGTAGAGGATGGTCCTAGTGCTTAGAGCCCTGTACCCACACATAAGATACATTAGACACTCCTGGCTGCTGGCTTTGGGGTCACTCAGGCCTGGCCACCAGCAAATTGAATGTTGCTTAGGTATAGGACTTTATTTTTCACACTTATTTGACATACATATATACACTACAATGTGAGGACAGCAAGCAACAGAACACAAGACAGTAAGTTGGTTTCTTGTGTATCTGCATTTTTCATGTGTGCATTCATTAAACACAGGTTTATGCTAATACAATGTTGTCCTTTGTTCAGCACCAGAAGTTTTATGATATGTACATTCGCAAGACTCACAGAACCTGATCTCCATTACAAAAACAACCAAGAAGACATTCCTGACAACTCACTCAGGCCCTCTTGAATTCCTGATGAAGCAAAACATAGGAGTTCCCACTGAAGGGATGGAACATGTTCTCCTTAAATATCCCAAGAGCTTGTGTAATGCACATCCCATATCCCATACTGGTGCCAGTTTGTGTCCCAGTTGCTCCACTTCAAACCCAGCTTCCTGCCATTGGACCTGCAAAAGCAGCAGAAACTGAACTAAGTGTTTGGACCCCTGCAGCTACATGGGAGACCTGGAAGAAACTCCTGGCTCCCACTTCAGGCTGGTGTAGTCCTTACCATTACGGCTATTTGGGAAGTAAACCAGTGAATAGAAGATCTATTTCTCTCTGACCACCCCCTCCTTCTCTCTCTATAATTCTCTCAAATAAATACATCTCTAAAAAGAAAAAATGATACTATTTTTCTTTTCACTGAAAAAAGCACACACACACACACACAAAAAGCAGAAACAAAGCAAACATACTCCAAACACTCCAGTCAGGCCATCCTTCGTGTCTCCTTTCTTTGCTGCAGTATGGCTTTATTGCTCTTTAGACTTGATTCTACCTCCGCTAGAAATGCTAGGACTCTGGCAACAAGAAAGTACAGTTTTCCCCAGAGTCCAGCCTTTCTCAGAGAAGGTTCTGATTCACTCGCTTGGAGCAAAATACCTACAAACATCTCTCTGTGGTTTTATCATAACCAAGCATTCATCCACTTACCTGTTTCCCAAGTCTACTGTGAAGAATATCCAAATATCATCCTTAAGTGCTCCCAGATCCTGAAAAATAGAGCTTGGAAGATCCAGGAAACTCTTGACTTGAAGAAGGCCTAAAGAGGTGCTATATCATTTCAAAGCTCACAATTTTTGGAACACAAATCCAGAGCTCACTCTGTATGTCTCCAAGAAGTGGTTTTTACAAGCACCTCAAGTGTAGACATATCACACGTTATTTAATTCTTAATAAAGTGCTAGTACATAGAATGTTTTTGCCTTTATGAGGATTTAAATTTTAATAACTTTCTTCTCTGATATGAGCCTTCAGAACTTCTGGGAGAAAAGAACTGGCACAGGGTTGTTCAGTGCTAGTAATCCAAAGTTAACAGTTATTGGAAATTTTTATTTACCTTCTTCTATTTGTGTGTATTCAGAGCTCTTAAAATTCTGTCTGGCAGCAAAAAATGGGAGCATTGAAGTGGTCACTTAAGGAAAGCAATTTGACCAGTTGTGACAACAGCTGCCTAATAATGTGTTTTGTGTAATTGGAAGAGGAGGCAGGAGGTCTGTGGAGGCATGAAACAGCTCATACTTCGAGGATATCATAGGAATTTTGTCCTTAATTTTCTTCTAACTTGCCATGATTAAATAACTTTTTGAGTGTCAATAAAATCCTAGATACCTTTTAGATTATCTGAAATGGATTTGTTAAGGAAAAATCATTTAAGTGTGCTTGGAAAGGCTCTCAGTGGACCTTCCAAACCATGTGCTCAGCTGTCATTAACAGGATCCCCTGAGAGCTACAGGGTCAAAGCCAAGCTCCTGAGCCTCCACCCTCTGGCTCAGGTCTCAGCCCCAAACCTCCTCCACCCCCTGGTCTTCTAACCACAGCAAATTGCTGCTCTGCGTACTCAGTATCATCTCATTTTCCAGTCTTGGCACTGGCTCTTCTCGGTTTGGCATCCCCTTCTTGGCCAGCCTGCCCAGTCTTACCTCTTGAAACTCAAGTGTCAGATCCAGCAGCTCCATTTCTGAGTATAACTCACAAGAATCAAAAGCAGAGACCCAAGCAGTTATTTATATATCATCTCCTTAGCAACTTCAATCACAACATGGAAATAAGCCAGGTGTCCATCAAGGGATGAATGGTTAAACAAGGTATAATATGGAGATGGTTCAAAAAACTAGTGAAGGGGCAAGCACCACCACTTGTTGTGCTTGTATCCAGTAATGGAGTGCTCCACTTCCGATCCAAATCCCTGTTAATGTGTCTGGGAAGGCAGCAGAGAATACCCATAGTGCTTGGGTCCCTGCCTTCCTCATGGCAGGAGACCCGGATGGAGCTCTGGCTCGTGGCTATTATATAGACCAGTCCAGTGCATTGTCGCTTGCTCTCTTGCGCTCACTCGCTCTCTCTCTCACATGCTTTCTCTCTCTCGCTTCTATGCATTTCCTTTCAAATAAATAATAAATCTTGTTTTGTAGAAATCATGCATAATTTATTTCTTAATATCTTGAAGATTCTTTGAATTCCAAAGAGCTTTTCACCACAATAAATTTACTTTTAATTTCACTTTCCACAAACATTCTGAAGCACCCTTTCATATACCAATGAAATGGAGTGTGATTCAAATGTAAAGAGGAAGAAAATTCTAACATATTTGATAACTAGCATAAATCTTGGAAACAATATGTTAAGTCAAATAATCAAGTCACAAAAGAATAAAATAGTCTCATTAAACTTATATTAGGCACCTGGGGGAAGACAGAAAGTAGAATGGTGCTTGCCATTGGCTGATGGGTAAGGAAATGAAGAATTGTCCAATGGGTATAGAATTTCAGTTTTTGCAAGGGGAAAAGAGTTCTGGAGATAAACAATGTCAAAAATTGCCAGATACCCCCAGCTGTAGGTAATGGCCTATATTGCGTTATATTTAGGCAAGTGTTACACTGCTGGGAGAAAGGCAGCTAATAGCTGGCAGGCATGTTGGGCCTGGTTAATGCCACATTTGTGTTAACTATACCAGAGTTGCCAGCATAGTTGCCTATTATATGGGGGGCAGAAACCAGCATGCCAACAGGCAGGGTCCGGGGACCCGTGTGCGAGTGTGCATGGGCCCTGGGTAGGCAGGGGCCTCCAGGATGGCACAGCACACGGCCGGTGGACTGGACAGGGAGCTATGGATTGCTCAGAGAAGTGGGTCTGGAGATGGATGAGAGGAAGCACTGCTGACAGCACGTGTGACAGGTGAGGAGTGACTTCTGGGGGACTTCCACCAACCTGGCTACTGCACCTGCAGGTAAACAGGGAGCTGAGACTGGGCAGTTTATAGGAGGGAAACCAGGGGACCTCTGGGGACCAAACCAACATAGATTGTTGGTATCAACTACCATCTACCAGCACACGTAAAAGCCATGGCTCAGGGGTCTGCCTTGCAGGGCTCAGTCACAGTACCCACCAGTGAGTGTTGGGGCAGAAGGTGAACTATGTTAGACTGGGAATTGACACTAACCAGTTCATGAGAGGACTGGCTCTGGGAACAAATTCTGTGGGAGATCATAAGCTCACCCCAGGGGGACTGACATACCAGCTGATTTGCTTGAGGACTGAGGTGTTGATGGGCTAAGCTAGGCATAACCATGGAACTCAACAACACTCATGGGTACTGGAGTTGGGAACAGACTGGGCTGGTTCAAGCTGTAGCACGCACAAGCACACCCAAGAATTGGGTGTGGGGCAGGCCATGCTGCAACATCCACCAGCACACATAAAGGCTGACACTGGAGAGCAGACTGCCAGGTAAGGGCCTAACATCAACAGGCACATGTGAAATCTGGGTCTAGGAGTGGGTCTAGTGGAGAAACTTGGAGAACTCTCCTAGTGGGCCACAGCTTACGCTAATGAGCACATGAGCTAGGGCTGGGTGTTGGTCAGGCCAGGCAGGGCTGCTTCACTGGTTGGCACGTATGTAGGTTGGCTCTGAAGGGGGCGGACCAGCCAGGGCCAGACCAAACCAAACCATACTGGCATGTGCAGGACCCAGAAGGGGATGCTGGCAATGCTGGGCTAGGCTAAGCTGTCACACCTACTGGTTTGCATGAAAACCGGGGGTGGGGGCAGGCTGGGCAGGGTTAGGCTTCAGAACACACCAGTGAGAGTTGAGACAGGGAGCAGATCAGGCCAGGTCAGGCTGCAGCATCTGATGGCAAAGGCCAAGCTAGGTGATGGGTTATGCCAGGTTGGGTCAGAATAACCACTAGCATGCACAAAATCTGTGGCTGGAAAAAAGCTTGGTCATGAAGCTATGGGGGTGAGCTGGGATGGGGGTGGCAAACTAGGCTAGACACAGATATAGCATCCCTCAGCATAGGTGTGGACTAGGTCTGGGGTGTACCAGACTGGGCTAGGCTCTAGCACCCATTGGTACTCAAATGAACCAGGATAGGTGTAAACAGGCAAGACTAGATTTCTGTACCTACTGACACATGTGAGAGCTGGGTCTAGGGGTGGACCAGGCGTGGCTGGGATGCAGCATCCAACAGTAAAAGCTGGAATGGGTATGGACTGGTCAGGAAAGGCCAGTGTTCTAGCCAGGACAGGAGGTGGGTCAAGCAAGACTGGGATAAGAATCCACCAGCATGTATGAGATCTGCCACTGAGAAGAAACCTGATAGAGAAGATTAGGGAACTCCTCTGTCAGGATATAGTCTCTGCAGGTGAACATAAGAACCAAGGCTGGGAACCAAGGCCCAGCCCAGGCTAGGTTACAGTACCCGCTGGCATACATGTAGCTTAGATCTAGGGGCAGGCCAGGCTGAGTTGGTTCATAACACTCACTAGCAAATCTAAGAACCAGGATGGGGCACAGGATGGGCCGAGTTTGGCCACAATGCCAGTTCACCTTATGACTGAGAAAGGAGGCTGCTGTGCTGTGCTGTGCTGGGCTGCAGCACCCACCAGCACCCACCAGCCTGAACTGAAACTGGGGGCATGCCTGGCCAAGCCAGGCTGCAGCATCCCCTAGTGGATGTCAAGATGAAGCTGACCATGCCAGTCTTGCTCACTGCTCTCACCTCACATGTGAGACCCAAGACTAGGGCCCACTGCCCCCCACTGGTGAGCATGAGAGCTGGGACCAGGAGCCAAACAGGCTAGGCAGGGCCACGGCACCTCTTGGCCTACATGTGAACGGGGTTAGGGGAAGAGCCAGGCTGGGCTAAGTGACTGTACCCACTGGTGCATACATGAGCCAGAGTATAGGCTGGTTGGACTTCACCAAAGCATCAGCTGGCAAGTGCTGGGATTGAGGCAAATCCTTTCAATCCATACTACATAACCATCTGGAGAGTGCAAGATCCAGGGTAGGGAGTGGGTCCAGTAGGGGAACTGTGGGCAGCTCTTTGATGGGCTGCAACTCTCACTTGGTGAGCATGAGAACCATGGCTGGGGGAGGGTCTGGCTACACAGGCGATGGCACCTGCCAGCATGAGTGTGGGCTGGACAGTGTGATCAGTTGGGTTCAGCTAGGCTCCAGTGCTCATTGATGTGTACCACAGGGATGTGAGACAGACTGGGCTTTGGGAAATCTGTTATTAGAATAGAGTGCCAATGTATACAGCTGTCTATACAAGGATAATTTTAGTGTCAGAAACCTCAGGATTGGGTGTGAACGAGATTAAGTATCCACTACTAAAGAACAAATTCAATAACATCCCACAGGTTCACACAATAGGAGTTGGGTGACCCTTGATGGGGTGGACAAGACCTCTGTACATATGGCTCAGAGAAAGTCCACGGCAGATGACTGAGTAAGCAAGGGGAGTCTTTATGCAATGCTTAGAGCATAATTTATTTTTACAAAAACAAATCAAAAAAGGCGATCATAAAGGCAATAAATATGTTGAAATGTTCTTATGGGTTGTGAAAGGACACACACCTACTCTTGATGGAGCAGTTATCTCAATGAGATGCAAAAACAGTGGATAAGGCCATAGGGTATTTTTTTTTTCACTGTTTCTTTACACAGATTTAGATGGTTTCATTTGCTGAAATCTAAGAACTTAATTTAGACTTTTTTAAAGAGACAAAAGGAGCTAACTGGCTAGTGACAATCCTTTCTATTCCTCCCTCTATGTAGCTGATGCTGAGTGACCAACCCAACATCTCTCTCCTTCCTCTCACTCTGCCAGTCAGTGTCAGCTGCTCACTGAGCACAATGACAGACCAGCATCCACATTCAAGATTTATTTATCTTTATTTGAAAGGCAGAATTACAAAAAGAAGGGGTGACAGAAAGAGGTATGGAGAGATTGTCCACTGTCTGGTTCACTCCCCAAATGGCCACAAATGCAATGTTGGACAATCTGAAACCAGGAGCCAGAGCTTATTCTTGGTTTCCCACATGGGCTGTAGGGCACTAAGGACTTGAGCCATCCTTTGCTCCTTTCTCAGGCCATTATCAGGGAACTGGAACGGATGTGGAGCACCCAGGAATTCAAACCAATACAGGACACTGAAGCCTCAGAGGCTCAGCCTACTATGCCACAGTAATTGCCTAACATTGTGGAGTCTGGAAAGTCCAAGATCAAGGGGTTACCTGCATTGAGGGTCTTCACGTGGGAGGGATTCTGAATCCTGAAGCCCTTGCGACATCATTTGAGGGGAAGAGCGTATGCAAGAGGCAGAAACCAAGTCACCTTAATAGCAGCCCCCCACTCCTGCAGGCATTTGACTGCTTATAAATTAAGACTCCATCCAGAAATCCCACATCCCATTTCAAAGTGTCTAGGATTGAGTCCTACCTTCACTCTCCATTCCAGCTTCCTGCTCATTACATCCTGGAGCACAGCAGGTAACAACTCGGGCAGGTAAGCCCCTTCCACCCACATGACATACCTGACTAACTTCCATGTCTCGATGTGCCTTCCATGCCCCAAGCCTCTCCCACCCATGCCTTTCTGTGTAGTGAAAAGCACAAGTGCCACAATTTGCTTTGAAACTGATTCTATTTATTAGAAAGTCAAAGTGGCCAAAAAAATAGAGTTTTACATCCACTAGTTCATTCCCCAAATGACCATAATGGCTCTGGCTGAGTCAGGCTAATGGTTGGAACCAGGAGCTCCATTCACATCTCCCATGTAGGTGGCCAGAGCCCAAATTAACTACTTTCCCAGGTATAACAGCAGAATCAGAAGTGGAGCTGCTAGGATTCTTACCACAACTTTGCTATAGTATTATGATGATATAGATGTTAGCTTAACCACTGTTCCACAACATGGGTCCCAAGTTCCATCAGGTTGTGAACTTGGAACAAGCACTAAATGGAAATATCCAAGATGAATGCAGATTATGCTTCCTCCTCCCCAGCCCCATGAGCTTTAGCTCATTGCAATAAAACTACTGTGCAGGAACTCATGCTCTCCTCATGCACCTAATGTCATGACACTCTGCACATTTGCTCCAAGGAGACAATCAGTGGGGTAGCTGAACCTCAGTCTCAGCCTCTCTTGAATGTTCAGGTGGGTTTCATCCTGGACAGCACCCCAAACATCTAAGAAGGGTCTAAAGGGAAGGCCTATCCCTTGATGAGGGAACATTTTCTTCTTTGGGGGCTTTTTCCTTGGGAAGGCCTTTGGGGTATTTTTTCTTGGTGAGAAATGTTTCTGTAAGGGCTTTCTGCACTTTTGGCTGTTGGTTCACGAAAAGAACCCATCCTTGAGTTTCCACTTTGTGTTTTGTTCTGAATAAATCCTGCTTTCCTGTATATCTTTATGCCTTCATCTTTGAATATTTCACACATGGAGGGAAGAACCCATCCAAAAGCTTCACAGCCTATAATAGTTTCACCCTGGCCCAGAATGAGCTACTGGGGGTATTTTGAGAGTGAACCATTGATGGGAGAGTCACTCATTCCCACCCACCCCACATCTCTCTCCTTCTCCATGAAACAACTAAATTAGAAATTTATAACAGGTCCATATTGAAATAACATGTGAAGTCATTATTCCACTAACCTGTGAATAGATCAATCCAGACATGGGGCAGAGCCTTCCTCATCCAATCACCACTCAAAGGTTCTGATTGATCCTGTCTCTTAAAATGTTCAGTGGGAATTTAATTCCAGCATGTGTTTTGGTGGGAATATTCAAACTGCTGTCCCCAAGTTCCAAGGATAGAATAGTTCTGGCCGTCTACAGATGAGCCCCAGTGCTACAAACACTGCAGCATTCTGATGAAACTGCATTGTTTGTAAGGATGAAAAAAGACCCAGCCGACTTGGGCTGAACGGAAGTAACACAAGCAACCAACAACACCAGCATACTCTTCACATGTTGATATCCTTTGATTATAAGAAAGTCTAGAATTATGGAGCTCCAATAATGGTACAGTGGGTTAAGTCATCACTTGCATGCCTAGCATCATATGTGAGAGCACCAGTTCAAGTCCTGGCAGCCTCATTTCCAGTTCAGCTCCCTGCTAATGTACTTGGGAAAACAGCAGATATTCCAAGTTCTCGGATCTCTCTGACCTGGGAGACATAGACTGAGTTCTGGGCTCCTGACTCCTGACTTCAGGCTGGCTCAGTCTTGTTGTTGCAGCTATTTGGGGAGTGTGCCAGTGGGCAGAAGAGCTGCTTCTTTCTCTTTTTCTACTTTTCTAGTAAATAAATAAATAAATCTTTTTTAAAAAGAAAGGAAGTCAAACATTTATGCATTAATATAATTAGAAAGCAATCTGATTAGCCAAATCCCAGAAAGCGGGAGCTTCGGAGGGAACATGGTTTCTTAGAATGTGAGACATACAGCGATGGCAATAATCAAAGAGAATCATATTCCCTCTGAAATGAGGCCAGTCAGATATAGGGTTAAGGCGTCTGAGGACACTGTGCCTGGCAGAGCAGGGAGGGGACAAAAAGGAAGAGAACCTGAACACAAACTTTGTTTATTTAAAATATATACATATATTTTGCTCTGTGTCCCAAAAAGGAGAAGTGATTTCTTTTCTTCTGTCCTGCATCCAAAAATTCATACCCAGAATTGGACTACTCCTGTGATTTGTGCTTTGATCTAAATTAAATAAGCCCTTGTGCAAATACTTCTTGACTCAAAAACTTTATGTATTATATGTGTGTCGTAAATCAATAAATAGGTGAATGGATGAATAGAATAGAATTACATGTTTTCATTGGAAGATGTAAGCTAAATTCCAACAAAAAAGTGATTAGGTTACTGGTTTATGTATTTACACTCACAAACTATACTTTGTACCATTTTAGATTATATGGCTTCTAGTCATTGCAAAAAATTAAATAAGTTAGCTGTGAAGCAGCCGCACAGGGTGCAGAAGGAGGCACTTTGTTACAGGAGGTGGCAGCTCCTGCCTCACAGACTTACCAAGGAAAAAGAGGTGAAGGTGGAAGATGGCGATATTAATGACCCTGATCCTGTGTAGGCCCGGACTAACACGTTTGTGTGTTAGTCTTCAGAAAGATTTTTGAAAGCAAAAAGTTTTAAAAAAGAAAACAATCTCAAAAGCAGAAGAAAGGTTTATAGAATAAGACACAAAGATAGTTTTACACAGCTGTACAATGTGTGTCAAGCTGATTTCAACAGTCAGAAAGAGCAGCTATAAAGTTTAGAGAGTAAAACTATTATAGTGAGCTAAAGAAAAAATTGTTTTATTCATTTAGTGTATTCTATACACAATGTTTTTAAAATCTCAGCCATGGACAGTCATGTCCAAGGCCTTCATAGACACTCCCCTCTC
Source organism: Ochotona curzoniae (assembly GCF_017591425.1). Classification (NCBI taxonomy): domain Eukaryota; kingdom Metazoa; phylum Chordata; class Mammalia; order Lagomorpha; family Ochotonidae; genus Ochotona; species Ochotona curzoniae. Next base: position 37,701,474 of record NW_024466004.1, read on the forward strand.
ACAGATTCACCCAGAACAACTCTGAGTCTGGCAAGTTCCATTGCTGGTGTGTACACTGTATTGGTGCACCATTTTGTATCTTTGATACTGTATTTTGGCTGCTACTTTTCTGTTTCATTGTGTTCACTACACAAACACTTTCCACTGTGTTGTAACTGCCTGCAGTATCCAGCGCAGTGACACCTGTGCAGGCTACCCATGCAGCAGAGGGATTAGATCTGTGTAAGCTCATAGTGCTGTTCCTATAACCAGCTCAGCTTACAACACAATGCTCAGCACAACCTCCACTAATGAGCAGCACTCAACTGTATCTGAAAGTACTTACGTAGAATTTGTCTCAAAGTTTTTTCATGCTATCTAAACCATTCACAATTTCAGTTCTATAATGTGGCATTTCCTTTTCATAAAGGAACAAAAGTGAAAGCATATTCTTAGTTTACATTGTAGTCTAAGTCTTATTGCTCCATTAGTAAATGATTTAGCAAGTAAAACATAAAAAGACCATAGTGTAATAGGAGTAAACCAAGGGCTATACACTGTGATGAAATGAAGAGATATTGGTTGCACAAAACAGTAAATTTTAAAATAATCATAAATGATTTAAACTATGGAAGTGTATTATCCTTAACAAAGAGATAAAACAAAGACTAATAAAACTATATTTGTAGCAATGCTGCGCTACACACAGATATGTCTTCTTTGTCTCTTTTTTCATATTTTTCAAATTTTAGCTCCCACAGATAAGAAAGAGCATGCAGTATCTGCCTTACAGTGTCTGGCTTATCTCACTCAGCATGATGTCCTCCAGTTCCAAACATTTGGATTACTGGCATAAAAACCGATACATAGATCAACAGAAAAGAATGGAGAACCAGAAATGAATCCCACGGACATAGAGCCAATCAATTTCTTGACAGAAACGCCCAGACTTTATATCAGAGAAAGAATAATCTCTTAAATAAATAAACTGTGCTGACAAAACTAGATGTCTGTGAGAAGGACGTTAGACCCATATCTCCCACCATGTACAAAATATCAGCTAACGATAGATCAAAAACCTAAACTGGAAACCTGAGAATATGAAGTTGCTGGAAGAAAACTAAGGGAGACAAGTCATTAATGTAACTAATGACATCTTCAGTGAGGCCCCCAAAGCACAGGCAAAATAAACAATAGAAAAGCAAATCCAGACAAATGGGACTACATCAAACCAAGAAGCTCCTGCACAACAAAGAAGCAGTTAACAGACTGAAGTAATAGCCAAACGCACGGGACAAAGTATTTAAACTATTTGCCCAAAAGGGTTAATATCCAGACCATAGCAGCAACTCCAAAAACTGGGTAGAACTAGAATGCCATCCAGTTAAGAAAGGGCAAAGGACCTCAACAGACACTTCTCAAAGGAGGAAACACAAATGGCCAACAAACATGAACAAAGGCTCAGTATCACCAGCCATCAGCGAAACGCAAATCGAATCCACAAAGAGTTAGCAGCCCACCACTGTCAAAATGGCTACTATCCAAGGCAGAAAGTAACAAACGCTGACGAGGAGGTGGAGAAGGTGGAATCCTTACACACTGTTGGTGCGAATTTAAACTAGTGCTGCTGCTGTGAAAAACAGGATGCAGACTTCCTTAAAAACTAGAAATTGACTTACCCTGTGGTTAGGCTAGATTAAATGAAGCAAAGCCAAGAAGGATGCTCCTGCCGAGCTTACAGTGCAGCCACAGCAGACATCCAGCAGAGGGCGATGTCCTCCAATAAAAAGAATGCTTGAGGTGTTGCTTCCCATGATTGGATCCTTTTTACCACTAACATGGCTTGTAAGTACTGCAAGGTAAAACCAGAAAACTCAAGTCTGATCAAGCGAGTTATTCGCCTAAGGTCATTGCAATAGTTAATATTTACTACTTTGCTCTCCAGTCCAATGCTATGTTAGCAGACCTGCAAATGACTCAGCATACATTATATTTAAATAAAATGTCAATAAGAACTCAAAATGATCTAAATCATAGATAATATTTTCATGTTTTATTAAATGTATTATTGTTTTGCACCATTTTTAATCCCTCAACATGTTTTGTTATTAACAGAATGTTATTAGGACTTTAGGAAAGAAGAACCAGAGTTTGTCAACTGATAAACTCATTGGAAAATCATAAATCATGCTGAAGTGATATGTTTAAGTCCCAAAAAAACTACCTTTAAGTTCTGATTCTTTACATTTTCTTTAGAATACTAGGTTGCATTCTGTTGACTAACTAGCTGTGATAGAAATATTAGATTAGAATCTGGTATTGCAAAGAAAGTCCAACGTATCACAGTTAACACTGTAAAGACGGGCTCAGCAAACCGGGCAGAGCTTGTTTTTATCAATAAAGTTTTATTGGGACACAGCCACATCTATTTTGTTTATGCATTGTCTGTGGCAGCTGAACAGTGGCTTCAGCTCCTGACCTGCAAAGCCTAAAAGATACACTACCTGGTCCTTCCCAGTCTCCCCTAGAAAAAGCCAATCTGTGTGATAAAAATCTCGTATGACAAACAAAGTGTACACTAGTGTGATGCTTGGCCTGTTCAGGACGGCAGCCCAACCTCTCAGTTACTCAGGACGTGAAATGTCACCAGTGATAACCATCACAGACAGGGACCAAAGCAGAATTTTATTATACTTATATGTATTAAACAGAATTGTATATAATTTAATTTATATTTCATCTAGATTTAAGTAGCCACATGTGTGTAGGAGCATCAAAGAGCCATTTGGCCTCTGTTGGCCTCTTGGCTTTCACACTCTGTGGCTGGTGTTACTTACAAAAACATGCCAAGGGACAGGCTGAGAGCACATTGTCACCAACCCCTGCTTTTTATTAAGGTGTTGAAATGTTGGGTGTTGGCTGGCTTCTCCATGAGCGCCTCTATCCTGATGCGTCCATTCCTACCACCTCCCTCAGAAAGACTACAATACAAAAGCAGAAACAGAAAAGCATTACTGAGCAGTTTAAAGTGTGCTTCGCTTTTTAAAAAATCTGTTTTCATTTTAATTGAAAAGCAAAAAGAGGGACAAACAGATATGGATCTTCCATTCATTGCTTCATTCCCCAGACATGTGTAACAACCAGGACTTGACACTCGCTGTTGATTGAGGTTAACAGGAGGACAACAGGAAAACACAGGCAGCCACCCAAGCCTGCCGCCCCCGGAGGTCTCCTACATACTCCTTGGCTGGCACTCATTCCCTCAGCTGGGGCTAAGAAGGTTTCTGATGCATCCTTACTGGTCCTCCCCAGAATCAAGTCAAGGAAGTTAAGGAAGTCTATGATTCCTTCTGTAAACAGTTAAAGATTAGTCAGCAATGTCTACAAGACGGTTTTCAGATTTCTTTTTGACTCATAATGTCATTACAGTTCGAGTCTCAGTTGCTCCACTTCCAAACCATCTCCCTGCCAATGTCAGGTAAAGCAGCAGAAGATGGCCCAAGTACTGGGGCCCCTGCACCCACAGGGAGACACAGAAGAAACTCCTGGCTTGTGACCTTGATCTGATGTCTCTCTGCATGTCTCTCCTTCTCTCTTCTCTCTCTCTTGCTCTCTCTCCCTCCTTTCTTTCAAATAACAGAAAGAAATGTTCTTTTAAACTTTTTTTTATTCCTGGACAGTTATTTTGTCTTTCTTGGTATTTGTTTATTGATGGTACTTAAAAGGCAGAGCAGTAGAAAAATGCTTTCTGTCCTCTGTATCAGCCCCCAGATGCCTGCATCTTTGACCCACCACCTGCTGCCTCTCAGAAAGCATTAGCAGGAAACCAGGTGGGAAGTAAGGCAGCCAAGGCTCAGACAAGGCACTTCAAAACGCGATGCAGGCATCTCTAGCAACATCATTGTAATCACTAAGTTTCAAAATTATTGTGACCTAAAAATGTTGGAGCAGGCACTGTCTTAAGTCCTTCCATTTCTGAAATGTTTTAGTTTCTTTTAAACTTAGAACTTTAGGCAAAGTTCATTCCACAATTTAAGGAAACATCCAGGGGCCGGCACCATGGTGTAGTATGTTATACCTCCACCTATGGTGCTGGCATCCCATATGGCTCCCAGTTCAAGTCCTGGCTGCTGCACTTCCCATCCAGCTCCCTGAAAAACATAACACCGGATTTTGAAGAGAAAGACCTTGAACTTTGCCAACATGCCTAAAAAAGACTCTCTAAAAGGTAGAAAATTGATAGAAGTCCAAGAAAAGGAAAGAGACAAATCCCAGCCTCAAACACTAGGTCTAATGCAGCAGCTCTGGGTACAAGGGATCCAGGCACCCTGGCTCGTGAGAGTCGGCCCCAGGATGTCAGTACCCAGCCGGTCGGACTGCAGAAGGGTGGCTCATTTGCTGGGCCACTTCAGAGGGCTGTGCGTGACACTGGAAGGCAGACCAGGCACTAGTCACTGAGATGAGAGCAAAGGGTAAGCGGAGAGAAGGAAAGAACCGCGATTCAACCTCCTGAATGAATATCTTGGTCTGAAATTTAAATCCACAGAAATTCAGGAAAGGGCCTCGTCAAATGCTAGCCATCTCAAGCATTTGGAAAGTAAACAAGTAGATAAGTGACCTCTATCTCTATCTCTCTCTCTCTGGATAAAATTTTAAATAAACTAATAACTATAAGGCAGCTTAGGCAAAAAAAAAAAAAAAAAACAGATGGAAGGAAGAAACAAACAGACAAACTTATTTGGCCAAAACACTCGTAACTCAATACTTTTAAATTGGGAAATTTCGTAGAGAATCACCATTTACAAACTTCTTAAAATTTTAGACAATACAGGACCAGCACAATGGCTCAACTAACTGATCCTCTACGTCTTAGCACTGCATCCATGAGTGTTAGTGTCTCAGCTGCTCCACCTCCCATCCACTTTCCCTGCTTGTAGCCTGGGAAAGCAGGGGAGGGATTGCTCAAAGCCTTGGGACCCTGCACCATATGAGGGACTCTGAAGAAACTTGTGGCTTCTAGCTTTGGATCAGCACAGATTTAGTCATTGAGGCCCTTTGGGGAGTGAACAAACAGATGGAAGATCTTTTCCTTGGTCTTTCCTTCTCTCTATAAATCTGAATTTCCACTAAAAATAAGTGGGTATTTTTAAAAATTTAGACAATCCACATAGCTGTCAGTTTATAAGTAGTACATCAAAACACCTGAAAGGACCTGTTTATAAAGATGAAAAGTTTACTTAGCTCACTCTTTTGGAGGCTCAGTTCCAAGACCAGGCAGGCCCATTTGTTCAGCCTCTATGGAATGCAGTGGATATCAATGCAGAGCACTTGCCAAGAAGGAATTCTATTTAGAGCCAGGAAACACAAAGGCTGGGCACCATACTCCTCCCTTGACTGCCCTCCAAAGTCACACCCACAATGGCCTGAAGACCTCACACTTATCCCCCATTATCACCACCATAACTGGATTGTCTCCACCGCTCTGCATCATTATCATAAAACTTTGGGTGGGCTACACTTGAACACATGCGATTTTGGAGTACATTCAACATCCAAACAAATATCCAAACCGCAGCAATTCAAACCCCCTCAACTTGTATCCCATACGGCAAAAACGGGCCAGGGATAAGCAGCAGTTTCCTTCTGTGTTTAGCGAGTCCATCGTCCCATCCTACTTTCACTCTGCTCCTGGCTTGGGATACGGCAGATTTGAGCTTTTCAGTCTTCCTTAACAAAGGTAATGTCAGTGCTGGAGATTGCAAGCACCACAAATGTTTTTGACAGAGGTCTCAGCTTTCCAGAATCACAACCCTGGTGTTTATTGTGCTTATGGATAGGATCAGTCTGTAGCAGGTTATCCTAGAGCCCCCAAATCTCTGCCACTTTTAGAGTAAAAATATCTTTTGAAGCAGATTAAAGCTAACACAAATTAGAGGATCATGTAATCAAATTGCTCCTGTTCATGAACATTTGAATCAGTGCCGAGTAAGACATTCTAAAGTAACTTGCTTTGACACTTTCTGATTTCTTTTTAATTTATTTGTTTTTATTGGAAAGTCAGATATGCAAAGAGGAGGAGACATAAAGAGGAAGATCTTCCCTCCACTGATTCATTCCCCAAGTGGCTGCAATGGCCAGAGTTGAGCCAATCCAAAGTCAGGAGCCTAAAACCTCTTCTGAATCTCCCAAGAAGGTGCAGGGTCCCAAGACCTTGGGCCATCCTCAACTGGTTTCCCAGGCCACAAGCAGGGAGATGGATGGTAAGCAGGGCAGCTGAGATACAAACTGGTGCCCATATAGGATGTTGACATATGCAAGGCAGGGACTTTAGCCACTAGGCTACCACGTCGGGCCCACTTTCTGATATTTTAATATTTATTTATTCACTCTTAGATTGCTTCAAGCAATCCACAATAACTACTACTAAAGAAATGCTAAAATATGCTAAAAATTAATTTTCTTTGCCTAAATAGAATAAAAGAAAAGAAAAAATGCACAAGAAATCAACATTCAAAAGACTCTCAGTTCTGGGCTAACTAAAAACATTGTTAAACTCAACTGAGAAATGACATCAAAGTGAAGGATTAAAAGACAACATTACCATCATTTAGGATATAACTTTTTAAAACACCGGTTTAGAAATTCTCTAGCTATAAATCCCAAGCCCCGATATTCATGCTTAGTAGACTTGATTCAAGGTAAGATTTACTTCAATTGGTTCCAATCTCAGCCACAAATATCCCAGCTTACTTTCCATGTAATCTAGTCATTAACTGAGTTCAGTGTTGCTACATTCCTGCCACAGCCCTTTGCTGTTGATGTGACAAAATTTGTACTAAGTTATTGGACAGTTTGCCAGTTAATTATCTGCACACTTAATTTGCAGAGTTAATATTTGCACAGAGTTCTCAATCCCACCACCTCTCCTTTCTAAGTAACCAGCCTGTCTCTACTGGCCCGCAAACTCCCCTAACAAGAAAAACTCTTTAATTATGAGCTACCAGTTGTAGTGACTTCACTTTTGAAAGAATGTAGAAAAATGAGCTTTCAGAAGCATGAGCAGATATTTACTGAGGATTTACTATGTGCTCTGTATGGGAGTAGGCACTCCCCTGTGTCATCTCATTTACCTTCTTTGTAAAGGAGCAAATGGAAAGAAAAAGATATCATATTAGAATAGCACAAAGGCTAGTGTCATGATATAGTAGGCTAATTCCTTGCCTGCAGAGCCAGCAACTCATATAGATGCCAATTCAAGTACTGGCTGCTCCCTGCTTGTAGCCCTGGAAAGCAGTGATGGGTAGCTAAGATTATTTTTTTCTCTCTCTCTCTTTCTTTCTTTTAATTATTTTATGATACAGTTTTATAGACTCTGGGATTTTTCTATCCCCTTCCCAAGTCTCCTCTCCCTCACCACTGGTTTCCCCTCTAGTATTACAATGAATGATTCTTCATGAACAATCATTAGTCCATCATTCTGCTACTAAAATGTTGCCCAATGTTGTAGCCATGGACAATGTCAGAGAGTCCAGCTTCCTATTGTCAGGATATATTCAACAGTTTCACTGGGAGTCCTTCTTTCATCTGGATGCAGAGGCATACTGTACTATGTCTCCACATCTGGATTTGTCCGTCTCCTCTACACTTCTAATGTACATCTCTTTAAATACAGAACCATAAAACACAGTCCACAACAGGGGCAAAAACGTAACAATTACATCAACATGAAGTTAAACAACATGCTACGAATCTCCAATGCATTGATAAAGTGATGAAAATCAAAGACCTTCCTGTAGAAACTGATGTTACACATGAACCAAGTGGTGCTGAAGAAATGACAATAAAAACAAGAACATCAATGCCCATGAGACATAGCAAAAACAGTGTTGAAACGGGTATTTATAACATCAGGTTTTACCAAAAATCAAAGTGTCTCTTATGGATGATCTATTAATGAATCACGAGGACTTATTGAAAGAGACACAAATGAATAGGAAATGCGAAAAAGAAAAATACACAGCAAAAATAATTGGATTTGGAACAACAACAAAAAAAACCATGCAAATTGAAACAAGAAAGAGCCACTCTAAAAAATGAGCAAAACAACCCTCAGCCATATTAACAACGAGCATGATGAGAGGACAACCACTTAAAATCAGTGGCTCAAATTCTTAAGCCCCTGCACCCACATCAAAAAAACCACAGAAGCTCCTGGATTTGGATCGGCTCAGCTCTGGTGATGGCAGAAATTTGGGAGGATCTCTTTGTGTGTCTCTCCTTTTCTCTGTAACTTTACCTTTCAAATAAAAATAAATTCTTCTTTTTAAAAAAAAGCCAGTTATATTTTTAAAAAATAGAACAGCACAATAAACGTAGTGCTATACAATCTGGAAAAGAAAATCGCCTCTCAGTTCAATAGAGGCCTTCATGACTCCCAAAGTAATAAAATCTGAAACAATGCATATCTTACCTAACACATTCAACTGATTCTTAACCACACAGAGCTTTGCAGCTTCTCTTGCATTGTCTCATTGTGCCAGCCATCCACATGATACATACCATTTCATTTTTTATTATGTCTATAGCTCCTCTCTTTGAGAAATGCAGCTGAGCTGTGGTTTCCCTTACTCCTTTTTTGGCATTAAGTACATTACTATTACCAACAGCTACTCAATCAGCACTTACTGAGAAGTTAAAAAGAAAATAAGAGGAAACTGTAGTGGATAAGGGAAAAAATGTGTCCGGAACCAGCAGTCTAATTATACTCATATTAATTACTTAATTGGAACAATGGCTACATAACTTCATTAGATTCTTCAAGCCTGAAGTCTTCTAAGGATGATTGTAGTATCTTTCCTCACTACAAAGCTAAATTCATTTTTGTAACTCAAATTAAAACACGTTCCTCAACTCAGGAGCTGCTGTTAAGCAGCTGTGACTCTAAATTCAAGCTCATCAGCTTTATCAGCTTATCTAGGCCTGTTGACTCTGTGACTTTTTTCTTAAAGTTTGGAGCCACATAATAATATCCTTAGTTCTTAATTTTTATTTCATGAGCAGAATCTGGATTTGGACTAATTCTTCCTTGCTCACTCTTTGACCTAGTTCCAACCTAGAGTGGGTTGGCCACGCCTTGATTTCAGGTTTGGGGAAGTGGAAGCACTGTGATTTGAATCACAAGCACAACAATTAAATCCACTAATGAAAATATGTTGCCAACACTGTGTCATAAGTTTTATAGCCTTTCACAGTTGCAAAAGCGTGTGCAAGGCACTATGTCTGGAGAAGACATTCTGGTGAACAACAGAGAACTCACAGTCAGTTATGTTTGCACTGCAGCCACAAAACACAAGGATGTATCTGGAATGAGGAACAAAGGAACAGAAGTGACAAGGAGGGTACATCAGGGGATAATCAAATATCAGAATTACAGAAATTCCAGAAGGCATGGAAAGAGAGGCATGACTGCAGGAAGTATTTTCACCAATGAAATTATAAAAAAAGAGAACTTCCCAAACATTAGAAACAAAAGGAGAAGCCAAATACAGGAAGGATAAAGAATCCCAAACAGATTCAGAAAAGATCCTCTCAAAGACACATGGTTGTCAAGCTCTCTTCAACTGAACATAAAGAAAGACTATTGAAACAGGCACGTAAAGACAAATCATATCATATATAGGGGAAAACCAATTAGACTTATTGCCAACTTCTCATAAGAGAGCCTTAAAGCAAGAAGAGAATGGAGTGACATTTTTCCAGATCCTAAAAACAGAAAAACTGTCAACCCAGAATAATATCCAGCAAACTTATTTGTGTTTGAAAATAAAAATATATATATTTCCACAGTAAAAAGTTAGAAGAATTCACCACCACTAAGCCAGCCCTAGAAATGCTACTCAAAAATGTACTGAAGACAGAAAGGAAGGTAGTTAGCCACATTCATCTATGGAAAAGCTGAAGATCATTCCATTAACGCCCACAAGAAAAGCAAAAGTTAAACATAGATTCCTACACAAAAATGATAGGACCAAATCACAGCCTATAAATATTATCTCTGAGCACAAATGGCTTAAACTCCTCAATTGAAAGAGATTAACAGAATGGATCAAAAAGTATGACCCATCTATCTGTTGCCTACAAGAGACACTTCTAACCAACAAAGATACACAGAAGCTGAAAGTAAAAGGATGAAAAAGGACATTCCAAGCCAAAGAAAAGGGGAAAAAGAGCTACCGTAGCATTCTAATATCAGATGATATAGACTTCACTGTGAAAAATATTAAAAGATATGAAGAGGGATACTACATAATGTTAAAAGGAACCATGCACCAAAAAGAAATAACAACAATAAATGTATATACACTAAATACAAGAACACCTAGCTACATGAAACAATTATTGAAGTAACTGAGGGGAGAGAGAGATGCCAATAAATAATAGTGGGGGCCCTTAACACCCCATTAACATCAATGGACAGATTGATGGAACAGAGACTCAGCAGAAAAGCAACAAATCTCACACAGAAAATAGAACAAATGGCCTTAATTGATATTTGCAGAACCTTTCATCTCACAAACACTGAATACAGATTTTTTCAGCTGCAGATGGAACCTTCTCCAGGACCATTCATATTATAGGCCACAAAACAAGCCTCAGCAATTTTCAAAAAGCAAAATCACACCATGCATCTTCTCAGACCACTATGGAGTGAAACTAGAGACCAGTAAATCAAAATACTCCAAAAAATGTGTAAATTCTTGGAAGCTAAACAACATGCTACTGAACAAACAATGAATTAGAGAACATGTCAAAGTGGAAATTTAAAAATTTCTTGAAGGGCCTGGCATGATAGCGTAGTCGTTAAAGTCCTCACCTTGAACGCACCACGATCCCATATGGGCACTGGTTCTAATCCCGGCAGCCCTGCTTCCCATCCAGCTCCCTGCTTCTGGACTGGGAAAGCAGTCAAGGACAGCCTAAATCTTTGGGACCCTGCACCAGTGTGGGAGACCTGGAAGAGCTCCTGGCTTCTGACTGGCTCAGCTCCAGCCATTGTGGTCACTTTGGGAGTGAACCATTGGACAGAAGATCTTCCTCTCTGTCTCTCCTCCTTTCTGTATATCTGCCTTTCCAATAAAAATAAATCTTGATAAATAAATAAATAAATATTTCTTGAAACCAATGAAGGCTCAAGCACAACATACCAAAACCTGTGGGATGTTGCTATGGCAGTGTTCAGAGGCGATTTTATCACAATTAATACCTACATTAGAAAACAAAGAAGACACCAGATGGATGAGTTAAGCATATACCTGAAGGAGCAAGAAAAACAACAGCAAGATAGTCCCAAGATCAGCAGAAAGAAAGAATGAAAATAAGAGAGGAAATAAACCAAACAGAGACCAAAAGAACAATACACAAAATCAATGAAACAAAGATTTGGTTCTTAGATAAAATAATCAGAATAGACACCCCACTTTGCCCAGTTGCTTAAGTAAAAAAGCAGAAGATAAGAATTACTAGAATCAAAGATGAAAAGGGAACATAACAAGAGATATCACGGACATACAAAGAATAATCAGAAATTACTACAAGCAACTATACATCAACGAAGACTTTCAAGAAATGGATAGATTCTTGGGCACAAACCATCTACCAAAACTGAGTCATAAGGAAGCAGAAAATCTAAATAAACCTATAACTGAGACAGAGATCAAATCAGTAATTAAATCCCTCCCAAGAAAGAAAAGCTTAGGCCCAGACAGCTTCACTGCTGAATTCTGCAAAGCATTCGAAGCAGAACTGACCCCAATTCTTCATAAATTATTCAAAACAATAGAAAGGGAAGCAATCCTTCAAAACTCATTCCATAAGGTCAACATCACCTTAATACCAAAACCAGACAGAGACAGAACAGAGACAGTGAACTATAGACCAATATCCCTGATGAACATAGATGCTAAAATCTGCCATAAAATACTAGCCAACAGAATATAACAATACATCAGACAGATTATTCACCCAGATAAGGTGGAGAGAAAAGAGCAGCTTCTGTGTCTATGTTCTAGACTCTGGCAAAGTATTGTGAAGCAAAGGATATGAGTTTCTAGTTGATTCCATAAGGAGATACAGGGCTTTTCGTGGCGGAAAACCTCTAGTGCATTGGTGATTAGTTAAGATTTTAACAATACATCCCATAATTCAGTGCCGTAAAACAGCAGACATTTCATTTGGTCACAAATCTGTGAGTGAGCACTTGCCCTGGATTCAGATAGAAAGATCCTCTTCTGGTCTTGGCTGGTATTGCTCACGCAGCTGCAGTCATCTGAGAGCTCACCTATGCTGGGTGTTCTAAGACAGCACAACTTGTGTACAAGAATTGGTCATATCTGAGTGGTTGTCCATATGTTTCTTTTTTTTTTAATAATCTTACTTAGTTGATTAGGGTACAAAGGGTCAAGGGCTACAGGGTGAAAGTGGGTAATACCATTGTTTCCACACTAATATTATCATTTTTTCCCTGTATCTGGGGTCAGGGGAGAAACAAAGGGGAAAGCCCAGCCTCCCACCCATACCAGATCCCCAACATGAGGCGTGCTCCGAGGGTCCTGCTCAAGCAGTTTTGATAGTTCAACAGTTCTGGATTGCTGCCAATCTCACCATTCCAATCACAATGAAACCTATTCAGAGTCCACTGACTGACATAGTCCCTTCATGGTTGGGGTTCTAAGATCAGCAGTTCAGATGAAGGGATCTCCAAAAAAACCTTATCTGAGATGTTACCAGACCAGTCTTCCTGGTGAACCAATGAGTGTTGTAGTCTAGCTGGATCCTACCCACTTCATACTCGGTCCTCACGCAAACCAGTGGGAGTTACAGCCTAGTTGGAGTGACTCCCCAAAATCCCCACCAGGCTTGCCCCCTTCCCTGGTTCCCATGCTTGCCAGTATGTACCATAGGCTTGTCCAGTCTGTCCCACATCCCATTTAGCTCTCGCACATGTCAATGTTGATTGAAGCCTACTTCAACCCAATCAACCTACTATCCAGCACACACACATACTGGCAGGTACCTTTCTGTCTAGCTGCCCCTGCCCCATCCTGGTTTTTGTGCTGTCCAGTGAGAGTGGTAACTTTAAGGGAGGTACCCACTATCTCTCTACTAGGCCACTCCCATTCCCAGATTATGCACTCTCCAGGTGGTTCTGGCATTTGACTTGACAGAATTAGCTCCCAGTGCCAGCCTCTGCCAACTGATGCTGTTGCCTAATATTGAGTTAATTAGTTAATTTTTCCAACACTTGATGTTCCAGTCTATAAAATGGTGTTAATGACATCTTCCACAGATAGTACATCAAGAGGAATTAACTGGGGCAAGAGCGTGACAAGGTTTGCAGTATATAATCTTGAATCTGAACATGTGGTTTCATGCCAGATCCACCTTAATTAAAACCATGTACCTGTTCCTCAATTTCTTCGTAGGTAAAGTGCTTAGAAGAGTTGCTAAGCCATGTAAAGATTTAGCCGATGTTGACTATTTTTTAAATTCTCATCAGTGTTTCCAAGATGCTAAAACAAATCCTACAATGACCTCTTTTCTCCTTTTTGCTTCCCTTTGCCACCTTCATCTCCTTCTTTGCCTATCTTTTGCCAAAGGATATGAGAGGCACGCTAAAGTCTAGCTGTTTCAAGTTGTGTCTTTCATTTTTTAATTAAGTAGGATCATCTGAATTACAATGTCTCTAGACAAATCATTGTTCATATTAAGCCCCTTAAAGATAAATGAGAATAACTTAAAAACCTAAAGAAGCATAAAATTCCAAATTGCAGCAGAAGAAGGCCTTTAGCTTTCACCCTCATTTAATGCTTATTGCCTTTCTGCTCGTTTTCATTTCCTGGCATTTTCTCAATTTAAAAAGAAAAGGATTAGCCTTTCAAGTCTGTTTAATACCCCTTCAACAATTTATATCACTTTCAATAGAGCCAGTTGCGTTGCCAGCCACAGAATTATTTGAATTGCTCCCTAAATATGCATCAGTGATCCTTTTCTGTTCCTAGGATAAATAAACAAGCCATCCTAATAAATCCATTCTAATAATTGATAAATTAGCATGTAAGTACCAATATTTTTAAATAGAAGCTTCTATTAATCAATTACAGGCCACTTATTCCTGTCTAAGTATAAATCAAAGTCATTTGTGGTGTCCCATGAGACAGGAATGAGCTGTGTGCCTATCTCGGGAAATAATGATGCATCTTAGAATTGAAGACATTCGCTCTCAAGTAACGTGCTCATTTGCTGAGTAATCATGATAAAAACTCCCCGAGCTTGAGTTGCCAAATAATAAGCCAAAGCATGGCCGAAGGTAAGGTCAAAGAGGAGTGAATGGGCATCACTTTAGGCCAGGTAGTTGAATGAAGCATTGTCTAATTTAATCTTCACTTTTTAACTAAATGTGTTTGCATCCTCTTTCCATGAGTGGCCTCATACAGATTTGATACTCTATTGCTTACTGGCTTTGCTACCTTGGGACCACCAACTAAACTCTCTGGCCCTCAGATCTTTGTTATATAGACTGTGGCCAACAGTAGATTCCTCCTAAGATTCTTGGTGGGGAGATTAAATACTGCAATGTGTGTAAATTGATGTTCCATCACTGTCCACACAAGACTTATCAGACTTTTGTGACTCACAGCCTATGTTCAGCAAATATTGGTTCCTTTCCCTCCCCATCCCCACTCCAATGAGACAATTTTTCAACCCCAGGTCCCAGATTCAGTACTATTTTACTAATCCCATAGAAAATAATTAAATTCCTTCAAGTTCTTGGTTTATCCTATTTTCTCCATTGTTATCATCCCACACCAAATTAATCTCTCCTTTCTCCAAATTTCTCTATAGCTATTATTTCTGGACTGGTCTTAGCACATAGGCAAATCCTACTAATGATCAATTTTGGCTTAGTCCCTTCTATCTCTCCCTTTCTAGATCTTACAACCTTTCTCTTGCCTAATGTAATGTCTTAGTCATATGTAGGATGTGCTTGTCTGTATCTCAGTTCCTTGGACGCCTTGCCTGAACCAAACCTGTGTTAGACAATTGTTTGTTGGAGATGATGGTCTCAGGAAGTACAAGTAAGGAAATCGGGGCAGCGAAGAGTTAATGCCAAAAAAGAGTGTATCTGTGAACTGATTGCCTCTGTGGGCAGCTAGTTCTAGCTCTGCTGGGGTCTTCTGAGAAAAATCTTCAGAACAGTCCCCTCAAGGGTTGGAGATTCTGAGTGTCAGTTAATCTGATGAGTAGATTAAGGCTTGCCAATGGGGCATCAATTATCAGTACTTCTTTCAGCCCTGATCGTGAGTTGAGCAAGCTTTTGTGGTTTCTGGGAGAAAAACAAAGAGCAATGGACACCTTAACTGGGAATCTGTCAATGTGCAGTAGCACCCTCCATTGTGACTTCAGGTGAAATCAGAATAAGGCATTCATAACATCTGCTATAGTGTTCTGTAAAACTCTAGTTAATATTAAAGGAATGAAAAATCAGATATTTGAGAAATACTACCCGTATTTTCATGCAAAGTTACCTACTCAGAGAAGTTAGACTTACAGGCATTTCTTCCTTATTTACATTTAATTTAGCCAATTGAACATAGTGTTTAAGTTGTCCAGTTTCCCAGTGGGGATCATAGGTGTTTTACCCTAGGGTTCTGCTTGGGGACAGTTGAAGCTACATTGGAATTGCTACAAAAAGGCAAAGAAAAATGTAAATAGTAGCGGCCATCAAGAAACTTTGCAATCATCTCCAGATACCATCTATCAGTGCCCAGTGGCTTGTCCAGGTTCAAAGAGCCAGACTATTATCAAGCTGGATAAACAGTTTGAAATGTGTCAAGTTTTCCAAAATACAAGTCATGAACAACTCACACAACCCACATCCTGGACTCTCTGCCCAACAAACAGTTGCATCCACGCTCCCGTTATGCTTGGATTCTTCCTTGAAGAACATGACTTTATGTTTCCACACAGCGTCACTCTGGGAGGACCACAGGGCTGTGCAAACACCTCTGAGATTCTAAAAAGTTTTTCATTCCTACTTTTTCCTCCCACTTTGCCCAAACATTATAGGTGGTAAACATGGAGGAATAGAATCATCTTAATGCCGTGTCATATTTGAATCCTGCTGTACAATTCAAGTGGGAATTTCTTGGAGGGATGTTAATCTTTACATCCTACATTTTTCCTTCTAAGAGTAGTCTGAAATTAACCATTAAATAGATATTTTATATATAACACGGATACACTTATTAATTTGTTCATCAATTCCTATTCTCTTGCTTTGCAGATACTTGTAACCTAACACCTGAAATTAGAGTGAACTTTCTCAGATCAGGCTGAGCCCACAAGGATGCACTAAAATTTGGCCGAGGCTTAGCACAGAGCCCTGCTCACAATGAAATCTTTAGTGACTATAGGACCTGGGGGAAATGTACACACTCTCCCAACTGGTGTTTAAACAAACAGTCTTTACAAGCTGCTGTTCAGGGACAGAACAAAACTATAAAAACTTTCCAGAGGATTGAACTTTCAAATTTTTCCTGCTTGAATATTTATTTCTTCACCTTCTTCTCCTTCCCTTCCCATTCCCCTTCTTCTCCTCTTTTTTCTTCCTCTTTTCCATTTTCTCTCTTTCTGTCTTTTAATTCCTTTCTAACTTGATTATAGAACTAAGCTAAAGGATCATTTTATTCAGTTAAGCTGTGATCTCCTGTCAGTTTTATTCCTAAGTGTAAAACACCTAAGCAATGTCAAACATTCCAATGACCCAAGTTTTACAGGAACAGAATTTCCAAAGTCACATGAAAAACAGAAAGCCACAGGCAAAGTGCTTGCACACTGTGTCCGTCACTTGGCTCCATTTTTTTTTTTCATTTGTGTGTGGATTTTTTAATAGAAATGCAAGCACTTAAAAGCATTAATGCAATTCAAAATGTTTCAGTGAACAAATGTCAGAAGTTTAACTTTATAACAATTATAAATAAACCTGCTAAATTTTTCTGAACAGTGTCAGCATTTGAATTTTTTTGAATTTTATTTTTGATGATGTTTACATATTGGTTAGGGTGAGAAGGGTTGAGGGTTAGGAGAATGTGAGTGATACCATTGTTTCCAAAGGTTCTTTTTTTTTTTTTTTCTTCTTCTTCGTCTTCCTGTCTCTGAGGGAAGGGGGAGATAAGAAGAGAAGTCACACCCAGCTTCCCAATCGTCTAAGCACCAGGGGGATGGCGAGTGGCCACATGGTATCATCCCAGGGTCTCCAATGTGGAACATTTTCAAAGGGTTCTACTTAAGTCATTTTGATAGTTCTGAAATGCTGTCAATCTCACCAATCCGGGTTGAGGAAATCCTCTGAATGTCCATTGGCTGACACAGTCCACCTCAGAGTCTCCACTTGCCCTGAGCGGGGCTAGTTAGCATGGACTGCAGCCAGCTACCACTCACTGCTGCACAATAAAGCTAGGGCTGGGGGCTTGCCTGGCAGGGCTAGATCACAGTACCTGCTAATAACAGGGGATTGGTAATGTTAGGCTGGACCATGACACTAGCCAGCACATGGGAGAACCAGGGCCAGAAATAGATTCTGTGGGGCATATGTGTGCTCACCCCTGTGGAACTGCAATTTCTGCTGAGAGTGATTATGGGCTGAGCCAGGCATGACTATGGAACCCTCTGATACCCATGGGTGCTGAGATTGGTTGCAGACCAGGTAGATTCACACTGCAGCACCACAGACACACCCCAAAAATAGGGTGTGGTGTGGGCCAGGCCACAACATCCAAAGGCTCCATTTTTAAAAAGTGGAAGCAAAAGGGTGGAGGATCTGAGAGCATGAAGCAGGAAAAACAAAAACCAAACACATGTGCTGTTAGAAGCAGTCTCAAAGGCTTCAGTTCTCTCCAAGCACAAGCTTAGCATGGTTCCCAGCAATGGTGGGCAGCTTTGGAAATGTTTAAGGTTAGCAGCTGCAACCACTAAAAAGAAATATGTTCACAGTTGCCAAGGGGAGCAAACAACAACTATTGCATTCAATAGATGCAGACTCTATCTATTGAGACTTTTATCAAGTTTTGCTGTTTCTTAGGGTGTGAAAAAATCATTTCTCTCTTCACTCACAAAGTGGTTACAGCCAGGTTTGGAACTTGGGTGATTCACACAGAAAGACAGAACAAACTACGTCAAGTAACTCCAGCTAATTAACTGCTCTCCGCTCCCATTTCCATACCAGTGAGAAACCTAGTGCGTCATGAGTTTCACTGTGTAAGTTAATGGTACAGTGAAGTAAACAGCTCCTTTTTTAGAAAGAGAGAGTGCACTCCCATCCACTGGTCTACTCCTCACATGAAACAATGCAGAGACTGGGCCAGTTCAAAGACAAGAATTAGGAATTCCAATAAAGGAATGCCATTTACATGTCAGGACCCATTACCTGCTGCCTTTTCCTGAATTATCAGGAAGCTGGAGTCAAGAGCTAGAGCCAAGTACTGGACCCAGGCACTTTGATATGGAACACTAAGACCTCAACTGCTGGACTACATTAGTCCCCACTCCTAAATAGCTATTTTTGCATTATGATTGCTATTGTTATTTGCTTCTTTTATACAAGAAAAACTTCCTGAAGGGTATAGTAATGCCCTGTGAGTCCCAACCAGAACTAAAGTGTATTTTCCACCCCAGCTGTAGGCAATTGCCTCCTTTTCCCTAACCTTAGCCAAGTGTTATAATTCTGGGAGAAAAGCAGCCTATAACTGGCTGGCATTCTTGTCCTGGTTCATGCCAACTCTGTTAAGTATAGCAGTGTGACATCATACTTACCTATTATTTAATGTTAAATCTGAAAGGGAGGGGGCAACGGACTGCCACTACCCACTTGATGGGACTCTTAGGTTCGGGTGGTGGCTACTGAGGGCTTTTAATGTGAGCAGAGTTGCATCCATGGCCCTTCTCAGGACAAGTTATTGTACCTGTAGGTATGCACAAGAGGCAGGGTTGGGGGTGGACCAGGCAAGAGGTCCGAGAAGGCCTCCCCAGGCCAGGCTGTTGCACCTACTGTAGAGGTAGACCAATGGTTTTTAGTGCTGACAAACAGCCTATCCTTTCATCTCATGTTGATCTCGGACATATGAGGATCTGTTAGCACAGGGACCAGAATCACTGGGTGTGTGGTCTGGCCATGGGGCACACAATGCACAGTTATGCCACCTATGGTGTTGACTTCTGTACATAGAAGCCAACAACATCTCAGAGAAATGCTGAAGATTCAGGGGACATAACCACTGACACTGACTTGATGCTCCCTAGCTGTGAGAGGATCCATTAGATGAGATAGAGAGTTCTAAAGCCAGGATAAGCAAACTCTACATCCCTCATAAGCAGAATGTAACTACAAAAGATGTGATGAATCTACACCCTTGAGCAACCCCTAGCTGGGAATCTCTGAGTGGGAAATAAAATGGGACAAGGAGGTAGCCAGTTTGGATCATGAGCTGGAAGCCATACTTTCTTTTCTTCATTAATCCCACCTGCTTTTGTATCAAGCAAATGACCTCTCCCCCAGAATGTACTTCCCCTCATTAGAGACTTTATGCTGCATCATGAAACCACTCCCCTTCCCAAGATCAAATGAAGACCAGCAGCATGAAAGGGCAATCTCTTCCTTCTCACAGACACAGAATGGAAGGCAGAAACACTTCCCTCTCTCCTACCTTCCCCCTCCGAACCCATTCCACCCCTCAAACATGCCCCACATGTATCTGTGATTTCCTCAACTTTTAAATAAACTTTGAAAAATAACATAAAATACATTTTCCTACTCTTAATAAAAAGCACTTAGAGGAGACTAAATATACCATGAATTAAATGTTTATTATTTGCTTTCAGGCTACAACATCCATAAATAAGGTTGTCTGAAACCCTAAAACTTTAATTCCCAATATGGTCCATTTTACAGGTAGTTGACAGTGACCAGGAAACATGTGGAGCCATTCCCTTTATAACTAGTGTTTACCAGAAAAGGATAAAAAGCAGACTGATGAAATAAGCAATGCATGCTTAGGTCAAAATCTCCCCAGATGAAACGCAAGAGAGGGGGAGGAGAGAGAGGTGCTGAGTCCCAGACCCCACAGCATCCCAAGATGTAACCTTGGGTCTTGAAATTGCAATGAGGGTTTTATTTTCCTTTACACAAAGGAGCTTCAAGGACCAAGCCTATCAAGGAATGCTGCTTTCAGAAGGTGGTATTCTCTATTTTCTCTTTGCTGAGAAAGTTTACCTCTGGGTGAACTTGACCCAAGCCTCCTAATTGCACCCTGTTGGATGAGACTGTGTTCTTCCCCAGGAGAGCTGTGACACCTTTAGGACACTCCTCTCTCTGTTCCTCTACTGGTACAGGGACTCCATCCCAGGTCAACCTCAAAACAAAGTCTGCCCTCTCAGTTTTCACTAAAAGACCCTATTCACATGAGCGTGATATGACAACAGTTGCAGAATAGAAGGTGTGGAGTGCTTCTAACAGGTGCAATTTAAAGCCCAATCCCCACGTCTGTTCCTCACAGGGCAGGCCAGCCCTTGGTTGGCAGAAGCCTCAGCCCCAGCCATCACCCTGTGCACTGTTTATAGGACGTTTGGGAATGTCAGTCCAGCCCTGTACTCCTCTGTTCACTCCTTTCCTGGGGTAGAGGGGAAAGCTCTCATTTCCAGCCCTTTCTAGAATTTGACTGTTTAAAATGTCTCCACACAGGTAGCTGATACTTAACACACATTGGTGTACCATGTAAGGGAGTAAATTGATGTGTGAACAAACACAACCCCATGGTGTGCATTAACAATTGAAGAAAATTTGAACTGGAATCCAGTGTCTTTGAAAAATGCATCAAAATGAATAAGTCAACACACGGTACTGGCTCTCCAGTACAATTCCTAATCAGATGTAATAAAAACCTGCATGTCACAGAGGCTGTCTTCAAGCTGAAATGTTTTCTAAACAAAAGATTATAGACACTATGGGAAGGAAAAGCAAAGCTGGAGCCAGGAATCCAGGAAACTTCCTTGGTACAGAAGACAAGAACAGTGTACATCTAATAAGAAGAGAGTCCATCCCCAGCGCACACCTTTCCTGCGTCACTAAACCCCAAGGCCAGACTTTGGAGAAAGGCGGAGATGTGGCTTTCACTGCAAGTTCTCAGAATCAGGGAACATATAAATGAATCACATCCTCAGAAAATACAACCAACTGTCTAAGTTGTCACTTTGGAAAGTCATCAAAATGAAGCTGATTCAGTTGTTCCACTGGATTGAAGCATCTTTCAGCCAAACATTGAAGCCTGGAAACAGGTACATGCTGCTGTAATCTCAAGATGAGCAATATTGGTTCCAGGACAGGTCCGTTTAACACAGAGCCCTTGATCAGTGGTGCTGACATGGTTGCCTCTGAGTATTGCATCAGTGAAGCCAGAGAAGGCTGAGGAATCCCTTTTTAGTAAATAGCATAACTAATAAGGCCCTTACACCACTTTCCCTTTAAAAGGGATGATATCACAGAGGTCAAGTATCTTTAGAGTGTGTTTTATCAGTGTACCAGGAAGAAAGATTAGAATCCTGAATGCAGTGATAGCTTTGAGAGAGGTCCTTCCTAATTACACTCTTGGCCCCGGGTTCTGGCCTTGATTAACTAACTTGGCATAACTGAGGGAAGTGAGTCAAATTAGCCAGCAGTAGTTCAGGAAATGGGGTGTAAGGCCCATTAGTGCTCCCCCGATGCAGGCAGACTGTTTAATATTCTAAAATCAGACTGAACTCTGTAAGCCTAAAAATAATGAGTAACGAGAGACGACAGCATAGTCCTCTCTCTGTCTTATGTTCAGATCAGTCAACAGAGATAGGATGACAAACTTGGGGGGTGGACTGTCAAATCAAAACCCAAGTAAGAGCTCCTAAATGGCTCCAAGGCGGCTTTGCAGAGATAAACAAAAGCCAGACCTCACAATTAAAGGGAAAATCACACTGTGTGTGCTACAATCAGAGGAAAGGTGGAACTACAAACCAAATGGCTTAAAATGGCTAAACTTCCTCTTTCTAAGCATAGGCAAATAAAGAGGCCCTCTCATTTGGAGATTGTCTCTCCTATAGCTGACCAAGATGAGTACACAAAAAGGTTGGTGTTTGAATCTAAATGTTAAGGACAGTGACTCCATTCCTCTGGCAGTTCTCATGGTCATGACAGGTGGCCTTTCCTCTCTACACTGCTACGTGATTGTTCAATTTCATTAAATTTATTAACAATGAGTTCTGTGTCACCTGAGTCCTTTGCAGTGAATTATAAAAAATATCACATCTCATTCTCCACTATCACTCCACCCTACCTATCAGCACAATCCATCCTTATGACTGGGGTACAAACAGCCTCAGCTAGGGAGACTAGAGAGCCACTAGGGCAAGGGCCAGGCAAAACAATTGTACTAAATTGCTATTTCTGCTGTTTGGCTGGTAGGCATTATCTTATAGGCTACTGAGAGCCAAGAAAATGGCAGGTACTACTAATATCTCAATAAACTAGTCTAATTGTCATATCCAGAATATATATAAAAATATGCTTGCTGACCAACATATCTGTACCTACAAATAAGTAAGCAATAACAATGATGTGGTAAGGTTGGAAAAAGTCATTCCTCATATGTGGAGACCATTGCTACTTCCACATGGAATTGGGTGTTTCCAGAATGGCCTTCACAATGAAGAATGAAGCAGAGAAAATTATGTTTCTATACCAATGATTCCACAGGCTATGGGAGAGCACAAAAGTTCTATTTGTCAAATGGCATTTTAAAAATAGTGTTGAATTACTACATGCACAGAACTAAACATCGCAAACAGGATGAAGAGCTGTTGGCACAGGATTGCTGCATTCCTGTTTGGATTATTCAGGGGCCCCGAGTGAATGCACAGAGGGTAACTTGGTGCAGAGAGCAGTGCAATAAGCTGAAACCTCTGAAGGCCCTCCAACCCGAGGATTCTAGGGCCTGATTTCACAGTGTTCTATGCCTCCTAACAATGTGCTTCCCAAAATGAAAAAGAAAAAAGGCTATCCAACTTTAAACCTCTCCTTCTATAAGGCTTCACAGAACAAAGTAACAAATAAAAAAAGAACCAGTAGGGAAAAAATTTAACTATGGGGGGTAGGGGAGGGAATAACTATTTGTAGTACATAATGCTTTCGACACCTCTAATACGCAGTTTTGGAGAATCCCTGGGTGAGTCAACATAGAGGCAGGTGAGTGCTTGTTCCAGGAAATGTTCAGCTTGAAGCTGAGGAAGAAGAGGGTGGGCCAGACAGCAATTCCATCCTTCCAGAGCATGACTCAGCTCTGCTCTCCTCAGGCTATGTTCTCCTCTGCAGCCGAAGAACAATGTCTCAGCATCTGCAGTCATGCTGAGGTGGTCTGATTTCCGTTTTGGTTTTTTTTCCTTAGAAAATATAATTTTCAGGCAAATAGCCTCTTGATAATTTTGTCATTGAATTTAATAAACTAACTGTAACACATTTTTAAGAGGAGGAGAAAGAAGGTAGCAGAACAGGGTAAGGACATTTTTAAACAGTCAGAAAATCATTAGCCAGGGTGAAGCAAAGAAACCATGATCCCACAAAATAGGAGAGGACAGGCCGACAGCAGAGGGGCACCTGGAAGCCCATGAACACAGAGAAGCAGCAAAGACAGCTGAACGGTGTTGCGGTGACCAGATTCCCCAGCAATAGTTGGTGATCTGTGACCAGGTATGAAGAGGAGCTCACTGGGAGCTTAGGTGAACTCAGGAATACACTGGTCATCTTGCTGATTTGCATGATTCAATCACAAGAAAAACAGAGTGACAGAGGCCAAGCAGGCTGGTACAGGAACAGGGTGAATTTCATAACTTAGACCCTCACCAACGTCACAAAGGGTGCTATTTTGTGTCCTAAGGAAAACGCAGAGAGGCTGCAGGGACTATAAAAAGCTGTGCATGCACCATTTGATACATTGCACTGCTCCCACTAGGAAAACAATATTGACTTGGCAACCTACAAGTTCCACCCAAAATAAGTCCATGCAGCATCCAAATCTAATGACCAGCAGGTCCATACCTACACCAGTGCCACAATCAGGCACCATTTTGTGTACTGAGAAGACTGGGGGTGGGTGGAAGGTGCTAAGGAAAAACAACCAGATTCCAACAAGACTAGCACTACTGACAATTCAGTAATATAGGACAAGTGGTGTCTCCCTAATGCCACGTACTGCTCGAACCAAAAATGGGAGAAAAGCTATGTAAGCAATGCTATGGCCACAACACAGGATCACAGCAAGTGGAGAGTGGTGGTAAGCCAGGAGCTAGGACCATGCAGATGATAGTGTAGACCTAGCACAAGAGTCCCAGACTGAGACACACCAGAGGGAGTGGCACAAGTGACTGCCAATGAAGAACCGCGTACAGAATGCAATCTGTAAAATCAACCTGCAAAAAAAGAAAGCAGCACAGCTTAGAAATCAGCCCTAAGGAGAAGAATCTGTTAATCAGAATAGCAATGACCAAGAGCAAAAGAAGAGACCGAGGCACAATGAATATTACTGACGCAATCCCCACAAAGCAGCAAAAGCCTTTGTCAACCTCAGAGTTCATTGAGGAAGACATTGAGAAAATGGGCAACACAGAAATTTAAAAACTTGTTATAAAGCATTGCTATAAGAATGATAAATACATACAAGATTTCAATGAATTTAAGAAATATGTTTTACAGGAAATATGTTTTATAGCAATGAATCATATGAAAGCTAATATTAGAAATGAAGGACACAATGGAATAACTTAAAATTTCAGTGGAAAGCTAGGTAGAAGAAATAATCTCAGAATTGGTTGACATTTACTTCAACCATGAGGCAATCATCAAAAAGCTGGAAAAGAAACTGAGTCAAAATAAGTATGCAAGAATTAAGGGACACTATTAAAAGGCAAAATAAAACAGTTATGGGAGTTACAGAACACACAGAAATAGAAGCTGGATCTAAAAATATATTCAATGAATAATGAAGCAAAACTTTACTAATTTGGAGAATGAACTGGGAAACAAAATATAAGAGGGACACAGAAGTCCCAAAAAGGTTGACCTAAAGTTGTCTTCCCCACAACACATGATAATAAAGCTCTCCACAGTTGAACATAAGGAAAAGATCCTAGATATGTGTGTGAAAAGAATCAATCAACAGAACCCCAAACAGACTCACAGCTGACCTCTCAGAGGAGACTCTACAGACCAAAGAGAATGGAGTGACATATTCAAGACTCTAACAGAAAAAAAACATGTTATCCCAAATTAACTTACCAGGCAAAGCTTTCCTTTGCCTTTGAAAATGGAATAAAATTCTTCCACAGTAAAGAAAGCTCAAAGAATTTACCTCTTCCAGACGTGTTTTACAAATGATACTTAAAGATGTTCTCTTGATAGAGAAAAGAAATAACACCTGCCAAAACCAAAGGCAAATGTGGAGAATGTCCCAGTAAAATAATAAAAGAAGGCTAGATCAAACAATAAACAATCCATTGCTAAAAATGACAAGACCAAATTACTACCTATGCATATTAACCCTGAGTGTAAATGGCTTCAACTCATCAATCAAGCATCATGGATTAGCAGACTAGATCAAAAAACAAAACCCATCTATCTGTTGCCTACAGGAGACACATCTCACCAAAAGATGTATGTGGAAACTGAAAATGAAAGGATGAAGAAAGACGTTCTAGGCTAAAGGAAAAGAAAAATAAGTAGTCATTCTAATGTCAGATGATACAGACTTTGATGTGAAACGTATTAAAAGAGATGAAGAAGGAACCACAGAATGATCAAGGATCCATTCAGCAAGAGAGATCACCTTACTAGTTTCTTAGGATGGTCCATTTCTCATCTCTAATTTTACTTGGTTTGTCTCTTTTCCTTTCTTTGTTAGTATGGCTAAAAGTTTATTTTGCTGTTCTTAAAATACAGCTCTTTCTTGTTGTAATTTGTAGTTTTTTAGTTTCAATTCCATCTATTTTTGCTCTGATTTTTATCACATCTTCTTTTAATAAGCCCTTGAGATGTATCAGATCATTAATTTGAGATTCTTTGATTTTTTTGTAAGCACCTGATGTTGTGTCACTCTCAATACTGTTTTTTGCTATAGCTCATGGATTTAGCTGTTTTTGTTTTTATTTTTATTTCATCAAGAAAATTTTTTTCTTATTAATTTACTCAGTGACACATAGGTCATATGGTAGCATCATTTTCAATTTTTTTATTCATTTCTTCATCAACACCTTGGTCATTCAGTTTGTCATTTCAAGAATGTTGTGTAAATGGCATCATCTGCTGTGTAATACTCGAGATGAGCATCTGTGACTTAGTGTAACAGTGTCTCTAGTATCCTTGCAACTTGTTATTTGCATCAATATCCCATTCCTTTTCACTGCAAAGTCTCCATTGCCTGAGTGTACTGCAGGTTATCCATTCACCCACTTGACTTGTTTCTAGTCTTTGGTAATCATGAGCAGAACTGCTATACATATTTGTGTGCATCTTCTTTCTACAGCAAATGCCCATATGTATGCATATGTTTTACTTCTTGAGGAATTACCAAACTAGTTTCAGTCACAATATATGAGTTCCAGTTGCTCCACATCCTTGATGATAACTTGCTGTTACCAGTATGTTTAGTTTTGGTCATTCTGGCAAGTGTGAAGTGTTTTCACTCATGGTTTAACTTGCAGTTCTTGATGGCTTGTAAGACTGAACATGTTTTCATCTGCATCTCTTCTATCCTTTCATTTTCTTTGGTGAAGTATCTGTAGATCAATTCAGAGAGAACTAAAATCTTCACTGCTGAATCTTCTAATCCATGAACACATCTATCTTTTCGCTTAATTTTTAAAGAGAATATACTTAGTATGTTTCAATTATTTTAAAATTATTGTTAGATACAAACTATAGTCTGTTATGGAAAGCATTGATATACACTTAAAAATAGTGCATATTCTGTTGAAAGGAGTGTTCCATAAATATAAATTAGATTCAATTGGATGATCTGTTACTCAATACTATTCATCCTTACTTTTGTCTATTGGTTTTCTTATTGGTGGAGGAGTGTTGGACTCTTCAATTATAATTTTTAAAGATTTATTTATTTATTTGAAAGGCACAGTGACAGTTGGTGAGAAGGAAGAGTGGCTGAGTAAGAAACAGAGAGTGAGAGAAAGATCTGAGAGACCTTTCCAACTGCTATTTCACTCCCAAATAGTTGTAATAGTCAAAGATGGGTAAGGCTGAAACCAAGAGCCTTAGCAGCAGGCTGAATCAGAAGTGGAGCAGCAAGGCCTCCAACTGGCACTCAAATGGGATGCTAGCATTGCAGGAAGCACTGTAACATACTGCACCATAACACTAGTCCGTCCAACTCTAAGTTTTGATTCTCTTTTTAGCTCTTTCAGTTTGTGTCTAATGTATTTGAAAGCTTTCCAATTAGTTAAATACATATTTAGAATATCCATACCTTTTTATCTTTATCTGATCAATATGTAAAATGTTCCTTTTCATTCCCAGTAACTTTCTTCCCTTGAAAGAATAATTTGACATTATTGTAACCATCATAGCTTCATTTTTGTTAGTTTCTACACAACATGTGTGTGTATATATATACAATGTACATATGTGTACGTATATATATATATATATTTATGTGTATAAATTTAAAGGATGTAAGTATATATTACATTTTTAACTTGATTATGCCTTTTTAGGTGTGGTAGATGTCTTGAAAATAGCTCATAATCGTGGCATGTGTTTTTATCCAATCTAGATGTTTCTGTTTAATTAATTAAGATAGTAAAATATTTACATTTAGTGAAATTGTTGGTATGTCTAGGTTTATGTTTATCATTTTATTATGCTTTCTGTGGTTTTAGCTTGTTTTTCCTTTTGTTTTTAATTGTTTGAGATTTATTTATTTAAAATGGAATGGTAGACTTACAGAGAAAAGGAGAGCAAGGAGAAACATCTTCCTTCCACTTGTTCACTCCCCAAGTGGCTGCCACAGTCAGAATTAGGCTGGTCTGAAGTTGGATGCCAGAAGCTTCTTCAGCCTTCCACATGGGTTCAGGATTCCAAGTATTTGGGTCATCATCCACTGTTTTCCCAGGCCACAAGCAGGAAGCTGGATAGGAAGTGGAGCAGTCAAGACACGAAGTGGGTATATGGAATGTTGAGGTTGGAGATACAGAATCAGACAATGGAGCAATTGTACCACCCCCCTTTGCTTTTTATTTTTTGTTTTTATTGCAAAGACAGACATTCAGAGAGGAGAGACAGAGAGGAAGATCCTCCGTTCGATGACCCACTTTCCAAGCAACCACAATGGCCGGAGCTGTGTGAATCCGAAGCCAGGAGCCCAGAGCTTGATCCGGGTCCCCCACACAGGTACAGGAACCCAAGACTTTGAGTCATCCTCGACAGCTCTCCCAGGCCACAAACAGGAAGCTGAATGGGAAATGGGGCTGCCAGGACCAGAACTGGCACCCACATGGGATCCCGGCACGTTCAATGTGAGGACTCCAGATGCTAGTCTACCACGTCGCTCCCCCTACTCTTTGTTTTTAATTTTTATTAATTTATTATATTTATTTAAAAAGCAGAGAAACAAACAGACAATGAAACAGAAACATCTTCTATTTTTGGTTTATTCCCCAAAAGTTTTCAAGATCAAGAGTTGGGCTAGGTCATAGCCAAGAGCTGAGAACAGCCATGTGAATAGCAAAGATCCAACTAATCGAATAAACACATGCTTCTTCTTCCCAGGGTGTGTATTAACTGGAAGCCAGAATCAGAAGTAGAAGTGGGGTTTGAACACAGAGATTCAAATATGGGATGTGGACACCCTGAGTAACATCTTAACCATTGTAGCAAACTATAGAGCACACAGAGAGGGCTATTTGACCATCTTTTATTATCTTATTTTAATTGAGCTACATAGACAATGCCTTCTTCTGTAGTGTTCACTCTAGGGATCACAAAATATGTAACTACCCCAGGAGTAAGGAACTTCCTAGATTGCCTTGTACCTAGCCAAGTGCAACAGTGCTGGGAGAAAAGCGGTCAAAAGCCAGCAGGCATTCTGGGCCGGGTAAATGCAAATCTGTATTAACAATACCAGTGTGCAGCATAAGTTGCCTGTCCTATTTTTCTTTCTTAAAGATATGAGGGCAAAGCAGGGAATGCTGGCCAGGGCACTTCACCCAGTCTCTAGGCATTGCAGATTACCCAAGGAAGGGTGTGTGAGGGTTGAAGTGGGTGAAGCTGAGAGCATGTCTGACAGGGAAGAAATGACTTCTAGGGGATTCCATGGACAAGATCACTGCAATAGTAGGTATATGAGGGCAGTGAGACCAGGTGGTTTATAGGGGGGAAGCCAAAGAGTGTGTCTGTGTCAGGTCAAACTATCCACCCACCCAAATGGGAGACCTAGGCTAAGTAACATTATCCGTAACCCATTGGTGCATGAAAAAGCTGGGGCTTGCCTGACTGAGCCAGGCCACAGTAGCCACCAGCAAGTGTCTAGGCAGAGGGTGAGCCGCAACAAGCTGGGTTGCAGCACCCACAAAACACAGGAGAACCAGATCTGGGAGCAAATTCTATTGGGGTCTTGTGGGTTCAGCAATCTGGGACTACAGTGCCTGTTGATAGCATTTCTCTGGAATGAGTTCAAGACTTGGCTGTTCCACTTCCCATCCATCTCCCTGATTATGGCCTAGGAAAGCCACAAGTAGAGGATGGATGGCCCAAAGTCTTGGGTACCCTGCACCCCCATGGTAGATCTGGAGGAAGCTCATGGATCCTGGTTTCAGTTTGGTTCAACTCCAGCTATTGTAACTACCTATTGAGTGAACCAGCAGATGAAAGATCTTCCACTTTGTCTTTCTTTCTCTGTACATCTGATCTACCTTTCTGCTCGAGTCCAGCTCCAGCAGAGTTCGGAACTCGAGTAGGGTGCATGGATGAGGCATAAAGAAACTAGACGGACCACTAGGATTCCATGATCATCATAGACAATGCAATAAAGCTGTCCGCTTTATTTATACAGAACCAGTCAAACTCTGGTTCAGACTTTATACGTCACGGTCAAGTGGGTGTTTCTCAGGATGATTCTGCCATTTGTTGTTAAAGCAGGATGTTATCCATCCTGGCGCTGTGGTTAGGAAGTTCTCAATAGATGGTGCATATCAATCAGTAACACATTCCTAATATAATCCTCATTCTACAACTTAATATTGAATCCGTTAAGGGGGGAAAGGCATTACAGAAGGAAGGAAGGACCTAAAGATCAAAGAAGGAAGGAAAGAATAGATAACCCACTACACCTGGGAACTTTATACCCTTGATTAGCATATGGTCAATGGGGACAGCCGAGATAGCAATAATGTAAGGCCTTTTGGCTAAAACGGTATCAGCAACATCAACTTCCAAGCTCACATTGGTACTAAACATTAACTCCGCAGAGGCAAACAATGTCTAAATAAATCACAGAAATCTCAGCGGGGTTGTCTGGAGTCCATGCAAAGGGAGGTGGAGCTGCAGTCAGGTGGTTGTAGAGACATCCGCCAGGCCCTGCCATACAGTGGGAAATTCCTTGCAGCCCTTCCTGCAGTGGAACAGTTCTCTTCACACCTTCCTGTCTTCCACACCCATCACACGGACCCCAGCACCTTTGCAATAAAAATAAATAAATCTTTTTAAAAGAAGCACAAGAAGAACAACACGAAGAAAACTGAAATATTTGTCCCACTCACCTACCTCTATACCTCAACCCTCTCCACCCTAATGGGAGGCCCACACTGCTGCATTATTATTTGTCAAAAATAATAGAAGGACTTGATTAAGAAGAGCAGAAAAGACTATGTCTGGAATCCTGAGGTCACAGACAGCTGGTGCCAGATACTAAGGTCAGTCTCTGGGCAATGGTCTGGGAATGGACAAAAGTCCAAAATCAAGGTCAAGCCTAAGGGTAAGAATCCACAGTTGGGCAATGGTCCAAGGCCACAGGAATTTGTGCTTTAGGATGTTCCTGAAGGTATCATGTCCTGACATCTGTACATGTGTTACACTGTTGTTTCTTGATCATCTAGCATTGACTGGTAAACATCAATACGGGACGTGACTATCAATGAATGTGTCTCATTAACTGCTTCACTTGACTCCCCAGGCAGTTTAATAAAAGGACAAATGTGTTCTGCTACTCTTTCTTCACTCATAATCCAAAGGGATTTTTTGGCATTATATTTATTCTTCTCTGAAGAACTTCATTTAACATAATTTTTCTAAAGTAAGTCTGCTGAGTAAAAATTCTTAGTCTTTATTTGCAGTGACTTTATTTCACTTTCATTCTTGAACTATTTTCACCAAATGTGTAATTCTGAGTTGACAGTTCTTTTCTTCTAGGACTTAACAGTGCTGTGCCTTTGACCCCCATGATTTTGACGAGATAACATTGTCATCATGTCCTAAGGATTACACATTACTTCTCTTGGGTGTTTTAAGACTTTGGTGTTTCCAAAGATTAGTTACTCCTCACCAAGGTATTGAAGGTTTCTCTGCACACCCCTCCCAAAACTGTCTTGCTCCCCAATCATTAACATATGCCCTGTTAGAGTTATAAACCAGATTGGACTATCCTAAAATTCAGCAAGTTCAGTAAAAATTATGCTTCATACTCTAAGCTGCTAAATATAAAAATTAAAATAGACACAAGACAGCTGAATAATATCCTATAACCTTTTTAAAGTGCATAGCAGCCAGTTGTGTATAAACTAAAATTGAAATGTCAATGAAGTAGTGGATGTGGTTAAGAACTTGCATTTTCTAACATGTCTGTCACTCAATACCATGTCAATTAACTCCATAATGTTGTAAATCATTGTTGATGCTCTGTTGTGGCTTTTCATTGGATGGGATGATATTCTGCCAGCTTTACTTTCAGACCAGGAATGGTCTCCCAATGAAACTGTTGAATTTATCTGGACAATAAGATGCTGGACTGTATGCATGGTACATGCTCACAATGAGGGAATCATGACTGGATATGAACTGTACTACTGCAACAATGTGGAGGAATCCAGCATGGGGAGAGGACAGAGGGAGGGGAATCCCAGAGCCTATGAAACTGTGTCACAAAATGAAATGTAAAAAAAGACTTCAGTGTTTCATAAACTTTATTATGATGTGTTTGGGCCCTTCCCTACTAGTGTCACTTCTTAAATAAATAGATACATTCCTTCCTCATGATGTGATAAATCTTCAGCTGTTATCTCTTCAAGTCCTTTCTTTTTTCTTTTTTTTTCAGTCTTATTTTTTCCTCTTGAAAACCTTGCAAAAGATATGTTAGAAATCCGGTTGCTGTTCCACTGGATTCTAAGGTACTATTTTGGGAGGGTTTCCCTCTTAGTTATTCAGTGAGAATAATTTCTACAGATTTATTATAAAGTTTTTACTCTCTCAACTACATTATACTTTTGGGTCTCCAGCAAACTGCTAAATTTATTGACTGTGTTTTTAGTTCTAAAATTTTCATTTGCTTCTTCTGTATAGCTCCTACTTATATTTTGTTTCAAAAGTTTTCTTGATTTCTTCATTGAGCATTTTGATTAATGTTGTCTTAAAGTCTTTTAGTAGTCCCAACATCCGTGTCATCACAGCATCGTCATCTGTTCATTATCTTTTCCTATTCAAGTTGAGAATTCCATGATTCTTTGTATACCACATAATTTTAGATTTCCTCCAGCATTCTTTTTCTAAGATTTTGACAATTTTACTGGAAAGTCAGATTTACAGAGAGAAGAAGAGATAGAAAGATCTTCTTTCCATCTATTGCTTGATTCCCCAAGTGGCTGCAGTGGCCGAAGCTAAGCCAATCTTAAGCCATATCCTGGGCATTCTTAATAATCTAAATGAGATCTGGATTGTGTTTGAATGCTATGAAAAAAGGTTAACATTTTTGTATATGCAGGTACTTTAGGTTCAAGTCCTAACTTGCTTTTTGTGGTTACCAGGTCAGGTCAGGTCAGGTTTCAGCAGCTTTCGATGCTGTTCAGATCTGTCCTGTGTCACCCAGTGATCACTATGGGATCTAGGAAGAGGTTTATCTGTTAGTTCTGCTCTACTAGATTAGGGACAGGAACTCAGGAACAGATCCTCTATGCCCCAGGTGTTCACATAGGTTACAGGCTTCATTTCTTGAACTCTTTATTTCTCTGCTAACTTCCCAATATTTCTGGTTACCTGAGACTTTTGTTTCATTTGTTAGCCAAAAATCCCTCACTTCTGTGATACAGCCACATCTGGGGCACAGATGAGGGTAGAAATCTAAAGAGGGTGGGTTCTTTTGGAATGAAGCTCCACCAAATGAAAAACAAAGACTCTGCTCCCTCAGAGTTTTGGCTTCTGAAGTTTTCCACCCTGACTGTTTTCTTCCTTGGCCTCCAGCATAGATTATTTGGGGTTGGGATGAACAAGAGCGAGAAAAAAGGAGAAAGAAGAGAGAATTTTTTAAAGTTTTGTAATTCCCTCATGTCTAAGTTTTAAATTTTAAGTTTTTCTTTTCTGTTTCTCAAGCCAGAACTGCAAAGATTTGGCTGGTTCATTCCATCACACAGCTCTGACTTCTAGAACTTGGGTTGAAATCCAGCTGGAGATATTAGAAGGAAAATGTGGTATAAATTTAATTGCTGGTTACTATCCTGCCTGCTATCGTAGGTAAAGGAGAGAAGACAATTCTTTGTCTCTGATGGGTAGAGAAATCCATCAGACACTTGGTGGTAGCTTGACTTTATTTAACCCCTTCAATCCCCCAAAAGGCATCAATTCATTCTACTAACCTTCCTTTCATAAGTTTCAGGAACAGAGCAGCTAGAATGCTGGAGAAGCTGCTCTTCTCAAAACACATACAAAGAAAATGGAGGCACAGATTGGCGTGGTGGCACAAAGAGTTAAGCCACCACCTGCAATATCAAGAGCTCTGGTTCAAATATTGACTGCTCCACTTCTGATCCAGCTCTCTGCTAGTGTGCCTGAGAAAACAGCCAAGGATAACCAAAGTCTTTGGGCCCCTGCATGCACATGGAAGACTCCCCAGCCATTGCAGTAGACCAGCAGATGAAAGATATTCTCTCTCTCTCTCTCTCTCTCTCTCTCTCTCTCTCTCTTTGTGTGTGTGTGTGTGTGTGTGTGTGTGTGTAAGTCTGCATTCAAATAAATGAAATAAATATTTTTTAGAAAAAAATTAAGATAATATCTCAAGAAGTTAATGATAGTCTGTGGAGTTCTGTCTAGGTCCCCCACTTCAGGACTGAAACCCTTGTTTCTTCCTTTTTTCCACCTCACTACTCAGAGTGTTGGCAATTGAAAGCTCTCAGCTAAATCTCTAAGTATTTCCCTGGAAAGGCAAGCCAGAAATGCCACCTTGCACAAGGCCATGCCATTGCCCTCTGTAAAGACTGGTCAAGGCAGAAACTGTGTGTGTGCGCCTCTTGAAGAAAATTAAGACACAGACAAATAAAATTTAACGTGGAAAGTTACACTGAGGAAAAAATAGAACCCAATCTTTTCCTTAAAAAAATGAGATTTCCTTAGAGGGTTGATAGGAGACTATGACAGTTTTTTTTTTTTACTTGTCAATGGATCTAAGAAGAAAAAATGACATTCTATATTTCATAATGACAATTTGTTGTGTTTGTTCTTGCCTTTTGTTAGGTCTTTTGATCACTGAATAAAATCTAATGTTTCAAAAAAAAAAAAGACTGGTCAAGGTGAAGGTATACAGCTGGGATAGAATTAATGCAAAGAAGAACAGCTGTGAAGGGCCACCTTACCTCCAGAGCTTCATATAGAATGGATTGTTCCTGTTGTCTGATTTCTTTCTTTGCCCAAGCCAACTGACTTCATGTCCCCTGTAATACTGATTTGAGGACACATTCCAATGAACCTCCTGCACTCTATGTCAGAGCTTGCTTCCTGAGGACAGCGCTAGACACTGGGCAAAGCCTGGCATAACCCAAATGAGAAGAAATAGTTGGGAAATGGGCATATGACCCAACTCTGGTTAACATGATGCATATTTTATTCTGGAATCTCCTGGGAAACATTCCTAGTACTAGAGAAACTATGGGAAGAAATACCTTCTCTTTGAAACTAAACCTAAACAATGACTCCAGTGGCTTCAATTGTTACTGACAAATCCAGTTCAATCCCAAGAAGAGCTAACCTTGGGAAAAATGTTGCTGTGTTTGATGAGAAGATGACATGGAATCCTTGAGTCCCAATGACAGTGAGTCCCAAATCAACACATTCTGAAGGCCACTCCACTTCTTCAGTTTCTCCCTATATATGCCAAAGCATCTTTATTGTTTAAATCAGCTTGAGAGGGCCATTGTTTCAGCTACAACAGCCTAAACATCTAACTGATACAGAAGCCTATTTTTCTGACTCTCCTTTCCTAACTCTGCTTCTGGAGATTTTCACAAACATTAAAAAGAGCTTAAGAAAGCCACAACCCAGATCACTGGGGGTGGTATGGATTGAACCATAACTAAATGTAAGTGGTTCACTGTAAAATTTCTTGTCCTTTCTTCTTTCATTCTTTCACCATTCCATAATCTCTCATCCATTCTCTCTCTCTCTCTCTCTCTCTCTCTCTCTCTCTCTCTCTCTTTTTTCTTTTCATAGGGCAATGCTAATACTTTTAAAAACAAACAAGATCATAGGAATATTTGAAGCTAAACTGAGAAAAAAAAATTTAAGTTCTATTTTTAAGATAAATTACAATCTAGACCACTGATTTTACATATAATTGAAACTTCTTAGAACTCCCTGTGTAATAAATAGGTGAAGTCAGTCACCTGGTAATTGCAAAGTGTATTTTTATGCCTGTGGAGGAGGAAGAGAGAGACTTTTACAAAATTACCTCTGAAGTAAAATTCCTGCAAAGCAGGATACAGTTTCAAAACAACTCAATTTGTAGCTTAAAAGACAAATAATCCACTATGACAACCAAGAAAATGTTACTTCGCCCAACACAGAGCTTTGTGACTTAAACTCTGGAGCTCAAAAAACTGTGATTTTATCAAACCAGAAAGAGTTTTCAGGAAGCACGGCATTCTTATTTTTTAAAGAGAACACTATATTTGCCATGCCACAAGAGTCAAGACTTTGACAACAAAGCATTCCTTGCTCTCATTTTAACTATTATAAGTCACTTGTGTTGGCAAGATTTCCATGTTCTCTTCTTACCTGTCACCATTTTGAAACTGTTTCTTCAGGTATCTAAATACAAAACCTGGTGATCTCATCACTGTGAATAATGCAGAAAGCACAGGCAAGCAGTGGGAGGCAGGCTTTTATCCCAGGCTTGCCCACCTGAGAGCAGGGGCATTGGGAAACTCATTTCATCTCTCTGTACTTCCATATCTTCCTTGCTAAGTGATCCCTCTGTGTCCATGACAGGATCTGTCTAAATGTTGCCATAGTTTGTTGCAATGGTAAACCGCTTCTACCACCCTCTCGACATTTCAAAACTCAAAGTCTTAGACCAATCCATACCCACAAAATGTCAGTTTGGGGGAAGCTGGAAGGAGAGATTATATTGCAAATAACCCACACAAAAGCGACAAATCGTCCTCCACATTGGGTACCAACTCCTACTTTGCTTTTGGTTCCTTCATCATCTATGCACAGTAAAGACAAATTGTATACTCCTATTGCTTTCCTGTTTTACACTTTAGAAATGGTCCCAGAGGTTGTGGTACAATAAATGTGGCTGATTTTGTAGTAAACACAGATCAAGGTGGTGGCAAGGGATTGGAAGAATAAACCTAGAATCCTTTAGAGGTGTAATAATGAGGGTAGGTCTGCAAATGTATATAAATATTCACTCTTAGCTCTCTGTTTGCCAGTAACATTATGGCAAAGTCCCCAGATTACAGTGTCAAAGCCATGACTCACAAAAGCAGGGTAAAGGAGCTGGCATAGAAACACAAAGTAGCAAGAAAACATTGGCAGGAATCCTATAGTACTTTGCAAGCTGTCTTGCCTGGACACTTCAAAGTTCCAATGAAAAGAACAGAGGGAAAGAGGAACTGCTTGAGGCTGAAGGCAACTAAATAAACACAGCAGGGAAATGCACTGATTTAGCCTTCATTGATATTAATCTGGCAATAATTCAGGAAACTTGGTTGCTAACTGTATATTAGATACTATTGAATTAATGTTCCTTGAATGTGGAAATCATGTTATGATTGACTAACAAAATAAAAAATATCTTTGGCTAAAGGAAATACATTATGTAGAATTATATAGAAGTGAAGTGCCATGAAATCTACATACTACTTTCACATAGCTTGTAAGAGGACAATGGAGTGTATGTTTGTATACCTGTGCAGTAAGATGAGAACAGCTGAGAAATCTAAGAAACAGTTCATTCATGTTAATTATTCTTTACTATGCCTTGTGAGTTGTTGTTTGGGATTTTTGGGGGGAGGGGGGTTGTTTGTTTATTTGTTTTTACATTTAAGAAAGTTATACAACCCAGCCAGGCTTGGGCCAAGAGCATGTGAGGTCTTCAAAGTCTCCTGGCTTCAGACATACCTTAGCATACTTCCCTTTCCCATGAGCCATTTTGTTTCTATTCTAGCAAAAACTATTACTGACACTTCTCAGGAAAAACTTCATATTTTACAATATTTAAAAATATACAAGAGGAAAATATTACAGTGCCATTTCACAGAGTAGAAAACCAAAGGGCTCTCATTAGCTGACTTGTCAGAGATCCCTGAAAGGACATGGCTGATTTTCTACCTGGATCTTCTTGAGGCCCTCTGACCAGCTCTCAGTACTAATCTGCCAGTTTCTGTGTCTTCATTTCCAGCAGGCCTCACTTACAATCTCCTTCAGGGGACTTGCCTTGAGCTACCAGAGCCACTTCACTCAGACTGCACACTCAGGGAACCATGAAGGGCTGGAGTGCCACAGCCATGAGTGGCCCACAGGAATGGCTCTGTCTTTGGGCTCAGGAGGCCAGGAATCACTTCTGAATCAACTGAATCTCAAAAATTAAACCATCCCCTCACTTTTTTTTTTAAGCTTTACTTACATGAACAGCAGAGTGACAAAGAAGGAAAGAGAGGGACACAGAGACAGATCTAAGAACTAATTTACACTCCAAATGGTCACAAAACAGTTTGAGCCAGACCAAAGCCAGGAGTCAGGAATTCCATCCTGGTCTTCCACATGGGTGGCAGGGGCTCAAGTACATGAGCTGTCTTCTGGCTGTCTTCCCAGGCACACTATCCAGAAGCTGAATCAAAGCAGTTGGGAGCAGCCCAGCTCTCCATATGGGATGCTGGCATCACCAGCAGCAACTTAACCTACTATATCCCAAAGTCAGGCCCTACTTTTACTGCCATCATAATACTTTTAAAGCACCACCACTTATTTTGAAAATCAAGTCACTTCCCACCCTAACATCTTGCAATCCCACTTGTCATTTCAATCCATGTTCTTGGTTGCCATGAATGGAGCTTGCTCTAGGTTAAAATCTCATTATTACAGGCTTATGTCATATCCACTTGTCTCTTGCAGCCACCGCATGTCTAAAGTGAAGACAAAGGCCTTAATGGTAGCACCTGTTTCTTTATTTAGCACTTACATATCTCGTGTGATATATTTATTATCCATTTTGTGGAAGAATTTGCAACACTCACCACTTTCTAAATATCATCTGATGGAAAGATGCTTGGAGACTTTCCAAGACTGCTTCAAATCACGTTCTAGAGCCAGACAATTGTGATTGTCCACATTGTCCCAAACTTCTTCCTTAAGAGGAACATGTGTCATCACAGTACCTGAACCTCACAGAAGCACTTCTCACGGCTCAAGGATTCCTTGCTCTTCCTTTCCAAATCATTGCTGAATCCCAGAACTACAAGTGATTGATTCAACAGGCATGTACTCTGGTTTAAGCACTGTTCTTTTCAGGAGGTGATCGTCAAAATATAGAATAACTGATACAGCACCAAGGGCACGTTAAGCAGAAGGGGTTGGGCAAGCAGAGCGCACAGTGAAGCAGCAACCCTCTCACTTTGCCAAGTAAGAACTTTTCATCAGCTGGACTGCGCTGAGGCCTGAGGGATCTCTCCATGGCAGAGGAGCACCCAAGCAGGGCTTCTGGCAATAGTGACTTGACACTGCATACAAAAGCAGTTCCAATTTTGACAGTCATCTCAGCAGTACTGCCTGTGGATGACCTGATCATCGGCCTGGTGCTGTTTTAATGACAGGCATCACAGACAACAAATTGTGTTGAAGTGACAAAAAGGAAAGGGAATGAGAATGAAGGACTGAATGAATGCAAATATAATGTAAAAATGTACATTGTACACAGACACATAAAAGCCTTCTCCCTCTTTGCCATCTGCATGCATACACTCAGAAACAAGAATTGGTGACCAACACTCATTCTTGCCTTCAGATTTAAAACTTCAGCCCCTTAAGGTCACATTTTAAAGATTTTATTTTTTATTGGAAAGGCAGATCCACAGAGAAAAGAAGAGACACAAAGAAAGATCTTCCAGCCACCAGTTCACTTCTCAAGTGGCTGCAACAGCCAGAGCTGAGATGAGTTGAGCTGATCTGAAGCCAGGAGCCAGGAGCTTCCTCTGGATTTCCCACATAGGTGCAGGGTCCCATGCTTTGGGTCGTCCTCTACTGCTCTCCCAAACCACAATCAGGGAGCTGAATGGGAAGCAGAGCAGCCAGGATACAAACCGGGACCCATATGGGATCCCCTGCATGCAAAGTGAAGACTTCAACCACTAGGCTACTGTGTTGGGCCCAAGGATTTTTAATGTAAAGTCTGTTTGGATTCTTTCTGCTGTTGGCATTCCAGACCAGCCAGTCACTGACCTCAGGAAATTATGAAACATTATTCAGCAAAGTAGAGAGGAAAACTGGTCAGAGCAGGCAGGAGACCACTAAAGATAAACAAGAACGCTATTCAGGAGAACTCCGAAGGGGAAAAGAAACACTGGGCGAGATAGGCACAGAAAAACAAAGAGGCCTAGCAGCTCAGAGCTTCTCCTTCCTCCTTTCAGGCCATCGAGCAGGTTCCCCGAGTTTGGTCAGAATAGTCTACACTGACCAACACCATTGCCTTAGCTCTCGGGCAGCAGCTACCATGAATAAAGCAGCACTATGGGATCAAAAGCAAAAAGAACATTGATTTTTGAAGGCAAATTTAATCATGTTTCCCAACTGGAATTTATAAGGAGCTCCACTGAAGTCCCTTACTAGCAGGAGCAGGGAACCTTTTTCCTGCCAAGAGCCATTTAAATATGTATTCTTCATTTGAATAGTTTTAACTTCATTCACGGGCCATACAAAAGGATCAATTTAAAAGTTAGCCTGCTATAGATTTACTGAGTTTCAAGTACCCCCTGCAGTTGCCTTGGCAGGACCAGGCAAGGGCCTCACATGACCTGTGAGCTAGATATTCCCCACAGCTGCTTGTAAATCCAGACCCAGTGAAAGATTTATGTTAGCTAAACAGAAGGCTGATCCAGCCATCCTTGGAGGAAAAATTCTGCTGCAAATTCCAAATAAGAATTTCCAACCTCCCCAACAACATGAACACAGACCCACACATGGAGAGAACTCCGAAACATGACAAGGTTTGTATGACTGTCTTGGTGCTCCTGCATTATTAGAGCAAAATACCTTGGGTTGGGTGATTTGTCAACAGTAGAAATGTGCTGCTCACAGCTCTGAGAGCTGAGAACTACAAGGGCAAGACACCACCAGGTTCATCATCTGGCAAGGATTTGCTCTCTGCTTCACAGATGGCATCTTCATCTGCACCCTAACATGGCAGAAAGGCCAAAAAACCCCAGCTGGACCTCTTTGATACGGGTGCCAATCCTTTCATAAAGGCACAGTACTCATGACCTAATCACCTCCTAATGGTCACCACTCTTCCATTATTTTGTTAATTTGTTAATCTTACTACTTGTTTTATTTGGAAGGCAGAGTTACAGACAGGGAGAGGCAGAAAGGAAAAGAGAGAAAGAAAGTTCTTCTATCCACTGGTTCACTTTGCAAATGGCAAAAATAGCCAGTTAGACCCTCTTGAAACCAGAAACCAGTAGTTTCACCTGAGTTTTCCACATGGGTGTCAGGGGCCCAGGCAGTTATGCCATTTTCTGCTATCTTCCTAGATTCATTAGCAGGCAGCTGAATTGGAAGTGGAACAGCCAGGCACAAACTGGTACCCATATGGGAAGCCAGTGTCACAGGTGGTAGCTCAATCTGATGTGCCACAACTCACACACACCCGATTTGTTAATATCATTGCATTGAACATTGGGTTTTAAGATATAAACTGAGGGAGAGGGTAACAAGCATTCAGACCATGGCGGTGATCTTCCATCACCCCAACCATCCCATTATCTCTAATAGAACCTGCCACCAAATGGACTCCTCTTTTTATTATGATGCCAGTGTAAGAAAAATAAAATGGGACCCTCCCCACTGCATAGCTGGAGCTGGGAGGATTTGGGCTGGGCCAAGCTTGATTCTTGGGAACCCAGTTTCATCTACCACTGTTGTGCAATGGGCAAATCTTGAACTGATATGGATTTCAGACCTGAGAAATTTCTCCATCCACAGCCACCATGCTGTGGGTAGATCTCAGGCAAGTCCAGGAATGCTCAGAACTGTAGCTCTGCCCACCACTGCCATGCTGTGGGTGGAGTTCAGGTGAGTCTGGGCTGAAGCATGGATTCTTGATCCTCCCAGCTACATGAGGAGTGGCCCAGCATCAATAGTACCAGGCGAGTCCTGGTACTATTACCAGTCACCCAGCAGTGCACTCTGGAAACGTGGGCATATGAGGTTACAGAGAGTCTGGGAGATGGCACAGAGGGGGATAAGCAGAGAGCTGAGGATTCATGTCCAGGTGAGGAATGACTTCTGGGACTTCCATGGACAAGGCCATGCTATAGGAAGGGCTACTACATGGAACCCACCAGTGAGCATCAGAAAAGGGGATGGACATTGTAAGGCTAGGCCATGAACTCTCAAATACGTGACTGAATCAAATCTGGAGATAGGATCTGCAGGGGAGCATATGGGCTCACCCATGTGGAACAGCAATCTCCATTGGCACGTGCAAGAACTATGGCTGGGAATAGGCCTGGTTGGGAAGCTAAGAGGATGCTCCAGCTGTGCTGGAATTCCTACTGGTGAATACAAGGGTCAGAATCGGTGTATTGTCCTGGGCAGGACATGGCTACAACCTCCCTTGCCCCAGGTTTGAATTGAGTCTGGAAAGAGCCAAACTTGGCCAGGCCCGAGAACCTGCTGATGCTCATTAGAGTTAGGGTGGGTGTAGAATGGGCTGGACTAGGTCTTAACTCCTGCTGAACCATGTAAGGGCTATGTCTGGATATCAGCCAGGTATGGCTGTGCTGTAACAGCAAACAGTAAGAACCAGAAAGGATATGGGTCTATTGTGCAAGGGCACCATTCCTGCCAGGCCAATAGGTGGACAAAGTCAACCTGGGCCAAGGACCCACCAGTTTGTATAAGATTTGCCCCTGGGAGGAGACCAGATAGAGGAGCTTGGTGAACTTCTTTGTCAGGTTGCACTCCCTGCAAGTAAGTGCAAGAACCAAGGTAAGGAGCAGTCCAAACCAGAACAGATTACAGCACCCATCAGGACACATGTAGTCAGGTCAGGAGTTGGGCCAGGTTGGGCCAGTTCATCATATCCACTGGCAGATCTGAGAACTAGGATGGAGTTCAGGAAGGGCTGAGTCAGGCTGCAACACCAGTCAGTTAACATGGAGCTGGGATTGGGGGCTGCCTAGACAAGGCTAGGCTGCAGCACGAACCAACACAAGCTAGAACTGGGGGCAGGTTAGATCAAACTAAGCTGAAGCACCCCCTGGTGGGTGCAGAGGAGAGATGAGCTATGACCATTGGGAGCACTGGGTGCCAGGTCTGTTAACCCTAGGGACAGAGAGGCCCTTGGGCCCCCCTGCGAGGTGGGTGCTGGGTCCAGGAGTCCCAGAGGTGGGGAGTCCAGAGGGGCCTGGGTGTCCTGACCCAGGTCCTGGGGCCCATCTGCATGGTGGAATCAGGTCTGTGAACCACAGGAGTGGAGGTTTCAGTGGAGCCTGGGTAATATGGCCCAGGACTTTCAGCCTGCCTGCGTGGAGGGTATCAGGTCCATGAGCCCCAGTGGTGGGGGGTTCCGGTGGGTCCTGGGTACATGGCCCAGGACCTTGGGCCCACCCCTGTTGTAGGTCCTGGATCTGTGAGTCCCAAGGGTGTGGGGCTCACAGTTCTACAGTTATCAAAATAGTTTTGGTTACTGCATTAACAGACATTAACCCACACAACCAAATTCAGCTAAGTGGTCACACATGTTGAAAATCTCAGAACCGGGCCCCTGGGCCCGGCGCAGTGGCGCAAGTGGTTAAGGCCCTCGCCTTGCATGCCCAGGATCCCATGTGGGCGCCGGTTCTATCCCGGCAGCCCCGCTTCCCATCCAGCTCCCTGCCTGTGGCCTGGGAAAGCAGTGGAGGACGGCCCAAGGCTTTGGGACCCTGCAGCCACGTGGCAGACCCGGAGGAGTCTCCTGGCTTTGGACTGGCATAGCATCGAC
The DNA here is from genome assembly GCF_017591425.1 of Ochotona curzoniae. Lineage (NCBI taxonomy): Eukaryota > Metazoa > Chordata > Mammalia > Lagomorpha > Ochotonidae > Ochotona > Ochotona curzoniae. Next base: position 37,745,270 of record NW_024466004.1, read on the forward strand.
TGTTGCGCTCACTTGGGGAGTGAATCATCGGACGGAGGATCTTCCTCTCTGTCTCTCCTCTCTGTATATCTGCCTTTCCAATAAAAAAATAATAATAATAAAAATAAATCTTTGAAAAAAAGAAAATCTCAGAACCTGGGCAGAGGAAAAGCATAAGAAAAATAACTGTAAAACCTAGGACAAAAAGAAAGATGTTTAAACTTCTGTCCTTTTGTGAAGATTGAAATGAGGTCCATGTGCACAAAAAAAAAAAAATCAATCAACAGAAAAGCCAGCACCAGAAGAAACAAAGAAAAGGAAGCCTTTCAAACTTAACTTCAACTTCTGGAGCCAAGACTGTGCCAAGCTTATCCAAAAAGGCAAAAACTGATCATTGACTTTTGGGGAAGCGTTCCACATCCTCTCGCGATAATGTGCTCATTGATGTTTTGCACTGAAGCCCTCTTTAATAATTATCTTTGTGTCTTCTGGGTCTTCAGGGGGAAAAAAATGACTGCTCTGATTTGACTTTAGTTCTAAATCTTAGCAATTCAATTAAAATATATCCATTTGTCACATTATTTTAATACAGAAAGGCACTCACAACTTCAGTAAAATTTTGTGGATAACAGAAAAAGTAGGGTCAACTATCTCACACTTGTTCCAGGACAACCAATATGAGATGTTCAATTTAAATAACATATGCTAGGAAAATTTAAAACTAGTTACTAACTCTGACTTGAAAAAAATTATTAATAGTTATGGAAATTATCTTTGGAAATACTTATTCTGGAAATAATACTTTGAGCAAAGTTCAAAACAGAATTAAAATCTGCTCCATATATGTAGTGTTTCCCTTTGGTCTGCAAAAAACTTAATAGTAGAGGCCCAGGAAATCCTAGTCCAGGGTTTAGCAACATTTATTTGTATCACTTCAAGAAGTGTCAGTAAAATTATCTTAGGGAGAGGCACTGTAGTGCAACAAGCAAAGATGCTACTTGGGTGCCTGCATACCATGTGGGAGTGCTTGGACTGTAGAATTCTACTTCTGTTTCCAATCCAGCCAGCTGTTAATACGCCTGGAAGGCAGAATGTAATGACCCAGATGCCTAGGTTGCTGCCAGCCAGGGGGAGGACTCAAATGGGGTTCCAGACTCCTGGCTTAGTCTTTGTCCTGTCCTTGATATTGCAGGCTTATGGAAATGAACCAGCAGACATAAATCTCTCTGTCACTCAGCCCTTAAACTACACAACTAAAAAATTTTAAAATGAGACTATCCTGACTCCTAATTACTCAACCTACCCCGGGAAATTTTTCCCTTAATTCTGCCATAAAAGTGATCTCCCTTGCTCTAAATTTTTACACTACTTACATTCATAGTGCTGTGTGCATGTGAGAGGTCATTTCTGTGTACCTACGCTTGTTTCTCTAGCTAAAGTGTAAGTTCACTAAAGGCAACTTACAAAAGGTTTTCAAAAATTCATATAAATTCATATTATGAAAAGACTCTGTATGCATGAAAATTTTGCACCAAAATAATGATAAAGCTATTTTATATTCTTGTTTATTCAAAAGACAAAGAAACAGACAGACAGACAGCAGCGGATACCCCCAATAATTCATTCTCCCAAATGCTCGCAACAGCTGAACCAGAATCAGCGGCAAAGCAGTACCTGGGAACTCAGTCCAGGCCTCCCACACAGATGGTTGGGCCCCATCTACTTGAGTCATCTCCTGTTTCCTCCCACAGTGCATTACCAGCAGCAAGCTGAAATCAGAGGCAGAGCTGAGACTTGAACTTAGGCATCCAAAATGGAATTCAGGATTCCCAACTGTTTCATAAACTCATCTTGTATTTCTATTTTTGACAAACTTTTCGCATTCTCCACAATACCCAGCACTGATTCTGGTGAATAACAGATGTCTGCTGGCTCACTGATTAATGCTCCTGGTACTCCCAGACAAATAACAAAAGGAATAACATGTGGAAAGAGAGGGGGAAGATAACAGATGGAAAAAAATAAAGAAGGAGAGGGAGGAGGGTACAGGGAGCAGTGCTGGATGTGATGAGACAATATGGTATTTGCAATCCTGTCTTCAGGATCTGTTTAGCATCATGGGTGGTACAGCAGGCATAATCCAGGCCAGAATAATCTCCTAATTCCAGCGAAGTTTGACTACACGTGAACCTAAGCAACACTGAGTTTAAAAGGGCCTAAAGGAATTGATTAGTTCAAACCTGCTGCAAGTATTTTTCAGATGTTTGTGGAACAAGACATGGCAAATTCTCACACAAGTGTCCACTGAATAGATTTTTCACATCAAACGTCCTCAATATGGGGATTCAGCCTCTTTCATGGTATTGCTTGAATCAAAAGTCAGTGTCATTTATTCAATGAAAGTTACACCTTTGTTGGCATCACACCTGATCCTGTTCGTGATCATGCCACACATTTGAGTAAACTGACAGAACTTACAGGTTGCTCTGCCGTAGGTCATTCATTTCTATTGGCTTGGCTTGGAATTCTCCCTGCTAATGTTATCCCCGAGATACCAGTGCCACCAAAATGGAATGCAACAGCCCAGGGAAAGTAGAGAGAATGTTTGTCATGTTTTCAGTCATAAGTCAGCATTTGAGAAAGACTCTTGTCTTAGAGTATGAGGCTACCATACATTCTGATGGATCATTTCAGGAAAGCCTTAGTTTCTCTGTAATGTTATACCACCAGCTTGTATTGTGGCCCACACCTCAGTGGCTTTCAGGTGGCTGGCCTCTCCTTGTGTTACTCTTCTGAGGATTTCCTGGAGTTGTGCTTCAAGGAAAAAAGAATGAGCTATTTCTTTCCATTGATAGATAGCACAAGGTCTGGCATGCTGCCTGGTGTCTTAAGCATGATCCTAAATTCATAGAAAAAGATATAAACAAAAACATTGTTACTATGCTTGATTTTGCAATCCAGCAAGAATGTGATTATGTCTGCCAGGCACACAGAGCCAAAATCCTTGGGTTCTAGTAAGTTACTAAGCACTAGGTGGAGAGGGGATGACATCAGGGTATCGTCAGGAGCCAGCTCCAGCTGGAATCATACCCTTGAAAAGTGGTGGCAACTGTATACTGTACTAAGTACCTCTAAAACTTGCTTCTTTTTTTTTCACAGATTTCAATTAAAAAGTCAGTTACTTTAAAGGAGCCAACATTAATAAGTAGCATATGATTTGGAAGACAGTCACAACTAAACCAAATGTTATGACTGAAGATATGAAATTCATCAGAATTTTTGGCATGTATATAAATCACCACAGGATCTGGCTAAATGTGGAGATTGCAGATAAGAGCCTTGGCCAGACTCAGGGTGCTGCTCCTAGAATAACACTGCAAGCAGGGATCTAAACTACACCGGTTCAGGAAGTGGATGGGCTATAAAGAACATGGCCTATTCCCCAGAACATTCCACCAATTTAACACCAAAAGGCCAATCCTACAGAAAAATTGTTTAAGTCATTTTCCCCAAAATGGACTACCATAATCAATCATTCATTGCCCACAGATAGAATTTCAACAAATCCTAAAAAATAAACCTGTGAATAATTTCTGTTTTATCAATGTCACAGAAAAGTAAAATTCAGGGTAAAATAAAAGCACACAATGGCTAAAGTCCTCACCTTGCACATGCCAGGATCCCATATCGGTGCCAGTGCATGTCCTGGCTACTCTACTTGCCTTCCACTCCCTGCTTGTGGCATGGAAAAGCAGTACAGGGTGTCCCAAAGTATTGGGACCCTGTACCTGTGTGGGAGTCCTGGAAGAAGCTCTTGGCTCCTGGCTTCGGATCAGCTCAGCTCTGGCCACTGTGGCCACTTGGAGAGTGAACCAGCAAATGGAAGATTTTTCTCTCTGTCTCTCTCTCTCTCTGTAAAATCTGATTTTCTAATAAAAATAAATAAATCTTTTTTCTGTTTTTTTCCTTTTTTATTATCATCATTATCTTATGATACAATTCCATAGACTCTGAGATTTCCTTTATGCCTTCCCAAAACTTCTCCCTCACACACTAATTCCCCCTATATTATTTTTTCAAATCATTTTTATCTATTTATTTTCAATAGTTAAAATTCTTGAAGGGTACAGCATCATTCACATTCTGGGTGCAATGGTCTTCACAGTCAGGTTGCTTTGTAATTTGGCACAAATCATGCCACTGTTTCCATGAGCGTGAGTTACTTCTCCCCAGATGAATCTGGTTTTGTTAGGTTTACCACCAGGAGTCACTGTATTCTTCCTTGGTTTGTACACATAGGCACATCTCTTGGCCAAATAGAATTCAGTTTCTTCACCTCACTTACAGGCAGCAAAAATGGTTTTGCACCACAGTCTTCCAGACATTGCTGCCTTCTAGAAGTCCTGTTCCCAGCAGACCTCCACAGGCTCCAAGATGGCAAAAAGAGCTCCCCTGTATTATTACAGCAGCATAGTTATTCATAAACAGTCATAAGTCCATCGTTCCAGGCATGAACAATGGCAGAGAGTCCAACATTCCATTGTCAAGATCTATGTAACAGTTTCATTGGGAGTCCATCTTTGATTTGGAAGTAGAGTTACACACTGTATTGAATCTTCACATCTGAATAGGATAGGGCCCATTACATAATGACTATACATATCCTTAAATGAAAAGCTGCAAAACAAAATCAACAACAGGAAGAAATATAGAAATTTACAATGCCATGAAGTTAAATACCATGCTACTGAATGATTAATGGGTCACTGGAGAAATGAAAAGAAAAATATCAAAAACCTTCTTGAAGAAAATGATACTATTGCAATGATCTATGAATCAGTGAACAATTTAATACAGTAAAAAAACTGTTTTGAATAAATGAAAATAAAAACAAAAATGTCAAAATCTATGAGATAAAGTTTTTGTTGATCTTTGTTGGTGAGATGTGTTGCCTATGTGCAACAGATAGATGGATTTTGCTTTTATAAACCAGTCTATTAATTTGTGACATTTGATTGATGACTTTAAGCCATTTACATTCATCATTAATATAAATAGATGGTGATTTGGTCCTGTCATTTTTAGCAATGGGTTGCTCATTATTTGAATTAGGCAAAATATAAGAGTTATGGGAGTTCCAGAAGGTACAGAAAGACTAACTGGATTTAAAAATGTGTTCAATGAAATAATAAAGGAAAATTTCTCTAATCAGGAGAAAGAATCTGGAAACAACATCCAGGAGGGGCATAGAACTTCCAACAGGTCTGACCAAAAATAGTAATCAAGCTTTCTTCAGTTGAACTAAGGAACAGATCCTTAAATATGCACATGAAAAAAGGCATCTGACATATTGAAGAACCCCAATAAGACTCACAGCTGACCTTTCACAGGAAACTGTACAGACCAGAAGAGAATGGAACAACATATTCCAGATTCTAAAAGGAAAAAAAATAACAAATTGGACCAGGATAACATTTCCAGCAAAGCTTTTCTTTGCCTTTGAAAATGAAATAAAATTCTTCCACAGTAAAGAAAAGTTCAAAGAATGCATCTCCTCCAGACCTTCTGATGATTCACTCTCAAAGGGGACACAATGGCTGGAGCTGAGCCAATCCGAAGCCAGGAGCCACGAGCCTCTTCCAGGTCTCCCATGAGAGTGCAGAGCCCCAAGGCTTTGAGCCATCCTGCACTGCTTTTCCAGGCCACAAGCAAGGAGCTGGATGGGAAGTGGGGCCACCAGGATTAAAACCAACACTCATTTCGGACCCCCATGCATTCAAGGTGAGGACTTTAGCCTCTAGGCTACCAGGCTAGGCTCAAAATACAGATAATCTTAAGAAACGTATAACTCTGAGAAATATTTTGGAAATTCCCTAACAGTAAACACTGTCTCAAGAATTGTCTCTGTATGTCTGCAGAGTTGTACAGAGGAAATCCTTCATTCTTCAAGTACTCAACACTTGAATGTTCATTAAAACCTCCAAAGGAGGGGTCAGCTCCATGACATAGTAGATTAAGCATCCGATTGCAATGTTGGCATTTAATATGGGCACCAGTTTATGTTCCTGATACTCCATTTCTCATCTGGCTCCCTTCTTGTGGTCTAGGAGGGCAGCAGAGAATGATTCAGTTCTTTTTGGGCCCCTGTTCCCATGTGGGGAACCCAGAGGGCCCTCTGGAGTCAGATTGGCTCAACTCCAGCCATCATGCCATCTGGGTTGTGAACCAGATGATGGAAGATCTCTCTCCAGCTCTCCTTTCCTCTATAAATTTTCCTCTCAAAGAAACAATAATAATAAGAAGAATAAGTGAATCTTAAGGGGAAAAAAATAAAGAAACCTCCAAAGAAAAACTGGAAAACCTTTCCAATTACACAAAATCACATAACACTGATTTCAAAAAATCAAAGAAAATAACAAGACTATATTCCAAATTACTTCATCTATATTGCGATAAAAGTCCTAAATAAATTATCAGAAAATAAAATCAGATATTCTTAAAAGACTACAAAGCCATGATCAAATGGATTTATTCAATATCATAAAATAATTGTCTTAAAAGATCACAGCAGGAAAGTTGCTAATTACTTCAAAAAATAATGAAAAGATGTCTGTAAATTCCAACATCATTCTTTAAAATTAGAAACAGAGATAGGCATTTGCCCCACAGAGACAGGCATTTGCCCTAGCAGTTAAGACGCCAGTCTGGACGTGTGTGCCTGTTCAGGGTGCCTGGGTTTAAAGTCCAGCTGCTGCTCTGACTCCAGTTTCTGGTTAGTGAGGCCTGGATGGCAGCCCTGAGGGCAGGTGGAGGTGCTTTCCTCCCACCAACTGGTGAAACCTGTACTGAGTTCCCAGCTCTCAGCCTGCCCCAGGCAAGGTAAGTCAGTGGAGGAGCTCTCAATGTCTTTCTCTCTGTGTGTCTCTATGCATTTATAATAAATTCACTTTAGCTAGAAAAGTAGAAATCAACACATACTTTCTTATTGTGATAAAGTACAGACAAAAAGCTGGTATGTGCATCGAGACTTACCTTGAAACAGCAAAGCTTGTTAACACCACCATAATTTACATTCACCACGTTGTATTAACTAATTTAGTCAAATAAAATTATTGTTGATGTTATTAAACATAATTACAATTACTGTAAAAGAGGAGATAATTTTTTCTTATTTCATGTAATAAGATTTCATGCATAGAATAATAAAAGAATTAGCTGGAAATAAAATATATATTAAAAGCACTGGGAAATTAAATCTGTAAGATTTTTAGTACAAAATTTAATAGCTCAAGAATGATGGAAAAAGGAAAATAAAGTGTATTCAGAATAACCAAGCAAGCTTTACAAAAAAATAAAATTGGACAATTTATATTTTCCAATTTCTAAAAAGAAAAAAACCTCAGTTATCAAGTTATAATTATCAAGACATTGTACTACAGGCATTAGACTAGACATAACCAACTAAACACAACTGACGGTCTAGAAAGAAACTTGGTTACATAATATCAATAGATTTTTTTTTAACAAGGGCACCAAGATAATTCAATGAGAAGAACTTTTCAACAAATGGTGCTGGGACAATCAGATGATCACATAAAAAAACAAAGAATTTGAACTCCTTCACACTGTGTGCAAAATCGAATCAAGACAGATTGATGGCCTAATGTAAAAACCACAACTGTAAAACTCAGAGAAAAATACAGGGGCAAATCATCATGACTTTGATAAAGGCAATGATTTCTTAGACATGATACTATTTTCTAATATTGAAAACTTGTCACTTTGAAAGAACATCAGCAAGGGAGCAAACAGTCCACTTCTAAGAAAAATATCCTCAATCATATATTTTATGAATACCTTTTAAAATACTTTCAGCAATGAAAAGAAAACAAAACCATAACCCACTTTAAAAATGAGAAAAGGATTTAAATCAATATTTCTCAAAAAAATACATACAAATAGTTCATAAGTACATGAAAAAGATGCTTACATTCAATGTCATTACAGTTATATAAATCATGGCCATCATGAAATACCACTTTATGCCTGCTAGCACGTTGAAAAACAATTTGGAAATTCCTTAAAATGTTAAACATAGTAGTGAGCATTTGGCCTACTGGCTAAGACGTTAATTGCAATACCCACATTCCATGTTAGAGTGCCTGGGAACAAGTCCCACTTGCGAATGTTAGCTCAAGAATATGGGTTCCTGCCACACATATGGAAGAGCTGGACTGAGTTTCTGGCTCCCAACTTTGTCCTGGCCAACCTAGACCATAGCAGACATGTGGAATGCCAATCAAAAGACGGAAGGTCTTTCTGTCTCTGTCTCCCATATAAAAATTAAATAATTAAATAATGTTAAATGTAGTTACCACATGATTCAGCAAACCCGCTCCTAGAACGAACTGAACCTATATCCACACAAAAACCTCTTTAGAACTTTCAGAGCACAATTATGCAGAATAGGCAAAAAATGGAAAGATTACAAATGTCAATCATACAAATGTGGGTGAATATATAGAAAGTATTATACCCATACAGTTCCCATTAATACCCAATATTATTCAGACATAAAAGAAGTAAAGTATTGATACATGCTGCTACACTATTCTAAGTGAAAGAAGACAACCACAGAGAAGTACAAATTGTGTGTAATTATTTATGTAAAATTTTCAGGTTAAGGAAGCTGAATACATAGAAGTAAATTGTTGATTAGTCTGAAGATGAAAAGAAATAGCAAATTTCTTTTAATGGGGTTACAGAAGGTGATGAATATATTATAATATTGATTTGGTAAGGCTACTATCTGAATACAGCAATTAACTTGCCCCCTGAAAAACCCATACCCCATATTTGGGTGTCTTGTTTAAATCCTCACTGCTCTACTTCCCCTCCAGCTTTCTGCGAACACATACCCTGGGAGGCAACAAGGGATACCTTGAGAAGACCTGTGGGGGACTGGTTCTGGGACAGTTTGGGGGCTAGAGGGTTGAGATATTAAAATCAGGTTAATCTTATATTAGTAATTGTCATGAAAATCAGATTATGTTCCTGACCTATTTTAAAGCTTGTCAACCTAGACGCCACTAAGCTAGGAGAAATCCAGGGCTTCACTGAGAATGCACACAGAAGTCTACGGAAGTGGCACAAATTAGATAGTAAAGCAGGGTGATTTCTTCACCTTCCAGCTCTGTGATCTTGAGCAAGACACTCAAACTCAAAAATCTTTAGTTTCTCCTTCTGTAAAATAGAGTTAATGGGAGTGAACAGGCTGCTAAGATCCCCATAGAAAAGTTCCTTGGGTTCCGGTACTACTTATCACTACTTCTGCCACTTTCCTGTCAATCGGCCCACTCAGCTGCCCCACTCACAGCTGCAGGGAAGCTAACACCCAGGTTTTTACCACGCATAACATCTCTACAATGAAATCTCCCAGGAACTTGACTGGCAAGTTTTGACAGGTGACTATTTCTATTATTTATTCTGACATAGAACAAGGCATTGTATTCCAGGAGAACCAAGAGTCTTGTCCAAGAGCTCAAAGATGCTCTTTGTTAGAAAAGTGGGACAGGACAGACAAGAAATGGGCATGAATTCACAGTCACACTGAATTTATTAGAGATTAATAAAGGAGGTTGTCATCTGCCCATGTGTAGATGCAGTGACCAGGTGACAGAGGCACAATCTTTCAGTAGGATAAGTGTTTTATAGTTTGGGATCCTTGTGTGTTCCTAGGGGTGAAAAATTACAAGAAAATGGAGTTGTTAGTGAGGACTGGACCAGGTTTTCAATCTTGGTGAGTTCCCCAAACTCCTCTATCAGGTCAACTCTCAGTGACAAATCTTGCTCAAACCACTGGTTCTGGACCCAGACTGACATGGCTCACCTCCTATCCCAGCAGGTACAGAAACTTTACGTAGGGTGCTACCTCCCAGCTCTGCCTGGTCACACCCAGACCAGTCTCCCACGTGGCTCAGTGAAGACAAGACCTAGCCCAATCAGTCTTATATCCACTCTGGCTCTCACAAGTACCATCAGGTGCAGGAGCCTACCCTATTCTGGCACACCCCAAGTCCAGTCCATACCCAATCTGAGGGATATTGCAGCCTGTTCAGTCCAGTTCACCACCCCCCATTCCTGCTCTCATGCTCCCCAGTAGGAACCACAGTCAAGAAGAGTTGACCCCTTAACTCCTCAAGCAAGTCTTCTCCCAACCACAGATCTTGTGTATACCAGTGGGTGCTCTGATCCAGCCTAGCATAACCCAATGCCCAGCGCTCACTGATAGGTGCTGTAGCCTAGCCCTGATAAAGCTGCACCCATCCCTGGCTCCATGCAAACAGACTGGTGTGACAGTCTAGCCCAGCATGGTCCATACCCCATCCTGGCTTAAGTGTATGCCAGTATGATTAGTCTTGACCTGTCCCCGCCCAGTCTGCCCTTCTCCCCTCAAGCCAACCCACATAGTTGCTGACAAGTGAAGCAGCCTTGCTTAGTTTGAACAATACTCAGCCCTGACTCACATGCTCACCATCAGGAGCTACAGCCCAGTAAAGGAGCTCCCCAAGTTCCCCACTAGACCCACTCCCAGACCCAGTTCTCATATGTGCCAACGGGTGCTAGACCCTCACTGGCTTAGTCCCTCCCCCCGTTCTCAGCCTTTGTGTGTGTGTCAATGAGTGTTACAGCCTAACCCGCCTCACACCCTATTCTTGGGTGTGCCTGCAGGTGTGCCAGCCTGGACCAGCCCAGCCATTCCCAACCCCAACACTCATGAGCATCAGTGAGTTCCATCATCATGCATAATTTGGCTTGTCACCACTCCAGCTCTTGAGCAAACCAGTGAATATTGCAGTTCTACGTATTTCCACATATTCCCCACAGAATCTGCTCCCAGACCCAGTTCTCAGGCATGATGATTAGTGTTATGGCCTGTCCCAACATGACCCATTCCCTGTCTTGACATTCAATGGTGGGTACTATGGTCTAGCCCTGCCAGGTAGATCCCCAGCCCTAGCTTTCATGTGTGCCAGTGAGCAGTGGGCAGTGGTGGGCAGTGCTAACCAGCTCAGGTCTCTCACGTGGGTGAGTGCCCTACTTGAAACCACTCAGTCTCAGACCCTTTGCTTACTTGCAAAAACAAAGGTTTTGTCAGTGGAAGTCTCCCAGAAATCATTCCTCACCTGCAATGTACTCCCTCAGTGATCCCCTCCCTCACATCCCATACCCCCTTTCCATGAACAATCCACAACCTCTGGGCCCACGATCACATAGGCTTTGCAGCCCAGTCCTCTGGTAAGGTTGTATTCTCATCTAGAGCCCTGGTAGCCCACCCAGGACCCCAGTTTATACATGGATCCTCAGACCTGGTCCTCCAGTACATATGCTGGCCTGGGATCCTATGCCTCTGCCCACCTGGGGCCAAAGCACATGCATGAGTTCTTAGGCCCCACTGGTGTGCTGGCCTGGGGATCTACTATCCACCCATCCAAGACCCAAGCAGTTTATAAGTCCCCAAGACCAGTCCACTGGCATGGCAGCATACCATCCAGGGACCCTAAACCCTCAAACAAATACTCTCCCAGGACCCAAGCATGTGTGCAATTCCCCAGACTTGCTCCAGCAGCCTCAAGCCCCACAAGCAAGCAAGACACCAGCCCTCAAGAAAATAAGCCTGTTTATTTCTTCTTCAATTTTTTGCATTAGGGTTTTACAGTTTCTCTTATACCTCTATAAATCTGGTGCATATTATGTTGCATTTATACTAAAGTATTTTATTTTATATTAGTGATATTTCATTGTATTTTAGTTTCAGATTCCAGGTGCTCATTCCTAGTAAGCAGAATAAATGATTGACTCATACGTACTAATATTGTATCTTACAACCCTGCTATATTTATTAGTTTTATGAATGATTCTGTGATTTTTTTTACAGTTTTCTACATAGACAGTTGTAGTATTTATAAACAAAAAACTTTATTGGCCTTGCAAAGTAAATTGCAAAATCTTAATTCCATTCACAACATCATTTTTGTAAGTTGAGATTGCCAACACTCAAAAAATGAACCGTAACAATTTATTGATTATCCAACACGACATGTGCTGCCATTTCAAAACCACCTATGAGTTAATGCTCTTGTTCAAGCTAAATATCTACTGCCTTCACAGTACTGCATCTTTACCACCAGGTCAAAAACCCACCCTAAAGTTGTAGTTTAATTTCATTTTTCCACAAGCTTTTTGAAGTACTCTCATCTTAAGGACTCATGTTTTATTATATCACAAATTTTAAAGCTATTTGGTAACTGTTATATACTATAATTTAGTTCCTTTGTAATCAAATTTATTTTATTTTATACATTTAGAATATATATGCATAAAAAAATATACCCGGCACCATAACCTAGCAGCTAAATCCTTGCTTTGCATGTGCGAAGAGCCTAAATGGGCGCTGGTTCATGTCCTGGCTGCTCCACTTCCTTTCCAGCTCCCTGCTTGTGGCCTGGGAAGGCAGGAGAGGATGGCCCAAAGTCCTGAGACACTGAACCCATGTGAGAGACCCCAAAAAAGCTCCTGGCTCCTGGCTTTAAATCAGCTCAGCTCTGATCATTGTGTCCACTTGGGGAGTCGATCAGTGGACAGAAGGTCTTTCTCCTTCTCTCTCTCTTTCTCTCTCTCTCCCTCTCTCTCTGTCTAAAATCTGACTTTCCAATAAAAATAAATAAATCTTCAAACAAAAAAGTATTTTTGGCTTTCCCAGACTGCCATAAGATTCATTACACAGAAAGTTTAAGAATCTCTGAGCTAGAAAACAGTATGGCTCCAGCTCATGGTCTTCCTGAAAAGAAAGCTAGAACAGAAAAGAGAGCTTACAGTGATAAACTGACTGGGCATCAGGATATTGTGCGACAGTGTGTGCTTTGGGCCAGCAGTACTAATTTGTGATATAAATTGGCACTCATTTTTACTTTTTTTTGATACCTTTAAGTATTTTTTTACCTAAGGATATAACTGGGGAATATTTGTTACTATATTGTCGTAATAAGTAGAGCTTAGTTTTCTAATAGTCCTTGTCACATGTTCTTCTTTTAAAAGTACGAATAATGCATGAATTACACTATATTCATATATACGTGTGTAAATATATTTGTACAAATACATTCTCACCCTTGAGGAGGTAAATTTCATAAATGAATTGGAAATTAAAATTGCATAGGATGTCATGACCCAGCTGCTCCACTTTCCACAAAAAGAAAAAAATCATAGGATGTATGGCAGAAAAATAAAAGGAAATGAGGGATTAATGGTGACAGCAATATTCACTGTTGGAACAGTCTTATTTGTGACTCAGATAGGCCATTGTTCCAGACATGGAATCAGCCATTTTTCTAATGTTTCTTAGTTCCTTCTAGTGTGAAATAGTATTAATACAGAAATGGACACCAATTTGTGTCATGGAAATATTCTTGAGATAATTTCAGTTTCTTCTACCCTCTCTCTCTGTAACTATAACTTTCAAATAACATAAATAAAAAGATGAAGGGCTACTGCTGTGGTATAATGAGCAAAACCACTGCCACCCATATGGGAATCAGTTAATACGCCAGCTACTCCATTTCTGATCCAGCTCCCTGCTAATGTGACTGGGAAAAACAGCAGAAGACAATCCAAGAGATTGGGCCGCTGTGCTCAGATTAGAGACTCTGAAGATGCTCCTGGCTCATGGCTTCTGACCAGCCCAGCTCCAGTCATTGCCAACAGTTAAGGAATGAAGCAGTGGATGGAAGATTGCCAGAGACCAGCTCCAGCTGAGTTCAGAGCTCAAGGAAGCATATGTGGAGTCAACGAGAATGATGGACTATTATAATTTTGATGGTCATAATGAACAATGCAAGAAAGCTCTCCCATTTATACAGAAAAACTCATAAGATTTTGCAGACTTTTTATGGCATGGTCAAGTGGATGTTTCCAAAGATAATTCTGCAAATTGCTTCACTTTAAATCAGGCCATTATCCATTCTGACCTTGCAGCCAGGAATTCCTCAGCTGGCAGTACATATTAATCAGTAATACACTCCTATTACATTTCTTTTTCTATACATTACTTTATCATTCAAAGGAGAAAATGTATCATGGATGGGAAAAACAAAGATTAGAAACAAAAGATTTTAAACATAAATTCCCACTACAACCACTGCCTTAACAACTCCTTAATTAATTTGAAGCATGTTTTACAATGTTAGAATAAACATCCTTGAGCTCCTCAAGCCAAAGGGTCATGGGAGCAGCCAAGGCAGCAGAAATTGCTGCAGACCCTCTCACCAAGATATTATTAATGACATTAGTTCCTAAGCTCACATCAGTTTTTTTTTTTTTTGTTATGGTAAGCTGTTTATTACTGAATTCTACACTTGAAAGAGTTGATATTATAACCTGTAAAATTATATCCCCGTAAAGCTATTTTAAAAACAATTATATAAAATGAAAAGAGCCGTCCAAAAATATCCTTCATTCTTGGCATGTCAACTTTCTTGAGAGTGAACTTTCCAGTTCAAGTTTCAGATAAGCCGTTTAGCCCATCCATAGTTGAGTCCATTTGCTTCCAAGCACCAAATGAGCAGCAGTGGCCTTGTCAAGAAGCCATCTCCTTCCAAGTTGCCCATTGGGTAGTGTTTCTCAAGGCATCAAAAGTTACCAGAAACCCTTAAATGCTGATTCCTAGCTTGTCTTGGACTTCATAAGCAGAACCATTGCTACTGCAGAAGGTTGTGCTTTATCAGGTGTAGGATGTAACGTGGAGATCTTTGTCACAGGTCTCCCAGGTGATTCTTTTTTTTTTTTTTTATTGTTGCTTACATTGTATTATGTAGTACAGTTTTATAGGCGCTGGGGATTCCCCCCACCCCTCCCATACCCCTCCCCCCATGGTGGATTCCTCCACCTTGTTGCATAACCATAGTTCAAGTTCAGTTGAGATTCATTGCTTGCAAACACTTGCCTAGCATGAAGTTCAGCGTCTTATTGTCCAGATAAGTTCAGTGGCCTCTTGGGGAGACCTTCTATGGTCTGAAGATAGGTCTAACAGAGTAAAGATCCGGTCAGTTAAAAGCCCCAACAAGGCCTCAGTATCAATATACAACATTATGGAATTAATTGACATAGTATTGGGTAAACAATATGTTAAAAATAATGCAAGTTCACTATATGCAGATGACATAATCCTATACATAGAAAAACCAGGAGACTCAATACAGAAACTGCTAGAACTTATACGAGAGTTTGGCAGAGTGGCGGGGTACAAAATTAACGAACGAAAATCAACAGCCATAGTGTACGCAAATAACACCAAGATGGAAGAAGATCTAACCAACAGGATACCATTCAAAATAGCAGAGAGAAGTATGAAGTATTTGGGAATAAATCTAACCAAAAGCGTAGGAGACCTATTCGAAGAAAACTACAAACTATTTAAAAAGGAAATTGAACAAAACCTCAAAAGATGGAATAACATCCTGTGCTCCTGGATAGGCAAAATCAATATCATTAAAATGTCTATACTACCACAAGCAATATACATTTTCAACGCAATTCCAATCAAATTGCCCAAAACATTCTTCACGGAACTGGATACAAAGATTCAAAAGTTCATCTGGAAACACAAAAAACCACGAATAGCTAGAACCATCCTGAAAAATAAGAAGTTAGCAGGGGGAATCACAATCCCGGACCTCTGGACATACTATAGAGCAGTGGTTATCAAAACAGCCTGGTACTGGCACAAAGACAGAAAGGAAGATCAATGGAATAGAATAGAAGCACCAAAAGGGAACCCACACAAATACAGCCAATTAATCTTTGACAAAAAGACCAATGACAGCTCAAGCAAGTGGGAAGGCCTCTTTAGTAAATGTTGTTGGGACACCTGGCTGATAGCCTGTAGAAACAAAAAGATAGACACACATCTATCACCATACACTAAGATCCAATCTACATGGATAAAAGACCTAAACCTACATCCAGAAACCTTCAAACTCTTGCAGGAAAATGTAGGAAATACCCTGCAAGACCTAGGAGTAGGTCCCGACTTTCTAAGAAGGACACCAAAAGCAATAGCAGTTGAGAACAGAATAAACAAATGGGACCTCATCAAACTAAGAAGCTTCTGTACAGCAAGGGAAACAATCAACAAAGTAAAAAAGCAACCCACAGAGTGGGAGAAGATCTTTGCACACGACATAGGCGATAGGGGGCTAATTTCCAGGATATACAAAGAACTTCAAAACAACCAAAAAACCAAAACGAACAAGCCACTCAAGAAATGGGCACGGGAAATGGGCAAACATTTCACAAAGGAACAAGTCCAAATGGCAAACAAACATATGAAAAAATGTTCTAGCTCCCTAGCAATAAGGGAAATCCAAATTAAAACATCGATGAGGTACCACCTAACACCAGCAAGATTGGCCCACATAAACAAGAACACCAACGACGCTTGCTGGCGAGGATGCGGGGAAAAGGGAACCCTACTCCACTGCTGGTGGAGCTGCAAATTGGTACAGCCTTTATGGAAATCAGTCTGGAGAACACTCAAACAACTCAAAATCTGCATACCATATGACCCAGCAATAGCACTCCTAGGAATATATCCAAAACACCTGTTTTACGACAAACCAACATGCATCCCTATGTTCATTGCAGCACAATCAGTAATTGCAAAAACATGGAAGCAACCGAAATGCCCATCAGCAGAAGATTGGATAAGAAAGCTTTGGTTCATCTACTCCATGGAATACTACTCAGCTATTAAAAAAAACAAAATGCAGTTCTTTGTGGCTAAATGGGCACAACTGGAAACTATAATGCTAAGGGAAATGAGTGAATCCCAAAAGATTAGATACCACATGTTTGCCTTGATTTAACCTGTAATTTTTGTATGGTTGTTTGTTATTTTTTGAACCTGTCATTGATACTGTCTCAACCCAGAGGTTTCGAAGAATGGAACTTGCATTATTTTTAACATATTGTTTACCCAATACTATGTCAATTAATTCCATAATGTTGTATATTGATATTGAGGCCTTCTTGGGGCTTTTAACTGACCGGATCTTTACTCTGTTAGACCTATCTTCAGACCATAGAAGGTCTCCCCAAGAGGCCACTGAACTTATCTGGACAATAAGACGCTGAACTTCATGCTAGGCATGTGTTTGCAAGCAATGAATCTCAACTGAACTTGAACTATGGTTATGCAACAAGGTGGAGGAATCCACCATGGGGGGAGGGGTATGGGAGGGGTGGGGGGAATCCCCAGCGCCTATAAAACTGTACTACATAATACAATGTAAGCAACAATAAAAAAAAAATGCAAGTTCACTATATGCAGATGACATAATCCTATACATAGAAAAACCAGGAGACTCAATACAGAAGCTGCTAGAACTTATACGAGAGTTTGGCAGAGTGGCGGGGTACAAAATTAACGAACGAAAATCAACAGCCATAGTGTACGCAAATAACACCAAGATGGAAGAAGATCTAACCAACAGGATACCATTCAAAATAGCAGAGAGAAGTATGAAGTATTTGGGAATAAATCTAACCAAAAGCGTAGGAGACCTATTCGAAGAAAACTACAAACTATTTAAAAAGGAAATTGAACAAAACCTCAAAAGATGGAATAACATCCCGTGCTCCTGGATAGGCAAAATCAATATCATTAAAATGTCTATACTACCACAAGCAATATACATTTTCAACGCAATTCCAATCAAATTGCCCAAAACATTCTTCACGGAACTGGATACAATGATTCAAAAGTTCATCTGGAAACACAAAAAAACCACGAATAGCTAGAACCATCCTGAAAAATAAGAAGTTAGCAGGGGGAATCACAATCCCGGACCTCTGGACATACTATAGAGCAGTGGTTATCAAAACAGCCTGGTACTGGCACAAAGACAGAAAGGAAGATCAATGGAATAGAATAGAAGCACCAAAAGGGAACCCACACAAATACAGCCAATTAATCTTTGACAAAAAGACCAATGACAGCTCAAGCAAGTGGGAAGGCCTCTTTAGTAAATGTTGTTGGGACACCTGGCTGATAGCCTGTAGAAACAAAAAGATAGACACACATCTATCACCATACACTAAGATCCAATCTACATGGATAAAAGACCTAAACCTACATCCAGAAACCTTCAAACTCTTGCAAGAAAATGTAGGAAATACCCTGCAAGACCTAGGAGTAGGTCCCGACTTTCTAAGAAGGACACCAAAAGCAATAGCAGTTGAGAACAGAATAAACAAATGGGACCTCATCAAACTAAGAAGCTTCTGTACAGCAAGGGAAACAATCAACAAAGTAAAAAAGCAACCCACAGAGTGGGAGAAGATCTTTGCACACGATATAGGCGATAGGGGGCTAATTTCCAGGATATACAAAGAACTTCAAAACAACCAAAAAACCAAAACGAACAAGCCACTCAAGAAATGGGCACGGGAAATGGGCAAACATTTCACAAAGGAACAAGTCCAAATGGCAAACAAACATATGAAAAAATGTTCTAGCTCCCTAGCAATAAGGGAAATCCAAATTAAAACATCGATGAGGTACCACCTAACACCAGTAAGATTGGCCCACATAAACAAGAACACCAACGACGCTTGCTGGCGAGGATGCGGGGAAAAGGGAACCCTACTCCACTGCTGGTGGAGCTGCAAATTGGTACAGCCTTTATGGAAATCAGTCTGGAGAACACTCAAACAACTCAAAATCTGCATACCATATGACCCAGCAATAGCACTCCTAGGAATATATCCAAAACACCTGTTTTACGACAAACCAACATGCATCCCTATGTTCATTGCAGCACAATCAGTAATTGCAAAAACATGGAAGCAACCGAAATGCCCATCAGCAGAAGATTGGATAAGAAAGCTTTGGTTCATCTACTCCATGGAATACTACTCAGCTATTAAAAAAAACAAAATGCAGTTCTTTGTGGCTAAATGGGCACAACTGGAAACTATAATGCTAAGGGAAATGAGCGAATCCCAAAAGATTAGATACCACATGTTTGCCTTGATTTAACCTGTAATTTTTTGTATGGTTGTTTGTTATTTTTTGAACCTGTCATTGATACTGTCTCAACCCAGAGGTTTCGAAGAAGGGAACTTGCATTATTTTTAAGCTCACATCAGTTACAGAGACCATCTCACAAGGGCAAACAACAATGCATCAACTGATATCAGGGATAGTTGAGTGTCCGTGAAACTGCATTGAAGTAGCTGGAGGGACATCTACCTTGTCATACAGCTGGGAGCTCCTTGTGGCCTTGCCAGAAGGGGAGCCGTTCTCTTCACACCTTTTTGTGCCCCAATGACTCGAAAGCTGGGTGGCCTCCAGTCAGCTCCCCATACAAGATCTCTCCTTGCCATCTTCTCTCTTTCCCTCTTTCTCTATCTCTCTTCTCTTTGTAACTCTGCTTTTCAAATAAACAATCTTAAAAATAAGCAAATAATACAGCTTCAACACAAATATTGATTCTGAATATGGTTGAAAATTTCCTCATGATTTCTCTTGGTTTTAGAATATATCTCTTTTGAGGTGATGGAAATATCCTAGTAGATATATTTCCATTTAACAGCTTGTGCTCACCCTCTATTTCATCTATAACAATTCAATTGAGCATTTTTCAAGATAACCTTTTATAATTTAAAAGCTATTTAGTGAAAAAATTAGAAAAAAATCTGACAAAAAAGCAATAGTATTCAACATTAAGTACAGTACTATAGAAAGGATTGCTTCATAATCCTTCCTTCTTTTCACAACCTAGGCTTTTGCCTATCAAAGTCCAAAGATTTTGGGTCCAGTCCAGGCTTCTTATCAATTCCATGGTTTGGACCTGACACAACAGTTCAATGACTATATCCTCACCTTGCTTACCTTGATTCCATATGGGTGCCAGTTCATGTCACAGCTGTTCCACTTCCCATTCTTCTCCCTACTTATGACCTGGGAAAGCAGTAGAGGATGACCCAAAGTTTTGGGATCCTGCACTCCCATGGGAGATCTGGAAGAAGCTCCTGGATTTATATCAGCTCAGCTTTGCAGCATATCAACTATTGCAGTCATCTGGAGAGTGAACCAGTAGTTAGAGGATGTTTCTGCCTGCCTTTCCTTCTCTCTATAAATCTTATCTGCATTTAATAAATCTGTTTTAAAAATTCTATGGCTTGGGGCCGACGGCATGTCCTAGCAGCTAAAGTCCTCGCCTTGAATGCGCAGGGATCCCATATGAGCACTGGTTCTAATCCCTGCAGCCCCGCTTCCCATCCAGCTCCCTGCTTGTGGCCTGGGAAAGCAGTTGAGGACGGCCCAAAGCCTTGGGACCCTGCACCTGTGTGGGAGATGCAAAAGAAGTTCCTGGATCCTGGCTTCACATCGGCATAGCATCGGCTGTTGCACTCACTTGGGGAGTGAGTCATCGGATGGAAGATCTTTCTCACTATCTCTCCTCCTCTCTGTATATCTGACTTTGTAATAAAAATAAACAAATCTTTAAAAAAAATTCCATGGCTTGTAAAACGTCTTCATTTTACCCTTAAACATAAATTTTCTTCTTAAACCTTAAGATTCTTCTAGGAGGGCCCAGCACGATAGCATAGTGCTTAAGGTCCTCACGTTGCACACCCAGGATCCTAAATAAGTGCCAGTTCTAATCCCGGCAGCCCTGCTTCCCATTCAACTTCCTGCCTATGGCCTGGGAAAGCAGTACAGGATGGCCCAAAACTTTGGGACACTGCACCCGCATGGGAGACCCGCAAGAGGCTCCTGGCCTGCTCAATGGGCACTGAAGCCTAGTTCAACCCAACTGGCCCCTCCACTTCAGCCCACACACATGCTGGCGGGTGCCTTTCTGTCTAGCCACTGTTGCCGCGGACCTAGTTTTCATGCTCTCCAGTAGGAGTGATAACCCAAGAGGGAGGTGCCCACTATTTCCATACTAGGCCACTCCTACTCTCAGAACTTGTACTCCCCAGGTGGGACAAACTGGACAAGTCTGCAGTATATACTAGCAAGCACAAGAACCAGGGCAGGGGGCAGGCCTGGTAGAGGTTATTGTGGGTCATTCTGACTAGGCTGCAGCTCCCACTGGTTTGTGGAAGGGCCAGGTATGTGCTGAGCAGGCTACACTGCAACACCCATTGGTTCATGTGGAAGACAGGGCTGGAAATAGAACTAACCCAGCAATTGCATCTACCAGCATGTGCATAAGTTGATTGAGGCCACACCCTGCACTGACAAGCACACACAAGAATCGGATCTGGGATCACCTCAGACAACAATTCGTTGGAGATCCCTCTAATCAAACTGCCGGACTCAGAACCCCAACCATGAAGAGAAGTGCAAGTTCCATGGTCTGAACACGGAGTGCAAGTGTCAAAGCTGAGCCTCCTCAGAGTCTCAGAGCAGTAAACAGCAGATCCAGGCTCTCATGGAGGATATGGCATCCCATAGGAACCTGCAGAGGATACCCAATATCACAACAGAGGACGGAGGACAGAACAAATTGATCATCTACCCCAGCCTAGTGTTGGCAGTGAAAATCTGAGCAAACAGACTCTAAAGTGAACTATGTCAGCCAGTGGATTCTAGAGACATTTCATCATGCTTGGAATGGCGAGATTGGCAGCAATTCAGAACTGTTGAATTATCAAACCCGCTTGAGCAGGACCCTCGGAGCATGGCCCACATTGGGGATTCTTTCCCCTTACCCCAGATATAGAAAAAGTAAAAAGGAAAAAAATTCTACTAGGAAAAAAAAGTAGAATTACTGGTACAAAAAAAAATAGTATTTTGTAATTACGTTTGCAAACATTCTGGATAAAAGTCAGCAAGCATATACGGTTGAAGTGTTTCTGTAGTCTGGATTTATCCACAGCCTTTCCATGGCATTTTTGCAAAGCCTGGCATGCATGGAGTAGCGTGGCCTGGAGGATGCTGCCTGAGGACTATGTGCCCATTGAGGAATCACTTCACTATACTCCATTTCATCCCTCTGCTGCTAAGGATTCTGCATTGTTTTACTGCTGGAAAGGAGAGGAATAAGTCCTCTTCTGTGGTTTGAAAGACAAAAATAAAATGTCCTCTTTGCTTTTGTCTACTGGGCTCGCATCCTGACTTGCCTTTCCAATAGTTGCACTCCTCTGAGCCAGGGGCAGACCTCAGAACCTCACAAAGACCTTACATTACATGGCTTCTGATCATTGCCTCTAAGCACACAAATACTTTGTGTATCATATCACCAGCTTTGTGATTGTGTCGTTTTCTTTTATGTATTATTTTCCTAGGGCTGCCTTAGCAACATATCACCAAGATCTTTCTTGAATCAGATAATGGTTTTTAAATACTGAAAGAGTAATTCCTGATTTTTTTTTTTGTCTATTCCTGACAGCAAAGATACTGAAACAACACTTTTTTTTACTTTAGTTGGCATTCTTAATATTTCCTGCATTTCTTTCTTGAGTCTAACCAATGGATAAACTAATGAAAAACAGCCCAGATTTGTATGTAGCACTTCCTTTCTTGAAGGAATTCAGTGAACATATTTTTCCTTCCTCATTTACTTGGAAAATCTTTCATGGCCCTATTGGTTTTATAGCTCTTTAGAATATATAGCCTCAACTTCTGCAGCCTTAACAGATCCCCCAGACCTAAGATCCTCCTTGTATTTGTATTATAACTCGCTATCTCTAAGGTAAATTTTAGGCTTAAGCTACTTAAATTATACTACTAAAGTTACTCTCTCTCACTTGGAAGGAAGACAAAACGTGCATACCAGACATCTGAGGAAAAGGGTAAAGGCACATTGAAGTGAGCTGCAGGACCTGGCGAGAAACAGAGAAATCTCACGCCTGTCCTGAGGAGCCAAAGAACTCACCTTATGTCCTCAAGGTGGTGACTGCGTGAGAGGCCAGATTGGAAGGCTCAAACTTAGTCCCATAAAGTCTCACAGGCTATTTTAGATCTGTATGGAAATAAATGGCACACAAATGATGCTGAAGAAGAAACCCCCAGGATAGAAATTGCAGAAACTGAAGCAAGACATCAAAAATTGCCTTCTGAAGTGATCAATGACAAGTCATGCTACAACCATGTCCCTCAGCTATGACACAATGAGACAGGCATCACACATCTGTGGTTTTCATCCTCAAAACACATTGCTTCATGAGGGAAATATCAGCTAACTCCAAATTGAGAGCGATATACTGTGAAAGCTTCTTCAAAAGTGTCAACGTTGCAGAATCTAAAGGAAAGCTGAGATTCTGTCACAGGTTGAGGACACTGAAGACACATGACAACTCACTGTGGCATCTCGGGTTGGATGCCAGAATACAAAAAGGTGATTAGTAGAATAGCTGGCGAAATTAAAATAGAATCAGTAGTGCAGTAATACCACTAATATCATATTACATATGATATATCACATATTATGTGGTCATATAATGCTTTTATCAGTGTTAGCTTTTTAATTCTGTAAGCTATTCACATAAGAGAATGTGAATTAAGCATCTGTGGGAACTCTCTCTACTGCCTTTTCAACCCTTCTGTAAGACTAAAATAATTTTTTTAGGTTAAAAGAAAAAACTATCATTTTTATTTGCTTCTAGCAGGTGCTACAAAGGGAACATAGCAAAACCCTGTAAGACAAGACTTCAGAAGCAACAGCCTTGTGTGACACCAGGCCTTGCTGCTTCCAATCTGTAAGGCCTTTCTGAGCAAATGATTCACTTCTCTAAGCATCAAACCTCATATCTTAAAACAATGCTGGCAGAGGCTGACATGATGCCTATGGCGTAGCACTCTAATCCTCTGCCCACAGCACTGGCATCCTATATGGGTGACAGTTCATATTCCAGATGCTCCCCTCTCAATCCAGCTTCCTACTTACAGCTTGGGAAAGCCATGAAGGCTGTTCTAAGTGCTTGGGTTCCTGTGCTCATATGGGAGATCCAGAAGAAGCTCTTGCTCCTGGCTTCAGATAGGCTCAGCTCCAGCTGTTGCAGCCACTTTGGGAGTGAGCCAACAGATGGAACTCCCCTTTCTGTGTCTCTTTTCTTTCCATAAAACCAGACTTTCAAACAAAAATTCAAAAAATAATTCAAAATGAAAACAATTCTGGCAAAGGACATCTTTTTAATAAATGATACTTGGAAAATTGGACATTCATATGCCTAAGAATAAATGTGTAACCTATAAACCCTGAATTAACTAAAATTGTATTAATGATCAAAATGTAGGAATGAAAACTATACAGCTCTCAGAAGAAAGTAAAGGGAAAAGATTCATGACAACGTATCTGCCTATGATTTCTTGGATATGATTTTAAAAGCAGGGGTAACAAAAGGGAAAAAAATAAAGTGAACATTGAAATTAAAAACAGGCCTGGGGACCTCTCCCATTCAGGTCAGGTGGCTGCTCAGGGGCCTCTGGTCACCAAACCAAGCACCAGGAAACCTCTCCTGCCTGGGTCAGGCGGCTATTCTGGCAGCCTCTGGGCACCAGAGGCACTGGGTAAAGCCCTCGGGCTGCCCAGCAGCGCACTCTGGGGGCTTGAAGGTGTGGATAGGTCAATGGCAGAGGGACATCTGAAGACCCATGGGCACAAGGAAGCAATAGAGACAGCAGGGTAGCATTGAGGTGACCAGAAACCACAGGGGTAGATGACACTTGTCAATCAGAGCTCCATAGTGCCTGGGAGAGAAAGGGAATTCACTGTGATCTCAGGGAATGAATGCAGGCATAGAACTTCCCATCCTGCTGACTGCTGCATTCAACCATGAGCAGAAGCAGACTGGTAGAGTCCAAGCAGGTGGGTGCAGGAACAGGGTGGATTTCACGGTTCAATCCTCCGTCAGTGCCACATCAGGTGCCATTTTATGTACCGAGGAAAAGGCTGGAGGGTGGAAGGACACAGCAAGATGCACATGTGCTAAGCCAGTAGCAAGCTCATTTATGGATCAGCACATTGCAGTACCAACTTGGCATTATACGGATGCCACCAGAATAGTTCCAGGTGGCCCTCAGACCTAACAACCAGAAGGTACTGGCAAGACCAGCACTGCTGACAACTCAGTGATTTAGGACAACTTGTGTCTCACTAATCCTGGGCACTGCTCAAACCAGGAGTGGGAGAAAAGCTGTATTGGTAACAGTGCAACCACAGCACAGGATCACAGGAAGTCTCCACTATGAGTGGTGAGCCAGGAACTAGGGCTATTCAGACCAAAACGGAAGCCTAGCTCAAGAGTTCAGGACTGACACTTACTGGAGAGAGTGGCGGCACAAATTACTGCAAACAACAAACTGGGTATCAAATGCAATCAGTAAAATTGACCTATAGACCAGTAGGAAACACAGCCTAGAAACCTGCCTAAGGAGAAGAATCTGCTAACTAGCATAGCAATGACAAAGAGCAAAAGAAGAGACCCAGAAACAATGTATATCATTGATGCCTCCCCTGAAAAAAAAGACATTGAGAAAGACACTGAGAAAATTGGGGATACAGAATTTTAAAAACTTGTTATAAAGCTTCTTAACAACAATGAGAAGCACATACAGGTCTTCAAGGAATTTAAAAAATATGTCACACAGGGAATAGCAACACTGAAACAAAATAAAGCAGAATTATTAGAAATGAAAGACTCAATGAAGCAAATTAAAAATGCAATGCAATGCCTCAAAAACAGAATGAACTAGGTAGAAAAAATAACCTCAGAATTGGAAGACACTTACTTCAATCATGGGGAAATCAGCAAAAGTTGGAAGAGGAACTGAGTCAAACTAAGAAAAGTATTCAAGAATTAAGGGACACTATAAAAAGACCGAATATATGAGTTATGGGAGTTCCAGAAGGTGCAGAAAGACTAGTTGCATTTAAAACCAATTTCAATGAAATAAAGAAAAAATCCTAACTTGGAGAAAAAAATTGAGAAACAAAATAAAGGAGGGACACAGAAGTCCCAAAAAAAGGTTGACCTACAGTGATTCTTGCCACAACACTTGATAAACAAGCACTCCTCAGTTGAATACAGGGAAAGGGTGCTTAATATGCACATGAAACCGATCAATTAACACATAGAGGAATCCCAATCAGACTCACAGCTGACTTCTCAGAGGAAACTCTACAGACCAGAAGAGGTTGTAATGACACATTCCAGATTCCAAAAGGGAAAAACTGTCATCCCAAAATAATTTACCATGGAAAGATTTCATTTGTCTTTTAAAGTGAAATAAAATTCTTCCACAGTAAAGAAAGCTCAAAGAATTTGCCTTTTCCACATGTGCCTTACAAATGATACTTAAAGATGTTCCCTTGACAGAGAAAAGGAATAACACCTACCAAAATCAAAGGCAAATGTGAAGAACATCCCAGTAAAATAACAACGGAAGACTAAATTAAACAATAAACAATCCATTGCTAAAAATGACAAGACCAATTACTACCTATGCATATTAACCCTGAGTGTAAATGGCTTCAACTCATCAATCAAGCTTCATGGATTAGCAGACTAGATCAAAACACAAAACCCATCTATCTGTTGCCTACAGGAGACACATCTCACCAACAAGCAACGAAGAAACATAAAGTTAAAGGATGAAGAAACATATTCCAGCCAAAAGGAAAAGGGAAAATGAGTAGCCATTCTAATGTCAGATGATACAGACTTTGATGTGAAACGTATTAAAAGAGATGAAGAAGGAACCAAAGAATGATCAAGGATCCATTCAGCAAGAAAAGATCACCTTACTATTCTCTTAAGATTTTTTTCAGCTCTAATTTTACTTGGCTTATTGCTCTTGCTTTTCTTTGCTAGTCTTGCTAGAAGTTTATTTTGCTCTTCTTTATAAAATGGCTCTTCTTCTTTTATTTTTGCTGTGATTTTATCACATCTTGATTCCTATCTATTTTTTAATAAGTCCTTGAGATGTATTAGATCATTAATTTGAGAATCTGATTTTTTCTAAGCACCTGATATTATAAATATCTCTCTCAGTACTGTTTTTGCTGCATCCATATCATCAGTTTCTATATTCTTGCTTTTATTTTCATTTCTTCAACAGAGTTGGGCCTGGCATGATAGCATAGCTGCTTAAGTCCTCACCTTGAACACGCTGGGTTCCCATATGAGCACCGGTTCAAATCCCAGCAGCCCTGCTCCCCACCCAGCTCCCTGCTTGTGGCCTGGGAAAGCAGTCGAGGATGGCCCAAAGCCTTGGGACCCTGCGCTCACACAGGAGACCTGGAGGAAATTCCTGGCTCCTGGCTTTGGATTGGCTCAGCTCCAGCCACTGCGGCCACTTGGTGAGTAAACCATCAGATGGAAGATCTCCCTCTCTGTTTCTCTTCCTCTCTGTATTTCTGCCTTTCCAATAAAAATAAACAAATCTTTAGAAAGAAGAAGAAGAACGTTTTTTCTTATTAATTTCTTCAATGACATTTAGGTCATACAGTAGCATTGTTTTCTTCAAAAAGCTTTTGATTTTTATTTTCATTTCTTAATTGACACATTAGTTATTCAATAACAAGTTATTTAATTACATGGCATTGTAATTTTTCTATTTTTGTTCCTCTTGCTAATTTTGTTTTATGGCTTTTCATTTAAGGAAATATATAATAACTATGTAATAGATTATCATATCCATACGTGAAGATACAATGCAGTATGCATCTCTACTTGCAAATCAAAGACGGACTCCAAATACAAGTGTTTACTGTATCTTGACAATAGGATGCTATATTCTCTGCCATTGTGCATATCTACAATGTTAAGATGCAGTTTAATAACTGAATGATGAACTTATGACTGTTTATGGAAGACTATGCTATTGTAATAAAATAGGGGAAATCGGGGTGGGGCGATGCAGGGGAGGCGGATTTGGGATTGGGAGAGAAAATCCCTGAACCCGTGGAACTGCATCATAAAATAATACAATAGATAAAATAATTAATTTTTTTAAAAGAAGCAACTTCTGGAAAAGAAGACGAATAAAACGGAAGCAACTTTTAGTACTTGCCATAACTTGGACTAAGTCCTTGTGCAAGGTGAAACAATCTAATGACAAAGACCAAATCATGCATAGTCCCACTTGTTTGAAATCCCTAGAGTAGTTACATGCCTAGAGCGGTAAAGCAGAATGGTAGTTGCTGGGGGAAGGAAGGTGATGGGAGGGAGTTGATAAGGAGCATTTTCCCAGGGAAAGTTTGGGAAGGTAAGGATGTTTTGCAAATGGATGGCGGTGATGACTGTAAAACAATTCAAATGCACACAAACCTGCTGAACTGTACTTAGAAATGGTTAAAACACACTTCTCGCCTTTGGCTAAGAGTAACAGTTACGTTATGCAAATTTTACTGAAAGTTTTTAATGTTATCTATTTTGGACAAGTCAGGGGATTTCAAATGCTTTGGACTCGCTTGTGAGAGCTGCAAACTATCTTTCCCTTTCCTTGTCAGCGTTACTAGCTTGTTAATGCCATTTTACTCAAACCCAAGAAACAGAAACAAACCGTGGAACAGAGAAATTTCACAGAAAACTGAATTTAGGAAAATGATGATTTATTTGTGGACCTATATATTTGCTTTCTCGACCAAAAGCTTCGCACTGGATACACTCACATGCATCCCATTCTCAAAATCACAAGAAAGAGAAGAAGCGCCAGAAGACGGAGGACCCCAGCGGGCCCAATGGTCCTCCCTCCCTCTCCCCTCACACTCAACCCTCATCCCCACACTCCCTACAAAGGTCCGCTTTAGAGTCCGGGAGCTGTCCACGCAGCGCTGCTGTTTTTCCCTGGGGTTTTAATCGTGAATAAACGAGGGACTGCATGCCAGTGACTTCATGGTGTCCGACTTAAGCCGTGCTCTGTCCGACTCTGAAGGAGTGCTACATCCCACCGCTCCCTTTAGAACCCTACACTACGAAATTTCAAGCGCTCCTTTCCTGAGCCTCGCTCTTCCTCCCCGCACTCCTCCCACTCATCTTTCTCCCACTCTCTTTTTCCTCCTTTGAGATTTATAGCGGTGTGCTCACGCAGCCACAAGCCTCAAGCAAATCGCACAGCACTACGGAAGAAAACTCCGTGCCTCAGGGAAAGCAGGAGACAGCACGACTCAGCTGGAGCAGCCACCCCCCTCCCCGGGCCCGGAAAGCAAGGCGCAGCCCACCGGAGTGGAGTTTCCGGCTCCGAGGCTTCCCCGTTGGGCGCGGAGCGTGGCCGGTGCCCGCTCACCGCCGGGAACAACCTCCTCACTGTTCCTGCAGGCCACGGGTGCCAGTCGCCAGCCGCGCCCGGGCCTCCGGGCGGCCAGGGTCGAATCGGGTGACCGCTCGGGGTGTGCGTCGCTCACTAGCCTGCCTCCGCGGAGAAGGAGGGCCCGTCCCGGGCCCCGCCTCCGGTCCCGGTGACTAGCCCCAGCCCCAGACGATCGCCCACACTTGCCAGCGCTCGCCAGCGTTCGCCCTGTTCCGCGCGTCATGTGTCCCCGAGCCGTGCCAGTGCCAGCGCTGCAGCTTTTGGCTCTGGGCGCGCTGCTGTGGCCGGCGGCCGATGCCTGGGAGCTCACGATCCTGCACACCAACGACGTGCACAGCCGACTGGAACAGACCAGCGAGGACTCTAACAAGTGTGTCAACGCCAGCCTCTGCGTCGGCGGCGTGGCGCGACTCTTCACCAAGGTGCAACAGATCCGCCAAGCCGAGCGCAATGTGCTGCTGCTGGACGCAGGCGACCAGTACCAGGGCACCATGTGGTTCACCGTGTACGAGGGCGCCGAGGTGGCACACTTCATGAACGCTCTGGGCTACGATGCCATGGTAAGTCAGATCAAAGCTGGGGGTGGGAGTCCTGGACCGGTGGAAGAAAGCCCGGCAGAAACAGAGCTTACAGATTTGTGGAAAAAGCGAGACTGGCCAGTGTGCCAAGTACATACACACACGGAGGTGGAGGGTTCGTGTTAAACGGGTGTTCCAGAGCACCACCACGAGATGGAGGTATTCAGAGGAGTGCTGACAGTTGTGTACTGGCAGGAACTGATCAAAGTCCCTCACATATCTCCGTCATCTGCTGCTCACTCTTCCAAAGAATCCTTTATCTCTGTTTCATTGAGAGGAAAATGAGAATCATGGAAACTGAGGAAATGGTTCATCGGAGTGTTCAAATACCTTGTTAAAGGCGATGTTTGTTGGGTTAAATTCTAGAAATATGGCCAAGAGGGATTGATGACACAGTGGTAAATAAATGTAAGCAAACTACTACCTGGTAGTTTTGCATGTGTGTGTGTGTGTGATGGTTTTTTTGTTTTTGTTTTTGTTTTTTAATGAAATCACTACCTAAGTTTCACAGTAGGTAAAATCTAAAGCAGGGAGATTCAGTAAGATGTTGAAGAAGCTTGGACCAAGAAAACTGACAGCATTGGAAGAGGAAGAATAAAGCAAGAGTGCACATGTGTGGAAGGAAAGGATAGGTGTGGTCCTGGCTGGGACACGCACAAGGCTGGCATTACATGCAGTACCAGAAAAGCTCACAGATCGTGAGAGTGCAAGGCTGTATTTTTTTCCTGCGCTGGAAACTTGGAAAATGACAACAGGAAAACATGAGAGAGCACCCAGATTCAGACAAAGGAGAGCAGGAGAGAATTCCCTCTGGGCTGTTAGTTAAGAAATTCCTAGAGACACTCAACAACAGCAGCAGATCCCTAACCCCTGAGTTCATCTGTGGGACTCACCATTATCTGGATTCTACACAACAACCACAAGTCTGAAGAACCCTGTGTTCTTTCTGCTTTGCTATCGCCCTGGCAAGGCCTGCCTGATGCTTTGCGAGAAGCAGTGAGAACATAAATATTTGTAGAACTGAATTGTTACTGGCCTGTCTCCGCTTCCTCCCAGAAGAGCAGCATAAGCCTTACATGGATGTGTTTGGATTTTACATGTAAACCACAATTTGCCAGCTTTACTTTTTGTGACACCCTTTTCTCCACAGTTGTGTGAATTCCTTTTAGTAGGGGAAAAATAATCTTTCCAACTAATAGTATTCCTCTCTTTAAGTCTCTCGAGTTTACAGTGTTAATCATCGCACCAATTCATTATCACTGCAGATCTGACTGAGGTTGAAAAACCCTAGTACAAGTTATAGCCTATCTCTTTTGGGCAGGTTTAGAATATTTTCCCTGAGGTGGAATTACTGTCTTGCAATTTTTACTCAAAATAATCAAAGTGAGGCCTGAAGAAAGGGACTATATACATCATTTTTGACCAGTGGGAGGAGATCACGTGCAAGAATGGTTGCAGCTTCACATCAAGCTTGCTCTCTGCCGTTTGGGGGTTTGGCAAATAGGATTTGACCTGCAGTCTTCCTTCCTGAAGATTGCTTCACCACTGTGGCAAGAAATAGCTTCTCATTGTGTGAGTCTTTGCTCTGCCTCATTCATTCTATTATAGAGACTTTCCACTAAATTTTTAATTTGCTCCATTGAGCCCTTCGTTTCTAATAATTCTGCTTGATTTTGTTTCAGTGTTGCTATTTCCTGTGTGACATATTCTTTGGATTCCTTCATGTACTTCTTGTTGTTGATAAGAAGCTTTATAATGAGTTTTCTGAATTTTGTATCCCCCATTTCCTCAATGTATTTCTCAGTTAACTCTGAGGTTGACAAAGGTGCTGTGGTTGGACTGTGGTTTGTACAACCTTTCTCTGACTTCCAACACAAGCAGTTCCCAGAATTTAGGAAGACATCAAGTATTCTAAATAATTAGGTTGTTAGTGGTGTTAATCTTGTTAGAACCTGCTGACTGGTAGGTCTGAGGAACTCCTGGATGTATTTTGACCCATAGAATGCCAAAGTGGGTATTATTTTCCCTGTGGTACCAGTGCAATGCACTGAACCGGAAATCACTCTCAGCTCAGCGCATGCACAGCTCACTATTGTCACTCCAGTCTCATAGCCTTTGCTACAATATACAATAGTACCTGATGTGTCACTGGTGGAGTTCTGGATCTACTGGCTGTTGGGTCTGGTGGCTATCCAGACCTATTTTGGATGGAACCAGTTTAGTGCATGCACAGGGCCATCCTGCAGCCTTTGCCTCCTTACCCAAAATGGTGCCTGATGCAGCTCTGGTGGGGGGTCTGGGCTGTGAATTCAACCTATTCCTGTACCACCTGTTTGGGAAAGCAGTAGAGGATAGCACAAAGCCTTGGGACCCTATGCCCATGTGGGAAACCTGGAAGCAGTTTCTGGCTCCTGGCTTTGAATTGGCTCAGCTGTAACCATTACGGCCCTGTGGAGTGAGTTTCTTATAGGTAGTATATAATTGGGTCTTTTTTTTATTGTTATTATTATTTTATCCATTTGACTCTGATCTATGTCTTTTGCTGGGAAATTTAATCTATTTTGCTTTAAGCTTAATATTGATAAATAAGAAGTAACTCCTGTCACATTGTTCATTGCTCACTGGTATTTTCATTTATTCTGGTTTTTTTTATGGTTTTTGCTTATCTGGGAAATGTTTTATTTTTATTTCATCTCTAAAGGATAGCTTTGCTAGATATAATATTCTTGGTTGGAAGTTTTCTTGCTTGAAGATCTTGTATATATCAGCCCATTCTCTTTGGCCTATTGGGTTTCTTTTTTTTTTTTTTTTAGATGTATTTATTTTGTTGGTTTTTATTATTATCATTACTATTTTAGATTATGTTTATATAGTTGATCAGAGTGGGAAGGACCTAGGGCTAGGGAGAAGTGGATGTGATCATTGTTTCCAAACTTTCTATTTCTTCTTGCCAATTCTGTGGGAAGTGGGAGGATAAGCAGATAGGCCATACTCAGCCTCCCGATCATTCCAGTACCCGAAGATAGGGAAAGGCCCCCTGATATCAACCCAGGGTCACAATGATGCTCATGCTCTGAGGGTTCTTCCCAGGTGGATGCGATGGTTCCAGAATACTGTTGATCTCACCAATCTATGGATAAGGAATCTCTTCCAATGTCCACTGGCTGACACAGTCAACCTTATAGTCTCCATTCACCCAGATATTTGCTGTCATCGTTTGGCTGGAGTAGTTCTCCATATGTTCTAGATGTATTTATTTTAAAAGTCAGAGTTACAGAAAGAGAGATTGTCAGTCTGCTAGTTCAGTCATCTAACAACTGCAACAGCCAGCACTGGACCGGGTGAAGAGTTAAGAGCCAAAAGCTTCATCTGGATTTCCCACATGGGCAGTAAGCACCCACTTGGACCATCCCTTCATTCCACTGCTTTCTCAGACCATTATCAGGGAGCTGGGTCAGAAGAGGAGCAACCAGGGCAAGAACCAGTGCCCATATGGATGTCAACTTCACAGGCTTTATTTGCTATGCCACACTGCTGGCCTCCACCTAAAGAGGTTCTGCTTAAAAGTGCTGGAGGAGGTGGCATGTGAGTGACTTGAAGCACAGGGTCTGAGATGAGGTGGGCTGAGACAGGAGTTGGGCGGGTCCTGTAGGGCATTCCAGACATTCCTGAGGAGATAAGGCCAGGATGACCCATCTGGACTCACTCTCACACTACCTCAGGCCAGCATCCTGCTCTACCCAGACTAACAAATACAGAATGACTTTCACTTTGCCTTTGTTTTTGCAACAACCTAAATACATATAAAGATAAATATCTTGGGGGCAGCACTGTGACAGAGCTGGTTAGAGATGATTGTTAGAGACCTGACAGCTCCACTTCCTATGCAGACCCGTGCTGATGTACCTGGGAAAGCAGCCAAAAATGACTCAACTCTGCGGGGCCCCTGTCTCCCACATGCAACCATTTAGGAAGTGAACCAGCAGATAAAAGTCCCCTCTCTCTCTTCCTCTCTCTAACTCCACATTTCAAAGAAATAAAAGATAGATCTTTTTAAAAAGAAAAATAAAGTCTGGTGCTAGTCTGATGGGCTTCTTTATGTGTAACTTGACATTTTTTCTTACGTTGTCTTTAGGATTTTCCCCTTGTCCTTGACTTTTGACAATTTGACTATAACCTGCTTGGAAAAAAAGTCTTCTTGTTGAGTCTGGTTGGGGTTCTTTAAACTTCTTAGATCTTGATATCCATGTCCCTTTCAAGACTTGAGGAATTATCAACCACTAATGTTATCCCATAGGTCCTCAAAGCCTTTTTCTTTTTTTTCTCCTTGTTCACTTCATGGTATCATTTATATGGTACATATATGGTGCTGTTTTAAATTTTTTCTTCATTTTTAACTGATTTTTTTTCAAGTCTTGTCCTCAGGATCAGAAATTCTTTCTTCTGCTTAGTCAGGTCTGTTGTTGAATCCTCCAACTATATGTTTTTGGTTTTGTTTTATGGAGATTTTCAGTTCAAACTTTTTTATTATTTGTGGGGTTTAAGTTTATTACAAAGGTGATTACAGCCTCATATAGGTTATATCACCAATTAGGATGAAGAGACTCTTCAGAGCCACTGGACTTTGCCAATGCCTCAGTCATGTTTCTGGTACTATGGGACACAGACACAGAGGGGACTGCTTTCTTGACTGATTAAGCAAGTATGAGTGATTCTGGAGCCTTTGGCACCAGTAGATGTGGCCCTTGAACTGTGTGACAAAATGGGACCTTCCCTAGGTTGTACTGGGTGGGCACAGGTTATGAAGGGACTTAGAAAACCAAAGGTCCTGGTCCCAGCACTGGAAGATGTAAGGGAAACACTACTTTAGTTCCATGGCATAAACAAAGGCTTTGCTGGGGATTACGCACTTGCAGACATAAGCCTGGAACATTGAGACAGAGCCTTCCCCAGGTCCCAGGAGGCAAGCTCGAGTGCTACTAAACTTTCAGAAGCTATCACAGTTCCAAAGCTGCACGTAGACTTTACCCAGTGATCATGCTTCTTTTGCAGGCTATGCTATTTGTGTTGTGGCAGGCATGAGTCTAAAACAGCAGGATTGAAACAGTGTCATCTCCAGGTCCCAGGAGAAGAACTCAGGTGATTCTGTGGAATAGAGCTCTAAAAATCCTAGTCTCAGAGCCAACGTAATTTACCCACACCCCACAGGTTTGCAATATGTTGTACTGGGGATTGTGTTCTGACCTAGGTGATCCTGGATCACTGTGATGCAGATAAAGCCTTCCCAGGGCCCTAAGACAGGTGTCCCTTGAGCTTAAAAGAGCAAACAATCACAGATCCACAGCTGTAGGACTTTGAGGGTACCTTACCCTGGTTGCACATGGAGAATATACTTCAGACTGGAGATCGTGCCCTAGCAGTGCAAGCCTTGAGTAAAGGAACACACACAGGGCCTTCCTTGTGGGGCAGGGGGAAGGAAGATGCATGTGTTCCTGAAACTTGTAATTCCAACCAAAACTCATAGTCGCAGAGTTGCATGATGCAATGAGGGCCTCACCCAGGTCACACAGAGAAAGTGCAGGTTATGTTGGGGACTAGTACTCACCATCCTGAAGCAAAAGAACTCAGACAGGGCCCTCCTGATCCTATAAGTGAGTGTGAGTTCCACCCACAGCCACACACTCAGAGCTGCAAGACCCAGAAGAGACTACCCCAGTTCCCACAGGGCGTGTACGGGTGATGCTGGGGCCTGTGCTCTAGCCACCACCCTGTACCTGTGCTTAGAGACAAAGATGTTCCCTTTGGGGCTTGTGTGTGGGCTGATGGTGATATCCAACCTCAGAAAGGAGAGGGTAGTTTCTCTATAGCATGCAGAGTGAGTGGACTTGGCTCTGAAACTTGTGTCTAGACACTCCAGAGCTTCAGTTTGCAGTGGAACCTGTTCTTGGTCCCGTGAGTACCCTGGGGCTTCTAAGAGTAAAGGGGCTGCTTTCTGTCCATCCCCTCAAACAGAAAATTTAATTTAGCAGAAACTTGAGTTCAGGAGTTTGGGGATAGAGAAACACAGGTGGAATTCATTTCTGAAGTAAATAGGCATTCAAACCCTGATCAGTTTTCTGAACTGGATTTAAAGTCATTGAGAACTATGAAATGTTCAACCTCCTGGACATGCAGTTCTGCCTTTGTTGTTCTAATTCTCTGTGGCACAGGTTGGTGCAAGGCCTATAAAATCAGTTATCTTCCCTGTCCAGATTTGCTCTATTCCAGGGGGTGGGAGTTTCGGGGGGAATCCCAGCCTATACAAAATTGTACCACATAATTCAAAATTCAAAATAAAAATATATTTTTAAAAAAGATTTGCTCTATTTTTCTTGACTTTTAAGAATTTTAGCTATTTATTGTGATTAAAATTTTAGAGATTGTATTTTCTGATGTTCTATTTATCAATTTGATCCTCAGTGTTTTTTATTGGATGCATAGCCTTCATTTAGTGTAATAGTTACTCTTGTGGTTGGTACTTTTGAAAGCTGATGTCATAGTGTGGTCACCTGAGAAATTTGGACTCTTGTCATGGAGAACCAGGGGTTATGGAGTAGAGTGGCTGCTGTGGTATAATATTTTTTAAATGGCCTCTGTCACTAGTGCCTATCATAAGAGAGCTTTTTGTTATCCACAAGAAGACCCTTGAATGAGATCTGACTGTATTCCAATGAAGTAACTTTGGGTGAGATGGTTACCAAACAGACCAGATGCTTAGAGGATAACAGAGTTAGAACTTTCAGTCTTACCTATCAACCTGAACAAAAGGGCAGTGTGATGGAAAACAAGGTCTGTGAAAATTCTTGGCCATGTTTGATAAGATATTTGATGCTGAACATAGGAAGTTCCTGGAGGCCAATGTGACCCATACAGGCATGGGAGCTCTGGATGCCACTTCTCCATCAACAACAGCAACTTCACATCTTGTCCTGTACTCTTCTACCATTTGATTATCTCCGAGTTGAATCATTTATAAGTCCACTGAATCATTCTAATGTTGAAGCATGAGGCTGGAGTCATTAAAACCTCCATTTATAACTGTTCAGTTAGAAGTGTATGTGGCTGGGAGAGGAGAGTGGGCTGGCAATTGAAACGCTCATATCCCCATATTGGAGTGTTTGGCACCCAGCTCCAGCTCTTGACTTCAGCTTCTTGCTAATACAGACAGTAGGAGACAGCAGGTGGCAGTCCCATTAAGAAGGTTTATGTCACGATGTTGGAAACTTGCATTAAGACCTCAGTTACCAAGTTTTGACCTGGTCCAGCTCCAGCTTTTCAAGGCACTTGGAGACTGAACCAGTGAAAGGGAGTTCTCACTCTCTCCTTTAATATATTTAAAATTAAATTTAATTAATCGTGATTAACAATTTCAAGTTTAAGTAACCCAGGACTGTCAACTGGAATCTTAATTTGTCCGATATAATGCTAAGTCCAAGCAGACAGTGTCAGAATTAAATGATTAATCATCTAGTTGTTGTGTGCAAAAAAAAAAAAAAAACTGAAGAATTTGATTAGTTTGAGAAAAAAATGTTTAAGCCACATATTTGAAAAGTGAGCAAAAATGGAAGAGAGTTGAAAAAGATCAGAGAAGGATAAGAAACATGAGAAGGAGACTGAGCAGTAATCTAAGTGTGAGATGCTCAGGACTGAACTGCAGTGTTAGGGCTGAATCCATGAGAACCATCTTCACTGAGCAGGCAGTGTGGCAGAGGATAAAGGAGATGAACTTGGGACTACGACTGTGTAGAATCAAGTCCCCTCCCTACCCCTTAGGATCTCTGGACTATGGGAAGTTCATTCATCTCATGGGACCTCCACTCCACATGTGTAAAAGGTGTACAGGTAATCTCTTCCAAGGTTGCTGGGTCTAGAGGAGATGATGATGCATGTAAAGTGCTTAGGACAGTGCCAGTCCATTTAAAGGATCTGCAAGTGCTGCCTGGGCCCTCCTTCTGTCAGCAGGCTGGTTTAGGAAAGAGTGACCAACAGAAGATAAGAGGGTTAAAGCTCAAGTACCAAGAGTATAGTGCTGTAGTACTATGAAGTACTATAACAGGATACCTGAGTATGGAAAATGTATAAGAAAAAGATATTTATTTGGCTCACAGTTATGACCATTAGGAAGGTCAAGATCCAGGAGGCATCAGGCATCACATGGCATAAGGGACACACCCCAAAGACAGGCAAGTTAGCATTGACAAAAGACCTAGTCTCAAGATAACCCATTAACCCGTGAACAGACTAATTTTTTCTGGAGAACAGAGAACTCAGAGTCCAGCAACTTAATAAAAGTCCGACTGGACTCCACTATGGGGATTAAATGTCAACACAAGTGTCAATGGAACATCCAAATCATAGCACTGCCAGACTATTGAAGGCTGCTATCTCGAACACAGAAATGCAGACTTACAGCTTTCCTGGATTTACTGGACACAGAGATTCTGAGGATGTCCTCGGAAGCATTTGACTGTCAGTAACAGTAATGATTACATAAAAAACATAACATACCATTAGAAGGATGCATGCTCATCTGCTAGGATCAACACGCTCTGGCACAGGACTGAGGGATAGACAGCAACCCAACATCAGAAACGGTCCACAATGCCAGGTATCTAGCAATCCAGCCAATTATGACTTATAATTCTGACATCTTAAGGATGAAGGTGAAGGTCCGTGAGTGTCTGGAAACTGAGCCGCTTGGATTACAGGGCTTACTGCAACCTCTAGTCCTTGATAGATGAGCTGGTATACGACTGTTCAAATAAAGGCGCACATACCTCCTGCATATGGCTTTCTTATCTTTATAATTGATCTCCATTGGCTAAAAAAAGAAATTCTGTAATCTGCATTATACCTACTGCACTATATCAATGCTTCTTTATTTTTCTTTTGGCGTGTTTAAGCTGTTCACTGGGGGCATTTTTGACTGCCTCATTCCACTGGTCTCATTTATGGCCATTTGCCTGGGAGTATTCCCAGACTGGTTACATGGATATGAAGCTTGTCCTCCAAGCTCCTACAATTCTTAGCAGACAGTAATTGTGTCTTGATCCAAGGACCTCTCACATTTCTTAAAGGTGATTCCTAAGTGTCTTTTTTTTTTTAAATTTATTTATTCATTTATTTTGAAAGGCAGAGTTATAGAAAAAAGGAAACACAAAGAGATCTTCCATCCACCAGTTCATTCTCACAAATGATCACAATGGCCAGAGCTGGGCCAGGCCTAACCCAGGAAGCAGGAACTCCATCTGGGTATCCTACATGGGTGAACGGGGCCTAAGTATCTGGGCCATCTTCCACTGCTTTGCCAGGTCATTAGGGAGCCAGAACAGAAGCAGAGCATCTGGGACATGTACTGATGCCGATAAGGAATACAGGTGTCACAAGCAATGGGTTAACCCACAGCACTACAGCAACAGCCTTGTGAATGTCTTTATGCATGCATGGATGGATGTACCTGACAATGTTAGCTCAGACTTCTGCCTGGCCTAGCAGCTTCCTGAAGACAAGAACCGTGGCCTTGTTACTTAAACTCTAGACCTCTGTGATCATGAAACTAGCCAATTGCTGTGCAATGCCCATCTCTTCCACACATTCACATCAACAGCAGTTGAGCAGAGCAGTGAGAACCTTGTTCAAACACTAACTGTGCAACTGGTGATTGTTGAAATTCCATGCCTCAGTATTCCTATCTATGAAAAGGGGAAATAATAGTTCCTGCCTCATAGCACCATAAAGATGTACTGAATTTGTAAATGAACAAGGCCTAACCATATGGTTTTTTGTCTCTTTTTTAATGCTACTTTCTTTATGTTCCCTTATTTTATTTTTTTTAATTTTTAATTTGTTTAAATACTGTTCACATAGTTGAGAAGGATGCATGTCCGCGTGGGTCTCCAATTAGGATGGGGAGGGTCTGTTCCCATATTTTAAATGTATTAATTTTTTAAAAAATCCTCTCTGAGCAAAGCCAAGGTGATGAAATGTCCCCAAGCTTTTAAGATTTTTTTTAAGATTTTTAAAAGATTTTTGTTTATTTATTTTTCTTTCTCAAAGAGAAAGTTCCACCACCTGATTTATTCCCCAACTGCCTGCAATATGGGTCTCCCTGGGGGTACCCATCATCTGCTCTCCTCCACAGTAGACATGAGCAGGCAGAAAGCGAGATTGGAAGAAGAGGAGCCAGGACTTAAACCCAGGCATTCCATATGAGATTCAGGCATATGGGGTCTTAACGGCCAGACCGACATGTATCCTGAAATGTCCCCTTTCTAAAATCAAATAGAAAAGTCCACATACTAAATCCTAGCAAAAATAGAGTCCACTTAAAAGGAGCAAGTAAAGAGAGTGGATTTATTATTCATGCAGTAAACATCTGCCGGGCCCCTGTATCAGCAATCATCTCACTGTCACTAAGGATTTGGGATCAATGAATGCGGGAACCACCAGCGCTGAGCAGAAGAATGGTCTGAGAGATGTGAGATGTGGGGAAACACACCACACACAGAGGGGGACAAGCAGGTGTCTAGGGGAAGTCATCAAACTTCATCATAAGTAGCCAAGAGCACGTGGAGGATTCCATATTCTTGCAACTGACAAACCCTGAAAGTTTGGCAGAAAACAATGATGATGTCGGGGCCTGCTGGGAGATCAGGAAAGGTCTGCATGATTTCCAGGAAGCCAGGTCTTTCATGTCACCACGCAGGTGGTCAGGAGCTGGCAGTGAGAAGTCTTGGCGAGACAGAGCCGAGGCGGGAGGCACTGGGGATCTGTTTTTAGAGGCAACCTGTCATGAATGCATGGCAGCTGTGGCCACCTGGTGGCTAAAATATTGTGAAATGGTCTGGGAGAGATGACTGCAACACAAAGGAGTAAAGCAGTGGGTGTGTGGAGGAGAAGACCACCAAGGGTGGTGGCAGGAGTTGAAACAGGACTTTATGGCCAGCTGGGCATGAGAGCCCCAGGGTGCAGGGTGAGGGGGCAGCCCTGGGCTTCGCTGCTTTGCTGTGCACCCTCCACATCTGGGACTGTGTACATTCCTCAGGAGTGCCCCATTCTCAGAGACACTGGCCTGAGGGTAGAAGGCGCAGGGAGCTCTGGAAGAATCAAGGGAGAAAGGGCACTGGCTGCCAAATCATTCCAGGCAACTGCACAAATTGCCTTCTGAGAAAGAAGCTGAGTGGACCACACCTCTGCTTCAGGCGCCTCCCCAGGGTCAGCAATTTTCACAGTACCTAGAGTTTCCTTTGCTTGTTTCAAGCTGGGCAGGCCCAAGGAGCAAAGAGAGTCAGCTCAATGTTTGGGAAAAGTCTACACTTTGTAGCTGAAAGTCTACTTCAGGTGGGGGAAAATCAACCCACACAGCTGTGAGGGGGACTTGTCAGATCTGAGTTCCTGGGAAATCCCCAGGCTTGATTTATCTGAGGACCCATATTTCCCTCTTGAGAAAGCAAGCTCTGTCTGAGGTGGGGCCCCACTGGATCTGGGCCTGGGAGCATTTTTAGCTTTCAGAGCTTTGTGGCTTTCTTGTCTTTTGTGGCTCAGTTTCCTGCTAAAATTGTCACTCTCTGGCCATAGGACTTATTCTTCAGGGGCTCTCAAAACAGAATTGCTTTCCAGTTGCTATGTGAGGCCAGAAAGACTACTGTGTTTTATATAACCTTTTTCCCCTGCCACACACATAGAAAAGAGTGATATTTGTACAGAAATCCGAGTCACTTGAGGCTTCCTGCGGCACCCACACCACAGGCTTAATAACAGGAAAAGAGATTGCTTAAGAAGTGAGAGATGGCTTTCTGAAAACAAAATATTCCCAAATAATTAAAGGCATTCACGGGAGGCCAAAGAATGGCCACTGCCCTGCTTCCTTGCTGCAGACCAGGTTGTGTCCATGTCAGCCCTGGATCCTCCTTCCTGTGCTAGCCACCTGCTTTCACATCCTTTCACTTCCCCTTTCACACCCTCAGAAACGTTCTATTTCTTGTGCACACCCATTTACTCAAAGCCAATGGGAGTGCCTGTTTACAGGTGGAAAAAGCAAATGACTGCATGAACACTCCTACTAGAAAGAGCTTCAGGAAAGAAACAGAAGCTGGCACACCTCCTTGAAGGATGGGGCAGGCGGGCAGGCAGGAGCACTTCAGACTGAATGTTGGCTTCACTTGCAGTTTGTGCCCAAAGTAACTGTGGATCAAATCAGTGTGAAAAGAAGAGTTTTTCTTTCCTTTTTATTTAGAAATATTGCCTCTAGTTTGTTACCCACTAAGTTATACTTTGCTATTGTCAAACTCCAGTGTGTTCCATACTAGTAATCATTTATCTTTGTACAAGGGTGGAAAAAAAATCTCTAATTTTTCCCCTTTTGCGGATATATTAATTTTTATTTGAAAAGCAGATTTTATGGACAGAGAAGGAAAAACAGAGAGGTCTTCCATCCACTTGCTCACAAATGGCAGTAACAACCAGAGATGAACTGATCCATGCCAGGAGGCTTTTTCCAATCTCCCACATGGGTACAGAGACCCAAAGAGTTGACCCACCCTCTACTGCTTTCTCAGGCCATAAGCAGAGGGGCCAGGACATAAAGCAGGGCCTATATAGGATGCTGGCACTAGCAGGGAGATTAGTTTGCTACACTACCATATCAGCCCGGGTCTCTACTGACAATAACTTCTTGCAAAGATGGGATATCCAAAGTGAAGTTCATTCCAAACTTAGTGGGAAAGACTAACTCAGTGGGTTGGCATCTGCCACGGTAGGGAAGGAGCTAGAAGAAAGTCACATTATGACATTGTATGTTTGTACTTCAACTTGCGAGAACTAGGTATCTTTCAGTTAGGTTCCCAAGACGTGATAATTAAACGTTAGTTTAAATTCTTTTTAGCTTAAAATGCTTTGGAAATAAATAGGTGGATCATGTTACAATTCCCTGAAATTTTTTTCTATGTGCACTGCTTATCCTCAAAGGAAAAGTTGATTTTGGCATGTAACAGAAGTTGTACGAACCACAGGCCAAAGTTTGGACAAAAGCTTTCTTTCACTCCTAATTGAAGGATATGTTTAATAATCAAATCAAGAAAGCTGGAATCCCAAGTCTTAAAATATCCTCTTTCTTCCTCTACTGGTTCATGTGACTTTCTGGGCCTCATTTTCTGTCAACAGAGGGTTTCCCTGAAGCTAAAGGTGATTGCAAACTATCCACAGCAGCTGAACACAGTGTCCAGCTGTTTCACTTCCCTTCCAGCTCCCTACATGTTGCCTGGGAAAGCAGTAAAGGAATGCCCAAAGCCTTGGGACCCTGTACCTGCGTGGCAGATTCAGAAGAAGCTCCTGGCTTCAGATCGCCTCAGCTCTGGCCGTTCTGGCCACTTGGGGAGTGAACTAGTGGATGAAAGATCTTTCTCTTTGCCTTTCCTTCTCTCTGTAAATCTGCATTTCCCATAAAAACAAATAAATGAATCTTTAAAAGCAAAAAGAAAGGAAATATTTGAAAAATAAAAGAATGAGATACACTCAGAGACACATACAGAGACTATATGAACGTAAGAATTTGAGTTAAGGTCTTAAAATCACTTGCCTAAGTGATGATGGCTAAACAAAAAGTGGCAAGTAACCAAAGAATTTTAAGTACTACATGAGAAAATTTGAACAAACTTTCAGAGACCAAAAATGTTGGGATATGAATACAGTAGGCATTTAGTGTCCATAGCTTCTTCACCTATGGACTTGAACAGCAGCAAATCAGATATATTTAAATATTTACAGACTCCTGGCACCAGCTCCTGGCTCCGGCTTTCTGCCAACACAGGCCCTGGGAGGCAGCAGTGATGAGTCGAAGGCAAGACTAAATTCCTGATCGTAGCTTAGGCTGCACCTGTTGCAGCCTTTGGGGAGTGAGCTAGTGGTGAGAGTGCTTACTCTCTCTGTTTCTCTTACCTTTCCCTCTTCCTTTGTATCTCTGCAAAATAAACAAGTAAGTAAATAAAGCATATAAGAAGACACAAATACTGAACCTTTTAATAGAAAAAGTCTTGAGTATCTCAGGGTTTTGCTAGCTATAGGACTCCAGGAATCCATCTCCCACTAAGCCCAAGGGATGAATTCATCTATTAATTTTTATGGCTCTGTGTTTTTCTCTTGAACAATGTTTTTCTAAAATATTTTCATGTTTTTAATAGAAATAATTTTAAAAATGCAAAAACCTGTTTTACACACATGGTCCTCCTAAATAA
Source organism: Ochotona curzoniae (assembly GCF_017591425.1). Classification (NCBI taxonomy): domain Eukaryota; kingdom Metazoa; phylum Chordata; class Mammalia; order Lagomorpha; family Ochotonidae; genus Ochotona; species Ochotona curzoniae. The sequence continues at coordinate 37,789,423 of NW_024466004.1, forward strand.
CTTACACTTCCTTAAGTGCTCATTAGTGCAATAAAATAAAAACTGGAGAAATTCAAGGTAGAAAATATTAGGAGTTTTTAAAGTAAGCTGGCATTTACAAACAAATTTTCTGCACTGATTTTTGTGTGAAAGGTTGTTAACAATTCTTTTGTCCTTCTTCTATTCACTCAGTAGTCAACCCCTACACCTGCTGATTGTCTGCAAGTGCTCAGTACTTGCTGGGTTGGTGGGGGCTCCACTACAGCTACCCAGATACAGCCACCAAAGAGAGCAAGGACATCTGACTCCAAAGGGAGATTGGGAAGAATCCGCACACTTCAGGAGCTACAGTCATCAGGTGTAGCTTGGAGGACCTAGAGGACCTGGACTAGTCTAGTTAACTAGTTTGTCATCATGTTTCCATCATACACCAAGGCACAAAAATAAATGGGAACTTAGGAAACTACAAGGAATTAGATTTTGTTGTTGTTGTTGAGCTAGGCCTTATGAAAAGCTCTGAGGTTCACAACTTTTATGTCAAATAGAAGTGAATCTAGTCCCAGTTCCACCACCTACTAATTGTGTGACTTTCAGCAATTCACTTAACTTCTCTAGAGCCCAGTTTCTTTCTTCTGTAAAATAAACACAGCAAGATGCTTACAGCACAGTCTCACAGCACAAGATCAGATTTTCAATAAGCAATCAAACTTTACCAGGCTAGCCTGTGGTAAGTGTTAGTAAATGCTGGTTCTGCCTCATTGCCATATTTGTCTTGTTTGCTTACTGGCCTTCCAGAGAAAACAGAAAGGTTCAGAAAGGTACCCCAGCTCACTGCACATAAGGGATGGAACCAGCCCTTCACTCTTGCCTAGCACATTAAAGTGTGATTGTCAGAAATGAAGCTGTAGCAAAATGACACCCAATTGCCAAGAGCCCTATGGGCCCTGCTCAGGTTGTTGAGCTGTGTCAGAAAAGGCAGTGCCTCACAGAGCCTTCTGGTGGAGCATGACTAGTTTGCATTGGCATTGACAAAGATGATCCTTGCAGCAGTAGAAAGAATGGTCTGACGAGTGAGTGGTGATGGTTGAAACCATTAGGAATACTACTGTAGAACAGCAAAACATTGTGAGGAACACCCTAAGTTAGGAGCAATGGGGTGGGCAGACTAAAGAGTGTTTATGTAAAAGAGGAGCTTGCTGGTGTGTGTGAGGGAAAGGAATATGTGAAAGGAATTCGGCTGCTCCAGGTGCTCCAGCCTTACTGATTGTATGAATGCTGGCACCTTGGGCCAAGACAGAAAATCCTGCAGGAAAGGCTTTGCACATGCCTAGTGGGAGTGCTTTTGAGACATTGTAGGGAAAATGTCATGTGGTAGTTAACATACAGTTCCAGAGATCAGGAGGAAAGTCAGGGACAAAGATAAAATTTGGATGGGAGTGTAAGGAAGATAATTTAGTCAACCTGCCCACACCGTTGGGCACTACAGACGAGGGGCTCCTCTCCCTGTGGGGGTAGGGAATAAAGACAGTCAAGCCAGTAGTCTCAGGGAGATTACAGTCAAGGTCAGAGTAGGGAGGGCAGGAAAAACATTAAGGGTAAAAAAGAAATGAAAACTGTGGTTTCCGTTATTGCTGAAGAGTCTACCACTCTTAAAATAGTAGGTGGTTGATGAGATAAAGAACCAGTTAAGCAAGACAGTCATTATAACTGTGAGACTTACTTCACTAGAGGAAGAAACAGTGCTATTCTAAGACTAAATGTAGAAAAAAAATAGTTATCTAAGAGTGGGAGAACTTTCAGCCAGATCAATTTTTTTAAGAAGGAAGTTAATTATAGAAAAAGCAGAGGTAAAAATGAGTAGTTCATCTGACTGTAGGTAAAGACAAATTCAGAAATTCTGTATCTCTTCATGGACAGGTGTATGGGAGTGCGAACCCAGGAGGTTGCTGTCTCTGTGTGAACACACGTGCCAGGGGTGTTTAAGCCAAGGCATTTGGTGAATGTGCACGCATCGGGTGTGGGGTCTCCAGTGATGCTAGCAAGGGGTGGGGAAGAGCATTTATTCTGGTCAGGAGACAGAAACAAATAACCACCAACATGCCATTGTATAGTTCAGATGTATATGACCCCAGTGGCCACACTGGTCCCTGCTCGTAAGAAAGCCCCTGCACCTGCTGTAGGTCCACTGAAGGCTAGGTGACAGATTGACCCTGGAATTCTCTGTATCTGAAACGGCTGGAAGGAGAAAGGAAGGTGGCCCAGAGCTGCTGAAAGAAGAACCCAGCACCACCGCGTCAGATGGGCTTGTCCTTGGAATCTTCCTTTTCCCAGAAGAATCAGAGAATCATGAAGTTCTTGGGTCAACCCTAGAGTGGGAGCATCAAGGAAGGAGACGTCTGTGGTCTTAGTCAGGAGTGCTGTCTAGCTTGCCTGTGCACATCCACGCTTCTTCCTGACAGGTGGCAGTTCGAATGATTATGTCTAAAATGTGGATTTATGAAGGAACAGCAAAAAAAAAAAAAAACATGAAAGGACAAGGCAGAGGCTGTTCAGTGTGGATCTACAGCCTTCCCCAGTTCTGAGGGTGGCAGGAGAGTGAACACTGTCCAGCTCTGCAGGTGACACCCTATGGCCCCTCTGCTGGGTGCAGTGGAAGCTGCAGTATCAACGCTCAGCATCCTGATGATCTGAAGGCCTCCAGGACTGCTCTCAATGCACAAGGGACATGGGGCTGTGGAATCCATCAATTAGGAGCCAAGCCCATTTGGGAAGTTATTAATGAAAAATTGTTTTAAAATTTTTACTGAAAGTTCCATAGTACTTAATTCTTCTTCTTTTCCCTCTTACCTAGGCACTTGGAAACCATGAATTCGATAATGGTGTAAAAGGACTGATCGACCCACTCCTCAAAAAGGCTAAATTTCCAATTCTGAGTGCTAACATTAAAGCCAAGGGGCCTCTAGCATCTGAAATATCAGGACTTTATCTGCCATATAAAATTCTTTCTGTTAATGGTGAAACTGTGGGAATTGTTGGCTACACATCCAAAGAAACTCCTTTCCTCTCCAATCCAGGTATTGTCTGCATTTATGACACTTGCTGATTGAAATAGAAACATTAAATCAGTTCATTGTTCTTTTTATACATTACAGCTGAAGATAGAAACAATTGGGAGAGTTATGTACTTAGGATGACATTGATAAAACTAATAAGATGAATTCTATGTTATTGTAAGTTATGTCTTAAATATGTTACCTCTTTCTACTTAAGAAATTCTTGTTGGCATAAACAATATCTTAGTTTATTTCAATGCATTCAAATTTGGAAGAAAAAAATTGAGTGGGTTCTTCTACAGATCTCTGATCCCTAATGAAACCCAGTTCTTCCACCTGTAGTGGCCTGAGCATCAACAAGTTTATAACTTGTATCTGTAGTGCATTTACTTTCTTTTATCCAGATATGGAAATCCCTGAAATAGAACTCCATTCATAGCATTCTGAATATATCCCATGCTGTCTGTCTTATACAGAAACCAGGCCTGTGAGGTTTCTGATGTGTCAGAATATATTCCTTTGTCCTCAGAGACATCTCAGTTTTCTGTCCCTTCTTGCCAGAGCGTAGTAACATTCCCTCAACATTCATTCACTCCCCATGAGGAATTGTCTGTGAGGTGGACACTGCCAGGAAGCAGAGATGCCTAACACAGTGTCCTTGTCTGCTGGAGCCTACACCTTTAGCAGGAGGATAAATGTTTGATGTGGTGTACGGTGGTGAGTGCTGCTGTGGAGAAGAACCACAGGCGTAGGGAACCACAGGTTGGGGGGCAGGTGTGCAGAGAGATTCACAGAGAGGCTGACAAGTTCTCCATGGGTAACAGGAAGTCTCATCATTCTTGGTGAGATCAGCAAGAAGCACATTATCTTTGATGTTCTGACAGATAATGCTGGGGAAGCCGATGTAGGTCTTGGTCCTAAAATGCTGCGTGGTAGTGACTGACAGATAACCCTACTGGTGCAACAGAGCTGCAAGCTGTTAAATTTCAGACTGTCCATGAAAGGCAACCCTACCTGTGCTGGTAACTTGCACTTGTACCATCACCCTGTTAAAGGACAAAGAGACTTCCCAGAGTCACAGGGTCACAAGGGATGCATTTTAATTGTTTTGTTGCCCTTCAAAGAGATTAATAGTTTTGGAAGGCAGCTATGCTCACCACTATACCACCAACGCAACTGAGATTAATAGTTTTGAAACTGTGGCTTACAGACTCCTGCATTCTGAAGGTTCTTAATGCCATTCATTTTTTGGCATTTTCACTTTTGTACTAGTTTGTAATTTGCATAAAAGAAGTCTAGAGCAATTCCTTTGGGGATTCCCTGGTAGACTGACACTTCTGAGTATGACTTAGAGGCTGCGTGTCTGTAAGTACAGTCAGCAGCATGCAATCAAAGCTGCAGACTTCAAAGCTTGCTGACATTAGGCTACAGAGACAGTGAAAGGACGTGTCCTATCACCACATGAGCAGTGCAGGCCTGAGGCACGAAGTGGACCTGGCCTGTGCAGTCAGACCCATGCTAGCCAGAGGCAATTGTTTATGCCACTAAGTAGGGGAGTAGCTAGCCAATAAGGAATGCACACCTTTCCAGGGGTAGCAATATATATATATATATGCATATATATATATGCATATATATATATAAAGATGATTGATTATTTAATTGGTTGATTAATTGGAAAGTCAGATTTACACAGAGAGGAAACGCAGAGGAAGATCCTCTGTCCGATAATTTCACACCCCAAATGGCCACAATGGCCAGAGCTGAGCTGATTAAAAGCCAGGAGCCAGGAGCTTCTTCTCAGGTCTCTCACATGGATGCAGGGTCCCAATGCTTTGGGACATCCTCTACCACTTTCCCAGGCTACAAGCAGAGAACTAGATGGGAAGTGGAGCAGCCAGGATATGAAGTGGCACCCATTTGGGATCCCGGTGCATGTAAGGTGAGGACTTTAGCCACTGGTTTACCGCATCAGGCCCAACAGCAGCATTTTGATGAGGTACCCACAAAGCTCAATCATTGTGCTCTAAGGCCAACGTGATATCCAAAGGAACAAGAGAAAGCTGTCAACGTCAATGCTAAAATTAGCATACAGGAACTAGTTGCTAATAGTATGAAGACTGATCATCCCAAGTTCCCAAAGTCTGTCTGTACATCATGTTAAATGTTTCAGTGCCTTCTATGTGGGTATTGCAGAAAATGAAATACAAAATCAGAGAAAAGTAAACCTTATTTGAAGCCTCCTCATAGTTTGAGTTTGAGCAAAATGTTATCCAAAACCTTAAGCTTATAATATCACTAAGTGAATGTAACAGAAGTTTTACAAGTTTTGTACTTAATGTGTTAATACATTTTTAAGAGCATTAATGAATTGAAGTGTTCATACCTGACATGTTAGTATGTATGGTAAGAAATATAATAAAACTATTAGAAAACCTGTTCCTTTTATCTATCTTGTTCCTTAGGAGCAAATTTAGTATTTGAAGATGAAATCACTGCATTGCAACCTGAAGTAGACAAGCTAAAAACTCTAAGTGTGAACAAAATTATTGCACTGGGACACTCTGGCTTTGAAACAGATAAACTCATTGCTCAGAAGGTGAAGGGCGTGGACGTCGTGGTGGGAGGACACTCCAACACGTTTCTCTACACAGGTAATTGTTTTAAGAGGGTGACCAAGGCCAGGGTATTCAGACAGATTGCTTGGTCTTTTTTTTTTCTTTGTAACAGTTGCTAACACTTTTATTGCTTTGTAATATATAATACAGGCTTGGGGAAACTACAAAGAATTAATTGGGTTCATGATTATACACTCAGTTCCCTTCCTAAGGCATGTTGTAAGTAAACATAAGATGTGTTTAAAACACACATATAGTGTGACACAGAAAAGGAAGTAGAGGGGCCATCTGGCCAACAACACTTGCACACATGGAAGAAAAGCAGGCTTGGGCCACAAAGACAACCATGACAAGGCTGTTGCTTCTCCCACCCCTGTTTAAGCTAAAGTCATATGTTTGTAAAAGCAAAAACACCCTGAGCACAATATCCTAAGCAGTAGGAATTACTCAGAAATGTTGAAAGTGTTAAAAGAGAGTCATTTTTATTTTCTTCATAGCATTTTTAAGAAATCTCAAAAAAATGGGCATGGCATGATGACCCAATTGGCTAATCCTCCCCTTGCAAATGGTGGTAGCCATTATGGGCTCAGGTTTGTGTCCTGGCCACTCCATTTCCCATGCAGCTCCGTGCCTTTGGGCTGAGAAAGCAGTGGAGGATGGCTCAATTCCTTGAAACGCTGCACCCACATGGGAGACCTGGAACTTGTCTCTTGTCTTCTGGCTCCAAATCAGCTCAGGTCTGGTCATTACAGCCATTTGGCGTAAACCAGCAGGTGGAAGATCTCTGTCACTCCCTTTCCCCCTCTTTGTAACTTTGACTTTGCAAGTAAAACAAGTAACTGCCAAAGGAAGGAAGGAAGGAAAGAAGGAAGGAAGGGAGGGAAGGAGGGAGGGAAGAAGGAAGAGAGGAAAACCAATCTCAAAAAAACAGATACATGTTACTTTTGCAATCAGAAAGCAGGATGCAAATTATAGAAAGAAAAGCACTCTATTTCTAGTTCATTTGGACGACCTGTGCAGTCATGTGAACTCTCAGAAACTGTTAGCCTCAAAGTGCAGCTGATAATGCTCAAAATGCTGCACTATTGGGAAATGCTGCGCTAATGTGAGGTGTTGTGTGGGAGAGCACTTTAAAAAATTACATTCTCATAAGCAGCATTGTAGATGCTAATTACTACTCAAAAAATGTCAATCAAAACTGTGACTTACAAAGTAGGGCTGGCCTTCACTTAGGAAAATAATGCCAGTGTGAATGTATGCTCCTGTAACTCCTTCACAACAGACTTAGGCTAAAGAACCGTTTCAGACTGAGTCATACCTTTAGTGGTTGTGCAACCGATTTGGCAGATTATGACTAGTAGGGTTTCTTTTCAGCAGACTAAGCTAAAATACCTTAGGCACATACTTTGTTCATGAAGGTAAGTAAGTTCTAAAAGGGTGAGAACAATTCAAGGCTCATAGCAGATAATCCATAAACGTGTAAGGTTGGTGTTGGAGACTGGACAGTCACGAACTTTCTTAGTGTGGATAAGCATCTGAGAGCTGCGTACTTGCCGTACAAGGGTTAAATGAGCAGTGAGAGTCACATCAGGGAGAAAACCCAATGGGACAGGTCTTGGGGCAGTATGTAGAGGTGAAGACTCTAAGATCCTACCAACCCGCTCCTAAACTATTGGTGGGGCCCCATCCATGACTCATGATACCATCCTGCAGAACCAACTGGCTTTCTCTCATCTGCAAAATGAATATGAAAGCAACAGTACTTATTGTAAATGGTCACTATAATTAACATATGTAGTGAATGTATTAAATAATTGGCCTCACTACCAGGCCTAATAGTACTTAGCTCCTCTTATTTTAGTTATGTGCTAGCATTGAGGAAAACACTTGTGAAAGACCACTCCTTCTGGGTTCTTTACTTCTTCTCAGAGGTGCTGCCAGGATCCATGGATTCATGATGGGAGCTGGACACATCTCTCCTTTGTCCCTTAGAATAGTGGGTTTAGTTGTGGTCTTCCTTGACTATGACCTATAATAAGGATACATGTTCTCCCCCCAAAGACAACATTTTGTATGAAGACCCAACACATACATAAGCACACATTTGTGTGCATTTGTAGGCATACATACCTCAGCACAAACACATGTATAATTAGAAGAAAAAACTTTCACAAAGGCCCTAAAATGCATCCTGACATTTTCTGTTTTATTCTTCTGTGTCTCATGCCAACTACCACTCAATAATTATTTTCTTTATAATGTCTCCATTCCATAACTTTTAGATTTATTTCATTTACTTGAAATGAAGAATTATAAAGACAAAAGCAGAGACAACGAGATCTTCCACCTGTTGGTTCACTCCCAAAATGGCTACAATGGCTAGGGCGGGTCAGACTAAAGCCAGGAACCTGGATCTCTGCTCTGATTTCCTATATGGATGCAGGGGACCAAGAACTTAAACCCTCTTTCACTGTTTTGCCTGGCACATTAGCAGGGAGCTTGGACTTGAATTGGTGTGCATATGGGCTTCTCAGGTAGTGGCTTAACTCACTATACTACAAGACCTCCCTGCACCATCTTGATTTACATCATTTTATAGCACCCATGGATCACCCACAGCTACTGACTTAAGGTGCCCTGGCAGGCTGAAAAGCTTGGGTGCCTATGCCCAGTTCCTCTGTTTTCTGTATAATGTTTGACTGGATCATGATGCTAAAAGAGAACAGCTATTTGGCACACTAAGATGTCCACACCCCATGTTGCAGTTTCTAGGTTCAAGCCCTAGCTCTGCTTTTGATTCCAGGTTCCTGCTAATTCACTCACTGGAAGACAGAGGTGATAGCCAAGTGTTTGTGTCCCTACCATGCCCATGAGAACTTGGATTGAATTTGAGGCTTTTTTGCTTTGTCTTAGCCCTGCCTTGGCTGTTGAGAAAGCATTTGGAGGAGTGAAGAAGTGGATGGAGATCTTTCTCCTTCTTTCTATGCCTTTACAGTAAATACAATTTTTAAGGAAAGGAGAAGGAAGGCTGTCCCTTGGAACTGCTGCTGGTTTAGAGGCAATTGGCCATCTATAGAGCTGGAGCACTAGGTATCAAGCACATCTGGACCAGTAGTCACTATACTAGGCCCTAAAGTGCTGCTGAATGTGGCAGGGAACAAAAGCTGGGCTGCCGGCCACAGCTGTAACTTCAGCCTCACCAATTCCACTCTGCTTGATGGTTTGCCTTGCCACGAGGAATCTAGGTGCAAACGATGCTCAGAACTTAAAAATAGTTAAATCGCCATTGGTTTAAACCAATAACCAGATATTTTATTTCATACTGTTAGGAAATAAAATTAGCCCTCAGGGGCTAGCTATCTCTCCCAAGGTTGAGAAACTAAATTAAAATTGAGATATCACCAAAGCCCATTTTCCTACTTTCCAGCTCCCAGTCCAGATCCTCTTCACTATCTCCTACCAGGCTCAATGAGGTAAGGAAACTGAATTGAGGGGTGCTGAGGTGGGTGCCCAGGCATCACTCACCTCTAAACATGGGAAAGCACACAAATCACCTGTGAGCTCTGGAATCATGTTTGTGGAACATCTTAAGTTTAATCATTCTGTGCTGCTGTCACAGAATACAGACTGGGTAATTCATAAACATAGGAGTCACTTGGCTCATGGTGCAGGAAGCTGGGAAGCCCAACAGCGAGGCATTGTGACAGCTGACTGTCTTTCCATTTGCCCTAACATGGCAGAAGGTATCCGAGGGTGAGAAAGCATATGGCAGGGAGCAAAAGAAAGCCAAAGTTGCTTTCATAGCAGTTAACTATCTACAGCCAGTGCACTCGCCGCCCCCACATTGGAGAGAGTTCTCATGACTCCATCACCTCTGTAACACACCACCCTTCAACACGGTTGCACTAGTAATTAAGTTGCCAGCACACAAACTTTAGGAGACAAGTTCAAATCATGACAATCAACTAACAAACAATTTTCAAACACCAGTTATCAAGCAAACCCTAGTGACATACCTACCCCTGTCCTCACAGAAGTTCCTGTCTTCAAAGGCATACTGACATTGATAATATTATTAAATGATTAATTAGATATATAAATCATATATAATGATAAGGTATGCTATGAAGGAAGAAGCATGAGGTACTGGGAAAGCATATAATACAGTAGGACCTGACCTAAGGGATGATCAGTAGGTGCTTTCCTAAGGCTCTGACTTTAGAGCCAAGAAGACAGAGACATTCAGGAATTAACTTGGTAAATAATCATCATTAATCTTTATTGAGCACTCACTCCCCTTGAGTCATACTTCACTGCTGTATTGTCTCTCACCTTCCAACAAAGCCCTGAAAGACAGGTACGATCGTTTCTGCCATTTTATATATGAGTAAGTTGAGATGAAAAGATGTAACCAATTAACATGTGGGCCTCTGGCTCCAGAAGTTCTGACTCCATGTGTAAAGGCTCCTGACGGGTCGATGTGGTCCAGGGAGAAGCCAGGATGATTGCAGAGCAGGGTAGATCTTCTAGATGACGTTTCTGACATAGAGGAGGAAAAGTCCCGTCTGTAGGTCTCATACATTATTACAGTCATGTTGAAATGTTAGTGTGTTTCCTAGGGCAGTAGAAATACCAAAGCTAGAGTACATGTGCATATTTGTGCTACATGGAAATCCGATTAAAAAGAGGCAAAAGCCAGCAGTCTAGAACTCCATCCACCCCAACTGTAGGCAACAGCCTAAGTTGCATTGTACTTAGGCAAGTGTTAGACTTCTGGAAGAAAAACAGCTAATAGCTGGCGGGCATCCTGGCCTGGTTCATGCCAAATCTGTGTTGATATCAGAGTGCCAGCATAGTTGCCTACCCTACTTTTTTTTTTTTTAAGATATGCTGAGTCACATGAGCCCTGGGTGTGGGGGATTCCAGCAGGGTCCAAGTTGCCTGGCTTGGGTCCTTGGCCCACCTGCACGGTGGTACCCAGTTTATGAGCCCTGTCGGGGGGTCTAGCAGGGCTTGGGTCAGGCAGCTCCAGGCACCACTGGTACCTTGGGAAACCCACTGGATTCCCAGTGGCATGCTTGTGGGGACTTAGTATGTGATCTTTCAAAAGTTCTGGGGGATGGCACAGGTAGGGGTGTGCATGAACCTGAGGTCTCACCTCCAGGATTGGTGGTCTAACCATGGAAAGCATGTGTCAGCACTGGACATCTTCCGCAGAAAAGACAAAGCAATAGACAGCAGGCACAGATGCACATGGAGGATATGGCAGTCCATTGGGACCTGCAGAGGACATCTGGCACCATAACAGAGGACAGAGAGCAGAACAAATTAGTCAACCACCCTAGCCAAACAAGGAGAGCAAATATCTAGGCAAATGGAGACTCTAAGGTAGACTATATCAGCCAATGGACCTTGGAAGGATTTCCTCCATCCTTGGATGGGTGAAATCAACAGCATTTCAGAACTATCAAAATCACTTAAGCAGAACCCTCAGAACATGTTCCACTTCAGGGACCCTAGGTTGATATCAGGTGGCCATTCCCCATTCCCAGGTACTGAGGCAGTTGGGAGGTTGGCTGTGGCCTCTCCCCCTGTATCATGCCTTTCCCCCAGATACAGGAAGAAGATAAAGAAACTTTGGGAACAATGGTCACTATCCTCCCCACCCTGATCAACTATGTAAACATCATCAAAAATAAAATTTTTAATTAAAAAAAACTCCATCCAGGTCTCCTATATGGGTTATAAGGGCCCGTATTCTTGGACCATTCATCCCCTTGCTTTCCCAGAAGCATGAAGAGGAAACTAGATGAGAAGTGGAGCAACTGATGCTTGAATCAGTCTGTGATGTTGCATGCAAGCATCCAAAGCTCTACTTAACCCATTGCGTCCCTTTGGAAATGACACTTCACCTGTTAAAATGTAGGATAGGATGCACACATCCTACGTTAGAACATCACGGTTCAATCCTGAGCTCTGGCTACTGACTTCAACATCCTGCTAATGTGTACTGTCAGAGGCAGAGATGACAACTCATTTGGGTCCTTGCCATTCACATAGAAGATCTAGCTTAGACTCTAGGATCCTGGATTCTGCCTCAGCCCAGCCCCAGCCATTGCGGACAATTAGGGAGCAAACAGGTGGGTGGGGGGTTCTATCTCCATCTCTCTGCCTCCAAATAAATAAGTAAACCTTTCTTAAAAGAAAAAAAGGCGGGGTAAGTAGATGATGTGTTATGGTGGGCTAAGCCACTGTTGGAGACACCCAAATCCCATTTTAGGGTGCTTGTTCCAAGTTCCATCTACTCCTGCTAATGTGCATCCTGAGAAGCAGATGATGGTCACATGCTTAGGCCCCTGCCGCTTATGTGTTTCTCCTTCTTTTTCTTTGGAGTAGATGAGAAGGTAATAAATTGAAGTCTAGTTAGCAGTTATTCGTATACTTTTATAGAGCCCCATTGGGGAGTTATGAAACGGTTTCCCCTATTAATTAAAATCACAACATGGACTACTTTCAGACCTTCTGTGATCCAGCCGTGTGCAGCCTGCTCCCTGGCAGCTCTGTCTATGGGCTTGTGACACAGGGAGGACAGCAGTTCAGAGCTACACTTTGGATCTCTGCTTTCCTTAGCTCGGGGCAGGACCCTGTGGAGTTCCTTCAGGCTCCAGCACTCTGCTAGGAAATGCCCATTAACCAACTTCAGATGTGAACACGTAACTCCATGGATCCTCTAGTTTGCATTTCTGGATTAATACTGCCTGGAACAGTCTGATAAACAGCTTCTCTTCTTCCCAGAGAACAAATCGGGTTTCCAAAAACAAATGCGTGACTTTATGTAGAAATGGTATTTGGGGAATAGGCATTTTTGGGTAATAGCATGGACTGGCATGTAAAATATGAATCCCTGGATTGTTTTCTCTGCCTTTGTTTTTTGGGGGTTGCCAAGTTGAGGAGGTGAGTAGAGAGAGAATGCTGTGGAGAAGGCTGCCATGAGTCAAATAGAGCAAGCAGCTACTGGCCAAGTCACATGGGACATGTGCTCCCTGTTCCTGATCAAGTCCACTTAAGATGCTAATCACACATCTTGTGTTCTAATGAAAGGAACAGCTAGGTCTTTCCAAACAAGGGAGTGTTCCATGCCACAGAGCTGGGATCGCTAACTACTGCTCACTTAGTGCATGCAATTCTGCTGAGACATCCAGCTGCACTGTTGGAGTCCCAACTTTCACATTCTACTTAAACTCAAATATCTCTGTGGAAAGCTAGGAAAAATTCAGGTTTGTTATTTTTGTTATTGTTTCCTGGAAATGGCCCAAAGTGATTTCTGCAACTAATGCTTTTTGCTCCAGGATGGTGTGTTCTCCGCCACCTTGTGGAAGTTTGGGAAACTGCGCTTTCCCAAACATCTCCAGGCAGAAGAGAAACCAGCTTAATCTAGTAAGCAGCTGTTCTCCCACCTGGAGCCCTGAGGGAAAATCCTGGCTGCAGCCTTATGCAATCGACAAACGAAGCACCAGTATGAGACAGAACAGAATAGAACAATTAGAGCTTTCGCTGTCCTGCTCTTCTACCACATATCCAAACAACGGCTTCCATCACAAACATCAGCCTGTCACCCTTGAGGCTGTTTACTGCAAATAGGGATGGAGCAAAAATCACTGGATCTCATGTTCTTTGCTCTGTAAAAGTGAATTTTCAATATATTCTCCGCCTCCTCACTCTTCTCCCCCAGCAAAGAGCAAGAGAATGGGACATTACACCTGGCAATGCCCATTTTCCCACTTAAGAAGTGCTGGCATTCACAGTGCCTCTGGCCTAGTAAGGTGCACTGTTCTGGGCATAAAAGCATCGGGGGAGTGGTGTCTTCATCATGCAACACCTCAACTTCTCTTAGGAGAACAGAAAAGCCCAGAAGAGCTGAGGACACTAAAATGCCAACTTTATTGCGCATTTATTATTGTAACTGATCTGTGGTAACCAGCCTCTAGACTTCATAAGAATGGCACACCGTAGGGTGTGTGGGTTAGTGGACAGAACCTCATAGCATGGCTTTTCCATCAAGTTGCAGCACACACCAGCCTGTGAGCCTGGGCACATTGCCTATGGCAATCAGTGTTGTCTGTTAAACAAAGCTAATGGGAACAGACATTCAGCCTGGTGGTCAAGTTACGGTGCTTGCATTGCACATTGGAGTGCCTGGCTTTAAGTGCAGTGATACTGCTGTGAGCTTACTAATGCAGACTGCAAGACACAGCAGGTGGTGACTGCAGCAACTTCTTCCACCTGCATGGAAGTCCTGGATTCCTGGCTCCTAGCTTTAGCCATCAGCACAACCTTACCAATGCAGACATGGGATTGAATCAGTGAAAAGGCGCTCTGTCCTTGTTTCCATCTCTCTGCCTCACAGGTATCTTTTTACAATATGATAATAATGCAAAAGTACTTCAAAACATTTGTGGAATAGAAATTAAAGTATAATTATTTTGGTGCAAAAAAACAGAAGTCCCTGCATATATTTCATAACACACATTTTCCACGAATGTTTTAAAGAGTCCTCCTACATGAGTTCATATTTTTTTGCACCAAACTAAGCTGATCTTTTAATTCCATTTCCCATGAACTTTTTCAAGAATTTTTATAAGGTCTGCCTCATGGGAAGCTGGAGAACTGAGAGGTTGTCCAGAATTTGGTTAAAGACTAAGTCTCAAAACTGGTCCACATGTGTAAAGAACTAGTGCTGAAGTTCCCTCTGGGCTGTTGATTTCAGTCTCTGATTTGAAACAGTCCAAACTGTGTCACAGTCTCTGCGAATTCGAACACCCAAAGGAAGGGTGCCACTAACATGACGAGAGCTTGGGCTTCGTGCTGCCTGCCTGCTACTCCGCATGCTCACACAGCCATATGTCTAGTGGGCTGCACTTCTGGGTCATGAGTGGCTCCCAAGCTTGTCCCCATGTCCAATCACAGACAGAATCCTGCAGAACCTGACTGGCGTGAGGACCGGCTGGGAGAGGTACAACGTGCTGGCTGGCCCCCGTGGTGCACATGGTACAAAAAGCACCTATGGAGACTCAGAGCTGCATAGTTCAGGAAAGTTGTTTTGTCACTTTTGCTCATTTCCCAGGAAGAATTTTAAGCTCTGGAGTGTGTGCCAGAGATTACTGTCACTTTATAAGGAGGAAAAATAAGCAAGACAGAAGTACCAACTCTGCCAGGCGCCATGCTAAGGAATTTAGACATTGAGTAGCCTGAAGAAACAGGAATGGTTGTTTTGCCCATTTTACAAAGAAACATGTCCAGTGAAGTAAAGTCACTTGGCTCATCCACACAGCCAGTGGGAAGGGGAGCTTGAGTTAGGATGGAAGGAGGAAAATCTGCCCAGTCTTCCCCTCTCTGTGTGCTCTGCAGCACCAGGCACAATGCTCAGCTTCGAAAGAGCTCAGGAAATGCCAGGAGATGATAATGGAAGGATTCATGCAGCGAAAGGAAACAGGGGAAATGCCCAGGCAGGACTCTCAAAGACCAGCTATGTGGAACAGCAGCTGGCGGATCATCAACTT
Organism: Ochotona curzoniae; assembly: GCF_017591425.1. Taxonomy (NCBI): domain Eukaryota; kingdom Metazoa; phylum Chordata; class Mammalia; order Lagomorpha; family Ochotonidae; genus Ochotona; species Ochotona curzoniae. The sequence continues at coordinate 37,804,633 of NW_024466004.1, forward strand.
GAAACACACTGTCATCCAGCCAGTGGCCTGCTGGCCTGCAGCCAATCACACACAAGGCCCAAATTTTTATCAGATTCTATTCTTATGTTTCAGGCAATCCACCTTCCAAAGAGGTGCCTGTTGGGAAATACCCATTCATAGTCACCTCTGACGATGGCCGGAAGGTTCCTGTGGTCCAGGCCTATACTTTTGGCAAATACTTAGGCTACTTGAAGGTTGACTTTGATGAAAAAGGAAATGTCATCACATCACATGGAAATCCTATTCTTCTCAACAGCAGCATTCCTGAAGGTATGTGAAATGCACAGGAATATTCTACCAATTCAAAAGTCAGGGTGGTTGGAGTTTTTCCCTGCCTACCCCTTTTTAAAAAGTGTTTCAGGGTAATGCATAGAGACTAAAGATGAATTCCCAGTGAAAGAATTGAAACTATCCTAACAGTAAGATGATGTCCATGCCTACATTGTCAGAAACACTTCAATAACAACATCATGAACTTATTATGACTGTTCATGAAGGACATCCATTGTAAAACTAGAGGGGAAAGCAATGCGGGGAGGGGAGGGACCTTGGGGAAGGGCATGGGCAACTCCAGAGCCTATGGAACTATATCATAAAACAAAATAAAATCTGCTTAAAAATAAAATAGACATAAAAAATAAAATATGTTTAAAAACAAACTAGACATAATTTTATAATGTTCAGGGAAAAGACTAGTACGTTTAGTAAATTTAGCTTATCCTTTGCATTTGCCTTCTCATGAATAAAGACATTGAAAACCATCACCATTGTCCAAATCCCTACTTGCTTCCTTAAGTCCTCTAGGCATCGGACTCTTGCAGCATTGTTTGCAGAAGCCAACTCAGCTCATGTCCAGAAGATAGCTAACTAACAAAGGAAGCAAAGTGGCAGAGTGGGACTCCAAGCCCATGTGGTTATGCCACAGGCAAGATGCTCAGTCTCAATGGCTTAAACTTATTTGTCAAATGAAGGGCGCATCTTTTTTACTTTTTTGTTGGAAACTCAGAGTAGCCCTGCTCTTTCTGTTTACTGTGATGAGATCAGAAGAATTTAAGACCTTAAGTGTGCCAAGTCCTGAGAGCCTGGGCTTCACGCCCTGTGCTTAGCCGCACTGCCGCTGTCATGCAGGCATGCGCCTCAGAGGCCATACTTGGTCTTGCAGAAAGGTGATTCTTCAGCACCCAGAGCAGGCTGTGATCACAGCATATATCTTTCAGTAGACAGAGGGGAAGCATGTCCAGGAGCACAAAGACACCCCAAGATCCCCTTATACTTGTTCTGGGCTTTTCAAAGTCTCTGCCACCACCAGTTGTGCTATCCCAGGTGCGCTGCCAGGTGTTCATTCAGATGTGGTGATCTGATGTTAAGATCTTCACCATGCCTTTACATGAACATCCATCCCAGGTCTCATTACTGTAAAATAGAGGTTCCTAAGGAAATTTCATAGTCAACAAATGTACACAAGTATGATTTTTAAAAGTGGGTCCTCACAGTAGGTAAGTAAAGTGGTGTTTGATTCCTTCTCCAGAATTGAGCCCAACATGAGATCTCCTTTAACTTTCCTTCCTTTCTTCTTTCCTTTCTCCCTTCCTTCCCTGTTTCCTTTCTTTCTTCCGTCCTTCCTTCCTTCATTTTTTCCTTCCCTCCTTCCATCCATCCAACTTTCCTTCCATTCTTCCTGCTTTTGATCCTTTTCTTTTAGATCCAAGTATAAAAGCACAGATTAACAGCTGGAGGATAAAATTAGATAACTACTCTACCCAGGAATTGGGGAAAACAATTGTCTATCTGAATGGCTCCGATAAGGCGTGCCGCTTTGCAGAATGCAACATGGGCAACTTGATCTGTGATGCTATGGTAAGTGATCTGCAGGAGCAATGGGCAGGTCTGTATTTAGCGAGGGAGAAAAGGAAGAAGAACATAGCCAGTAAGGTGCAATGAGGGACCTCTGATGCTCGCAGAATTCGATATTTGAAAATATTTAGTGCTCAGACAGAAGTTTGGTGTGTTTTGTGCTGGGCAACTCGACAAGGTGCCCAGAGCAGATCAGATAACCATCACTTTATTGCTATATGAGAACCTAAGCATTGATTTTGAAGTATTCTTTCTGGAAGTCAAAATTTTAGATGCTGTGTTTCTTTTGCAAGATGATCCAAATGCACAAATCCAACTACCCTGAAGATGTCCACAGAGCAGATAAAATATATCTGCCTGGCTTCAGAGACCCTACGTATTGTGCGATGGAAAAGTTTTTCACAAGCATACAATGACTCACTGAGGTACAATGATGATAGTGAGCCCTGCAGCTGAACACTGTCATCATGGAAAGTACCCCCTGCCCATTTGTATAAAAAACCTGATTCTGGTAGCTCCCTGGAGACCGTGTTGAGCCAAGGTCAGATTCTCACAGGTTCACAGCTTGTACCCAGGGGAGTGGCTCTCTTATCAGTTCTCAACATTCAGTGCCTAGTTCTTAGCAAATAGTAATTTTAAAAACTGCCTTCTTTGCCATTTTCTTTTCAAATGAGAATGTCTTCATTTTATTGGTTACAGCCAAACATATTTTTCTAAAAATTTACTTATTTTACTTGAAAGAGTTACAGAGCGAGAGATCTTACACCCACTGGTTCACTTTTCAAATCACCGCAACGTGGAACTGTACTGTCTGAAGCTGCAAACCAAGAGATTCTTCCAGGTCTGCCACATGGGTGCAGAGACTCAAGGACCAGGGCCATCCTTCATTGCTTTCCAAGGTCATTATCAGGGAGTTGGATCAGAAGTAGAGCAGCCCATACTGCAGACTGCCAGTGCTGCAGGTAGAGGATTAGCTTGCTTTGCTCCTGTGCCTGCCGTACCAAATATTCTTAGAAGAATTAATCTGATTGTCCTAATTTTGCGATGTTCCTGTGACTCCCAAACTGCCAGCTTGGGCATTGTCTGGAGCACTGACACAGAAGCCAGGTTCTCATTGCTGTGAGGTCTAGACAGCCCTGCCTTCTGTAGCAGAATGGGCATGGGCAGGCCTGGAGCAGCCCACGAGAAGCAGCATGGTAGGCCAGTCTATGTGGGAGCCCAGTCCTAACAGGGCCACACCTGAGAGACCATTTTGATAAAAGCCCAAATGCCTGAGAATATAGGTTTAGGACAGGTGGCTAGGAGGCTAGGAGCTCCCTGTTTCTACAAGTCTGACATGGGACAGGTCCCAATAGCATATCTTACTCTTGGAACCCAACCGGCTCTGACAAATTGCAATTGAAAAAATTCTGGGAACTAAGAAAAAGAGGCAAATAGGGTTGTTTGTTTTATTTTTCCTCAGTGGAGTTAACTAAATTCCTGACACTAATCCAAGAATGAAGATCTAGAGTAGGTTATGTACATTTGTGCTACTGTTGCAGATTAACAACAACCTGAGACACCCAGATGAGATGTTCTGGAACCACGTGTCCATGTGCATTTTAAATGGAGGAGGAATCCGATCGTCCATTGATGAAAAGAACAATGGTATGCTCCCCTGGCCTGGGACCCTCTCTCCTCCAGAGCTTCTGTCCTGATCATGCCCAGGGGCTGTCTCAGCTCATCTCAGCTGCATGCCACACACCAGAACATTGGCCCTACAGGTTTGGGTTGTCTGTTACTCCACAATAGTGCCTAGCCTGAAGAGCCTACACAAGATTGTGTGTTCTCATACATGCTCACACAGAAACAGCAACTAGGGTTAACTGAATACTAACTGTTGCTGGTTTATGCAAGCGTCTACCACTCCCACTTGGCATCTGTTAAAAGAGGGACAAAATTACCCAGACTCTGTCCTAGAAAATATCTACCACTGAATTTTTTTTTAAATTACAGATTTCTAGAATCAAATCATATAGTAAAATAATCAACCTGACAGATATTCAAGACATTCTTGTAGCACCTGATATACTGTCAAAAGAAAAAAATTTTTAAAGCCCTTAAGTTCATCTCATTAACAAGTCCACACATCCAGGTACAGGGACCCACTGCTTGTGTGAAGGACAATGCTTAACAACCTACTGGAGATCCACTCCCAAGCTCGGAGATACAAGGCGAGCTTCTGCCACTTGCCCAATAGTAGAAACCAGGGCCAGACGTCTCCCGAAGTCATTCCCTCGTGCGGTGTCAGAAAGTACTTAGACACAATCTGTATCCCTCTTATCTTCTCCTCCAGCTTGGAGGGAAATTGGTACAGAGAGCTTTTTTTTTTTTTCTCAAATAATTTTCCTCCTTGTCTCACATGTGACTGTCCTCAGGTACAATTACATGGGAAGATCTGACTGCTGTGCTGCCCTTTGGAGGCACATTTGACCTGGTCCAGTTGAAAGGTTCCACTCTGAAGAAGGCCTTCGAGCACAGTGTATACCGCTACGGCCAGTCCACTGGAGAGTTTCTGCAGGTGGGCGGTAAGTCCCCTTTGCTGCAGCCAGAGACATGTGCAACCTCCTTTTGCTTGATCAGCTCCCCAAATATCAGGATTCCCCTTGCCAAGCTTGTTTGGTTTCACCTCATACAACACCAATACATCATCTTTCAATGGTTGTGGACTCACAGGGTTGGTGACATCAGGCTGGGGATCAGAGACCCAAAGCCCTGGCAGTGTGCAATAATTGCTATCTATGATTTGGATACCTCATGCCCCACCCCCACAGGAGTTGGCCCTCAAGATGCTTCATTTTTGTTTTGTTATGTTTTGATTAGAACCAGTGCCCATATGAGGTCCCGGCGCGTTCAAGGCCACAGGCAGGGAGCTGTGAGAAACAATACCCACTCCTTCTAGCACAAGCAGGCACTTCTAACCTAAGCGTTGGCCCTCTTCCTAATGCCAAACTAGCCTGTCTTGAAGCTCAGCCCTTTACTAGTGCTGTGACAGCCTGCTCGTCTATCTGCCAGCCTCCAAGCCTAGACACTTCCATAGAGAAGCTTCTACCATGAAAGCTTGGTCCATGGGGCATCTCTGCAGAAGTACTCAAGCCAGACTCAAGGTCTCCATGGGCTGTTGCATATCCACTTAAAACCGAACCCTCCGCCTCTCATGCTGGCCTCTGCCAGCCATCCAGGTGCCAAGAACATGCACACTCAATGTTCACAAATTTCCTACAACACTTGCCCCAGCATCTATCATTACAGGACCCCTGCCACCAACAGTGCAAGTTCACGCTCAACAACAAACTGAACTATAAGTATTCTTAGTTCTTCCATCTTGTATCTATAGAGATTTCACTTTGCCCCTCTGGCTTCCAAGGCTACATTGCTGACCTTACTGGTGTTATAGTGAAGTGTTAATGCACTGATATCAAAAGCGGAGACCTGCAATAGACCATACCAGTGCTGAGGACTGTGAATCAGCTGTACCCACATGGGACTTCACTTGCCATCTGATGAAAGAAGGCTAGATTTGTTTTACTAGTCTCTCTACTCCCTGTTCAGGTTGGCTTGTTTTCTTCATTTAAAGAGAATTTCTATCTCTGAGACTCTCACCAACTTTGACTGGGAAGGATCATTCAGATCATCTCCAAATGTCCTGAATGATGAGTTAGATGCCTGTTGGCTTGTGAAATGAGCCCTCCTGCTACACTGGGCCCCTCCCCAAGAATCATGGCTTGGCATACTATCCCCACCCCCAAATCTTCCTGCCTATTCACCTGTCAAAGATGAACAGAGACCAGTGTTATCTGAATGTCATCTTGCTGCCACCGGTCATGGTATTTGTGAATTTCACTCCAACGCCCTGAAATGTGGACTTCCTGCAGCAGGACTGACTTTTCTATTTCTGTTTGCACAAACCCTTCTTATAGTACTGTAAATAGGGACTTTGGGCATTTATTTTTAAGTATCTGACTTGCAAAAAGAATGTTGTCGATATCAAATTTGTTCCCATTTTGGTCCTCAAGATTGTAATAAATGCTCTCCTCTGTTTCTCATTTTCCAAATGTATTTAACCAAGTTCCTAGTTCAGTGATTACGTTTCCTTAGTCACTCCTTACGCATCCTGGAGTGAATGAGACAGTTTTCCATTCAACTTTCTCCTGTCTACTGGGGGAATCAAGAATAAAGCAATCAAAAAGGAGTAGCTGCAACACTACTTCATTTCTTTTGACAAAATTTCTCTCAAGCTCAAATTAGAGAAAAAAAAATCATACCTAATATCCCCAATTCCAGATATTAGGCAAAAATCTCTTAAAAAGCAGAGGCCTCTCTTTGGATCCAATAAAAATGTACACTAAATTGTTTTCTAGGAATCCATGTGGAATATGACCTTTCCAGAAGACCTGGAGATAGAGTGGTCAAACTAGATGTTCTCTGTACCAAGTGTCGAGTACCCAGCTATGAGCCCCTCAAAATGGATGAGGTATATAAGGTGATCCTCCCAAACTACCTGGCCACTGGCGGAGACAGATTCCAGATGATAAAAGATGAATTATTAAAACACGACACTGGTAAGTACAAGTGCCTCTTCTGCTGCTAATCCCAAAGGGAATCAAGAACAACAGAACTGGCCTGAGAAGGAATGCAGCTCCCATTGCCAGGAGGGCAGAGCCAGGAAGCACATCCCATCTCATATGGTTTACTCCCTCTTGCTTTGCTTGTTGGAATGCAGCAGCATAATGCTAAGGAATACGTTTCCTGTTACTTTCCTGGCACACATACACATCAATCCAACCCCAAGGGAAAACACTTTTCAATAAGACAATGTTTTAAAATTCTTTTAGCTACAGCTGAGCTGCTCACATTTAAATTGTGAGATGTAAGTAAATTTTGTGTTCATAGGGGGGAAAATACATCTCTGGAACTTTAGTCTGGACATGGAAAACCTAATTAAATTATCTACTTCTTCCTTCTTAAGAGAGATTTTAGTGTGACCAGTATAGGTAGGATCAGATGGGATAAAAACCCCACTTTAAGCACAATGGTTTGATGGGAGAAATTATGGGTGCAGCCATACTTTACACCTACTAGTAAATCTAGCAGCCAGGAGGGTCATGATATGCTCACCTCCCCTTCAGAAATGCAGTTAACAGCCTCTCACACATAAGGCACACTGACAGAAAATAGACTTTCCCCTTGCTCTTTCCACATTTATCACACGTGTGTGCGCCTCTTTGCATCTTTGAGAAACTCTATCAGGTTCTTTCTCAGCCTTAACATGGCACGGCATTTTAGCTGCTTATTCCAAGAAGGGAGAGAGAGCAAAGCCAAGTCAAAACAGGCAGTCTTTCCACACAGAAAAAAATGCTGGGCACTTCCATTCATTCCACTGAGGAAGACAGAAAGGCAGGCTTTTAAAAGCCTCTTGTAACACCAGCATTGCTGACTGGACATCACCCACGGCCAGACCGATAGGTATTGCAGAAAAGGTGCTCATGCAGAAAGCTGAAGGAGTCTTGGAACTAAGGGTTCTCAACACTGGCTACGCTATATAAAGCCACTTACAGAACATTTCAAATTCAATACCATTATTGTGGCCCCAGTCCAGAGGTTCTGATTTAATGGCATTGGGGCTAAAGTGTCTTCCTTTAATCCTAATACAACCATGGCACAGGGAAAAGTCTTTCAAAAACAAAAAAAAAGAAGGCAATGATAGGTTTTATAGCCATTTCTTCATCAGCTCTCATCTTTTATGCAAACAAGGCACAATTAATTTGTTCCAACATGGATTTTGAAAAGATAATTCTTAACAGGCAAGCAAAAAGAGATCACCTTTATCTCTCAACTCTTGACCATGATCCCTAATTCTCTTGTTCTGGAGTGATACAAAGGCTACAATGTCAAGAACTTCTTTATTAAATCATCTCAGAGCCAAGACAAGTTTACTTCTGTCATCCAACTCTGAATAACGGGCATACATCAAATCTGGAACATGAAGGAGCAACGGAATTCTTTGCTCTTAGGATTCTGTGTTGTTCTTGTGTTCCAGGATATCTTACCCCTGTTTATGAAAAGAACACCTTCTCTTTATGGTCTTCAGAAAAATACACTGATTTTTTTTTACTGGTAATTACTTTTCAGCAATTAAAGTAATGCTTGTATTTTCTAGGTGACCAAGATATCAACGTGGTTTCTCAATATATCTTAAAAATGAAAGTAATTTATCCAGCAGTTGAAGGTCGGATCAAGTTTTCTGCAGGAGATCACTGCCACGGAAGCTTTTCTTTGATACTTCTTTCACTCTTGGTAGTGATCCTCGTTTTATACTAATAGCCAAAATATTCTCCTTGGCAGTAGTTTGTGAAACTGCATTTTTTTTTAAAAAAAAAGTGAAAATCAAAACTGCCTTTCATGAACTTGTTGCAATGGCACAAAACAATCTGTGCAGGCTCCTAGAAGCTGTTGCTGTGAGCACTGTAAAAGGAGGACTGACATCACTCAGGTCAGCCACTCAAAACAAGAAGCAAAACATTAAAAGTGGGGCTCTTCGAGGAGAAAGCCAACCATGCAGTGTACATATCCAAATCTTAATAAAATTTTATTAACTTTATGCCATACACATAAATTCTCTCCTTTATATCCATTTCTAATCCATCAAGTAACTTGTGCTTACAGATAATATCATTTGTAAGGAAAACTTAAGCACATTGTCTCATTTAATATCTATGATTTTGGTGGTACTGAACAGAAGAGGAAACTGAAGCTCAGGAAGGGTTCGCTTGATCAAGACCCTACAGGTGGAATTAACATATTCACAGGGTAGCATTCTCCACTGCATCACCCATGCACTTTTAATGGGTCAGGGAACAAACTGTCCAATAGATAATAGCAAAAGTCAGAGGCTGTACAAGACAGTCAAAAGGCAAGGCAAGCAAAAAAGGAAGAACAGCACAACAGAATGTACATTATAGAAGAGAAAGAACTGAAGGGTAGTGAGCTGTGGTAAACAGGTACTGACTAAGGAGGTATCTGATGCATGGTATTAGCTGTTATTAATCTTATGAGATACCATCAGCTCTCCCATCTCTCCTTTTCCTAACATGAAGGTAATACAAGGGCCTTCTAAAATAAGCTGTAATTCTACACCTGCATCTGTCCCTCACAGAGGACAGAGGCACTGAGCTTATTCTATTCACACCAGGCACATACCCTATTATGGGCTTTAAGAAGTGATACTCACATGATATTTGAAGCCAGAAGGCTTCAAATCCAAACAAACAAGTAAGTTCCCCTCAAGCCCAGCTCTGACAATCTTGCCAGGGAGAGAAGCTCCTAAGTACCTAGAAAATATCCAGATTGATTAAATGAGTTATGCCCAAAGAACAAAGTAATACTTGCTGAAGGTACAGAAGAACCATGTGAACATCTGCCCAGCACTGTGTAAGAAACACAAGTAATAGGAGTCTCCACTTTAAAAATAGTGAGCCAACAGCAACTGGTAGTTTGCAGAATGAATATGTTTATCTTAGAGTTGACAGACACTCAGTATAAAATAATACTTTTAAACTTCATCTTTTAAAAGGTTACTGCAGTAAAATAATGCCCACTGTTCTATGCAGAAACAGATTTGGTATAAACAAAAGTTTCTAAGATTGTATGAGGAAAATTAGAAAGTTATACTTAGGGTACACGCTTTATCCTTGGCCAGTAAAATAAGATAAATCCCATTAGAGTACAATATTTTAAAGAAAATTTTTGTAAGTTTTCTACATGTGCATATATATTGTGTAACAGTATGAGAAATGACTTTGAAATACTCTTGAGGATTCAAAACAATAAAAATGGTGATATTTTCCTTGGTCGTTAGCATTCTTTCTTCTCACAAACACACACCCAGACAATATAACTGAGTATAATTGACAGTTTTCCACAGGTATCCTTCTTTTTTTAAAAAACATTCATTTCATTTTTATTTGAAAGGTAGAATCACAGAAACAGAATGAGAACAAGAGACAGAGTCTTCCAGCCACTGGTTCGTTCCCCAAATCACTGCAATAACTGGAGCTGGTCCAATTCAAAGCCAGGAGCTTCTTCTTGGTTTCCCACATGAGTGAAGGGGCACAAGGCCTTGAGCTGTCCTTTGTCACATTCCCAGGCCATTCATAGGGAGCGAGGTCAGAAGTGGAACAGCTGGAACATAAACCAACACCCATTTGGGATGCTGGCACTGCAGGCAGAGGCTTATCCTACTATTCAATGAGCCAGCCACTGATGTCCTTTCTCCTAATCATAAGTTCTTTGACACCCAAAAGGTAGTTTTTTAAATAAAACATTTTTTAAGGATTTTATTTTGACTGAAAAATTTATAGAGAAAGAGGCAGACACCCAGAGAGAGATTTTGTATCTGCTAGTTCATTCCCCACATAACCACAATGGCTGATCCGAAGCTTCTTCTGTGTCTCCTACAAGGTTGCAGGAGCCCATGCATGGGCCATCATCTGTTGTTTTTCCAGGCATATCACCAGAGAGCTGGCTCAGAAGTGGAAAAGTCGGGACTAGAACCAGCACCTATATGGAATCCACTACACCACAGCACTGGCCCCAACACCTGAAAGTTTTGAGATCAATAGAAAGTTCAAGATAGCACTGATAATTTTAACTCACCTGTCCTGTGCCTAACACTCTTCCTTAACTGTACTGATAATATCTGAAATAGGCTGCTTTGATTATGCCATGATCAATCAGACACATTAAAACCATCTGATACCTCTCTTTAATCCATTTGGGTGGTGGTTTCAAAAACACACAAACACACAGAATGGTTGGCTTATGAGCAGAAATGTATTCCCCACAGTTCTGCAGGCTAGAAAGTCGAAGAGCAAAGCGCTGGCTGATCTGATGTCCAGTAAGGATCTTGACTCATATTTGGTAGTTACTTTACACATATTTCTTGACTCATATTTGGTAGTTACTTCACACCCATTCATGAAAGAGGCAAGGCAATCTTATAAAGACAGTAATCCCAGTCCAGTGCAGTATAGCCTAATGGCTGAAGTCTTTGCCTTGCAAGGGCCAGGATTCCATAACGGCACAGGTTATAATCCTGGCGGCCCTGCTTCCCATCAAGCTCCCTGCTGTGGCATGGGAAAGCAGTCGAGGACAGCCCAAAGCCTTGGGACCCTGCACCCACGTGGGAAACCTGGAAGAGGTTCCTGGCTCCTGGCTTCAGGTCGGTACAGCTCTGGCCATTGTGGCCACTTGGGGAATGAATCAATGGACAGATCACTCTCTCTGTCTCCCCTCCTCTGTGTATCTGACTTCCAATAAAAATGAAATAAATCTTTTTAAAAAAAATAGCAATCCCCATCACCTAACCCCATCACTATAGTGCTTAGGATTGAGCACAGGTATTTTGCAAGGTCACCGACATTCTCATCATACTGGCAGCTGCCCAGAGCAGTCTAAAACAGTATAAAACAAAGGACAGGGTAAAGAGCCTGAGTTTAGGCTGCTAACCCGACAGCTTGGACAGAGTGGGGATTTGATCGCAGACAGGCAAACGGGATACAGAGTTAAATTTGCCAAAGGAAGCATTTTGCTTCCATTCAGTGCTGCCACAGGGAAGTCAGCTACACTTAGCTCTGCTTCTTGAACTATGTTTGCCCTCTTAACAGAAAAGTTGCCTTCTAAACATACAAACTGAATGTTGATGTTGTATAGTACAATTAAAATGAATCACATTGTGAAAGAAAGGAAAGAAAGAATGAACAAACGAAAGAAAAAAGAAAAAAAGGAAAGAAGGAAGAGAATGTAACTCCCTTGGGGGTAAATAAAGTCTCATGAATGAATATTAGTTTCCTGGTGATGCCTTGGCAAAGTACTGCAAGATACATGGATTTAAAGACACATTTATTTCCATAGTGCTGGAAGCTAGAAGTCTGAGGTCAAACTGACAGGGTCAGTTTGTAAAGGAAGAGGAATTTGTTGCACACTTCACTCCCAGCTTCTAGCAGCCTTGGGCATCGTGTTTGTAATTTCCCCTCCACGTCTTTACATGCCTTTCCTCATTGCACATGTCCGTCTCTGCAATTACTGCATTAGGGCCCACTCTACAGACTTCATCTTAATCAGCTATAAGATATATATTCCCAAGTAAATCACATTCACAATTGCTGAGGGTTAGGACAAAGTCGTAACACAAGACTTTCTTTATCTTTCTTGGAGGGCACAATTCAACCCAGAACAATGTCCGGCATGCTCTAAATAATCAGCGGAAGCAGCCCTGGGAAAACCCACAGAATTGTCATCCTAAATATTCAGCAAACAAAAGCTTATAATTATTTTAAGGGAATGTGCTGGCAAAACAGAATACGTTTTTTTAAGTTCCAGTGATTCCACTACAACCAAACAAAACTAACCAGTCTTCCTATCCAAAGGATTTCACAACACAACAAGGGGATCTCAAATCCCTAATAAGTAATATCTCAGAAGCCTCTAAGAACCTGAATTAAATATCTCAAGGAAAATATTCAGTTAACAAGATAGGTAGGGTATGAAAACAGCTAACTCTGATTCATGATGACAGTGACCGTCATATTAAAAACACCCAGAGGAAGGCATTGTATCATAGGGGTCAAATCACCAACTGTGACACAGACATCCCATGCGCGTGACAGTTCATGTCCAGCCACTCCACTTTGAATCTAGCTCTATGTATGTCTCTCTTTCTCTGTAACTCAGTCTTTGAAAATTAATTAACTATTAGTTTTTTAAAAAGCCAGTTATACTAGGTTCATTGTTCATCAGGATACTTGGTTATAAGCAAAATACTCTGTAAGCACCGATTATCAAAGGGACATTAGATACTTCCAGAATAATCAAGAATATGGATAGCAAGTAAACAAACTGAAACATGGCTAAGATGCTGCCAAAGGAAGTCTCTTATTTAAAAAAAAAATATTTTCGGGGCTGGGATGATGGTGTACAGGCTAAACTGCAGTGGCAGCGTCCCATATGGGTGCCAGTTCATATCTCAGATGCTCCATTACCAATCCAGCTCCTTGCTTATTGCCTGGAAAAGCAGTAGAGAACAAGCCAAGTGCGTGGGTCCCTGCAACTGTGTGGGAAACCTGAAACTCCTGGCTTCTGGCTCCTGGCTCCAGGTCAGCTCAGCTCTGGCCACTGCAGCCATATAGAGTTATCCAGAGGATGGCAGATTCTCTCTGTCCTCTCTCCATAAATTTGCTTTTCAAATAAAATGAATGAATACAAAATTTTTTTAAAGTAATATTCTTTTTATAACAAAAAAACTATTTACATATTATTTAAGAGAGAGATATCTTCCATCCCCTTGTTAACTCCCCAAATACTACCATTGCTAGAGCTGGGAAGAGACCAAAATCAAGAACCTGGAACTAATCGGGTTTCCAATGTGGGTGACAAGGATTCAAATTCTCCCACCTACTAACTTCCCAGGGTGCACATTAACAGCAGGCACTGGAAGAACACCCAGGTATACTGATCTGGACATGGGGTTTGCAAATGGTATCTTAACTGCTGTGGCAAACAGCTGTGCCAAGAAATGTCAGTAGACAGCCTGTGCAGGGCTTTGTATCAAGGCTGCAGTGCTGCTGGGCTGATTGCTATCACAATAAGCAACCAGACCTTGGACTGTCTGTGCCTTGGATCTTTACTCCATCTAGATGATCTCTTGGCTGAGCCTAGTTTGAGCAAAGACTGTCCTTCTCTTAAAAAAAAAAAAAAGTTGAATGATAAAACAACTGCAACCCCATCCTATGTGAAATTTCTTCCAAATAACATGTTCCAAGTCTGGATAATAAAAATACGAGGCAGTCCCTATGAAGGCTCTTGAGAATTTTCATGTACAATGCTATTTAAAAAGTTACCTCTTGGGCCCGGCACGGTGGCGCAAGTGGTTAAAGGTCCTCGCCTTGCACGCCCGGGATCCCATATGGGCGCTGGTTCTAATCCTGGCAGCCCTGCTTCCCTTCCAGCTCCCTGCCTGTGGCCTGGGAAAGCAGTCGAGGACGGCCCAAAGCTTTGGGAACCTGCACCCGCGTGGGAGACCCGGAAGAGGCTCCTGGCTTCGGACCAGCATAGTATCGGGCCGTTGTGCTCACTTGGGGAGTGAATCATCGGACGGAAGATCTTCCTCTCTGTCTCTCCTCTCTGTATATCCGCCTTTCCAATACAAAAATAATTAAAAAAATAAATCTTAAAAAAAAGTCATAAAAAAAAAAGTTACCTCTTAGCATAGAAAATTACATTGAGTTCTTAACTCCCCCAACAATGTACCAGTACATTCACATGTGTAGTAGTTACGAAACTCAAAAAGGCACAAAAGTAAAAACCACTTTTTTGCCAAAATAATCATAAAATATACACACATATATAAATAATAAGATCATGTTATTATTTACAACAAAAAATAACTTAACATTGATTTTTCTTTTTCTGGTCTAAACTCCATAGGTAAGATAAGGGAATCTATCCATATAATTAATAAGCACATATTTTATTTTACTGGTAAAATCCAATGCATAGGCCTTACATATTAGCATTAATATACATAATGGTCTTGAAAACACTAATCATGTTGTGAAACTCAGCTTTTGTGATCACAGTTTTTGCTGTAATTAAATACTAAATTTCATCATTCTTGCTTCCCAGATGCACAGATCTACCATTGCTCTGCTCACGCTTTCTTTCTTTCCCATTGAAAATCTATCTCTGGGTAAAACTACAAAGACAGGGCTATAAAATGTGAGTGAATGAGTCACACAACCTCAGGAACTGCTTTTTTACGGAAGTGCAGCAGATGACGTAGGCTGTGGGTTCCCTGCGCGTCTGACACTGCTTTCCTCTGCCCCTCCCTGTGTCACTCGGGAAAGCTCTCAGGGATGCAAGTGAAAAGAGCAGTGCAGGACTAACACGGAAGGAAACATAACTCACATCTCAAGGACAATTTTTAAAAACCACAAAAAAGCTTTCAGTACTTAAATTTTATTACCTGTAATAAATTACTTGTCAGCTCCTTTGAGACAAAGCAAGCTGAATACTAGAGTAGTCATAAGTTTAACACCAGGAGTGCCTAACAGAAGGAGAAAACTGTTTAAATAAGAAATATTTAAAATTTCTAAAATTAACAGGAATGTGCATCATTTGTGAAATATCATTACTCCACTTACTCTAAGGCTATATGAATATTTTATTAAATTTTTCTTCAATAAAAAAAGGAAAAACACCAGGTAACAGCTGTTGGTGCTACTCAACAGAGCAGATGCATCAATGTCACTCCCTAACTTTCTGTTACTGAGTTTACCTGACCATCTTAAACTCAACTACACTGTGCCCACAAAACTGCACTCATACCTTACCCTACTATAATTCAATATTTTAGCCAATTCAATAAAATTAAAGAAAATAAATTCAATATGAGCCGTTTTTCTTTACTCCCTTATCCTTTTGATTCCCATGGTAGAAAAATATTTCTTTTGTACTCCATTAACATTATACAGATAGAAGATCTGTGTATATTTTTCCAACTCTCTCTGTAACTCTACCTTTCAAATAAAGACACAGATAAATTTTTTTTTTAAACTACGTCTCCAAATCAAGCAGGTTGGTGATCTTCTCTTCACTCATTAGTTTCTAGAATGTGCTTCACTGTCTTAACATATATTGTTCTAAGCTGCTCATGGCTTCTCTGCAGTTTTTGGAAGGTAATTAATCTCTCTAGGCTATATCAGTTTGCATTGTCCTAAAATATGAATAAAATACATCCTTTACTCTCAAAGAGTAGTTTGTAGAAAGCTATGGAAGTGAAGTAAAGTTTTACTATGTGGCCGTGCCAGAGTTACAAAGAAAAAGAAAAAAAAATTTAAGATTTTTTTTTTTATTGAAAAGTCACATACACAAAAAGGAGAGCGAGGAAGATCTTTCATGTGCTGATTTACACCCCAAGTGGCCACAACAGCTGAAGCTGAGCTGAGTCAAAGCCAGGAGCCAGGAGCTTCTTTTGGGTGTCCCAGGCAGCTGCAGGGTCCCAAGGCTTTGGGCCTTCCTCGATTGCTTTCCTAAGCCACAAGCAGGGAGCTGGATGGGAAACAGGGCCACTGGGACACGAATCCGTGCCCATATAGGATCCCAACATAAGCAAGATGAGGATTTTAGCTACTAGGCTACTATGCCAGGTCTGAACATTTTTAAGGTACAAAAAGCAATGAACATTTGGCATTGCTTGTTATGCTCATGTCTCATATTGGCTTGTCTGGGTTCAAGTTCCTACTCTGCTCCCAATTCTAGCATCCTACTAATACACATCTTGGGAAGTAGCAGGAGACAGCTCAAGTAGTTGGCTCCCTGTCACCCATGTGGGACAGGGAGCCCCGTGGATACAGGTGGGAAGATGGAAACAATTATCTCATCCACCTTACCCCCACCTTGATCCTTACCAATCTAATCAGAGACTCACATAAGTCTGCAACCCCCTCAGTTTTGTAATAAAAATTAAAATAAAAACTTAAATAGCAGAATGATGAACTTATGACTGATTGTGAAAGACCAGTATAGTACAGTATAATACAATAGTATATTATAATAAAATGGGGAAAATTAGGATGTTGGGGCTGGGGGGAAAGGGAAATCTCTGAGCATACAGACCTGTATCATGGAATAATAAAATAGATTAATTAATTTAAAATAAAATAAGATAAACATTTTTCAGAAGAGAACACAGGGGCCCAGCGCAGGGCCTAGTAGCTAAAGTCCTCTCCTTGCACACGCCAGGATCCCATGTGGACGCCAGTTCTAATCCCAGCAGCTCCACTTCCAATCCAGCTCCTTGCTTGTACCCTGGGAAAGCAGTCAAGGATGGCCCAAAGCCCTGGGTTCCCACACCCGTGTGGGAGACCTGGAAGAAGCTCCTGGCTTCTGGCTTTGGATTGGTTCAACTCCAGCCATTGTGGCCACTTGGTGAGTAATCCATCAGACAGAAGAGCTTCTCTTTGTCTCTCCTCCTCTCTGTATATCTGCCTTTCAAATAAAAACAAATCTTTGAAAGAAAAAAAAAAAAAGAAGCAGAGAACATAAATCCCAAGGTGGCTATATTTGGAAATGGAGTCTTTCAGAGGTAGGTCATGCCAAATGAAGTCATAAGGGTGGGCTCAATCCAATAGGACTGATAGTCTTTTAAGAAGGGGAGAGATTTCCTTCTGTTTCTCTGTGGTATACGAACAGCTCATGTGAACACAAAGCAAGCAGGCAGCTGCTCAGAATGGAACCCACACTGCAGCTGTCTTAATCTTATTCTTCCCCAACTCTAGAACTCTAAGAAGTAAATTCATGCTGTATAAGACAACTAGTCTACAACATTTTATTACACCAACCAGAGCAAACTAACACACTCATGATAAATTTATTTTTCTTTTCTAATCAGAATACCACAATTTGAATAGGTGAAAGGGGCACTCAAGGAGTATAAAATATTTTACTTTATTTTTCTAGTTCCTTCAAAATACTTCACTTAATTTCCTAATTTCTGTGGATTTAAATGTGAATAGCTAACCTGATTAGTTTTCTATCTCTGAGAAATAAGTAAATGTTTAATCTTGATTTTATACCACTAATTCACAGAAATTCATACATATTCTGTAACTTTCTAGTGTTTAAAAATATAAAATTGTTACGAAATATTTTCAAACATTTGTTAGTAATTAATAGCCATTTTTGAAATACTGTAAAAATACAAAATTGAATCAGTTCGTGTTCCAAATTATATTCAAAGGTCCCACATTACCCAGTGGTTGAAGCTCATAAATACATTTAGAATGAACACAACAAATAACAGACAAGCGGAAAAATTCTCCTGAGGGACAGATCTGTTCACGGAAAAGCATAGCACGGCAAGGAGTTACAAGCAGAATTTTAAGCAATGAATCTTCAAAAACATTCTCTTCATTAACATTCCTGAAGAGAAACAGTAAATTCAATAGTTTTATATTAAAGAGATAATGAAGAGGATAAACCAAAAATCTGCTTTCCTAACGTATTCAAATGAGCTTTTACTTACACATAATTCAATGAAACTACATCATAAACTTACAGTCAAATATCTGTAAGTATTTAGATTTCACGTCTAACATAGGACTACAATCTGTCATTCACCCAGAAAACTCAGACAAAAATCCCTTGTTTATTATGAAAATCTCAAAAATGATACTTATAAATAATATACACAGCTAACCATGAAGAAAACCAAATCTACTAAAATGTATTAGTTTTAATTAAGAAAAATCACATCTCATTCTTGTTTTTCCACACTAAACATAATTCTTTTCAAAGTGATATAGCACAAGGGGTATTAGTACAAGCTGTTTGTCCTAAGGGGATTATTTATTTTCTCCTTAAAACATGGCATAACAAATAACTGTCTAAACAAGTTGGATAACAAGTTTAAAATGAAACACTTGGAATCCAGACACTTTTCATCAGTTTGTGTTAGTCTTTATTAAAACAAAACAACAAAAAAATTTCAGACACTGCAGTACATGATATATAAAAAAATAAAAGAAAAAATACATTTCTACTACACCAGCCCAGCAGAAATCTTAACTGGTTATTCAATATTACTAAACTCAAATGTTTACTTCCAGGACATCACAGAGGTAACTTCTTTTTGCACCTAAAATAAAAATAAATCCATTTAACAGAAGACAGCATAACTGGGTTCATTTGTGCATTACCTACATACCTATCCGCTATATTGTATGCAAAATCTTAAGCTAAGACATAATATATTACGAAACAAAAGAAATTAGCTGGAATATGCATTAGAACATATCCATGCTTTAGAAATTAGACAACAGTATATCATAGTGATAATGACCTTAAAATGCCTGATTTAGCACTGAACGTTTCCTGGCATCAATCTTCATGTAAACTAAACATAAAACATCTATAATTATTACTTTATTTTAATATACACTGAAGATTATATTAATATTAATATAGCATCACTTAATATTAAGATAATTTTTGTATTGAGCTGACAATTAAGTTAAATAGTTCAAACCTGAGCAATTTGTGGCTTTATATTGCAATGTCAGTCTTAAATAACAGTAATATTTCACCTAACCAAAGGAACTAATAAAAAAAATAGAAAATAACAACTTGAGTCTTTGTTCAAAACTAAAAATTCTCAAAATTCAGTAATATATTACCACTAGCTAATTCCAATTCCTGAATTTAGCCAAACTCAATTTTTTATAAGAATATGCAGGTCTCCAAGACCTCTGAGGTCATCCACTCCCTTTTGGAACTCTGACACGAGATGGCAGAAGCCCAGATTTCTTCCTCACAGGATTTAGTGTCATCAGAACAATGGCCGGGAGCTCTGAGCAGTCCTCAGGAACAGAAGAACAGTAAACTCCCTTCGGGACTCAGAAGGGGAGCTTTCTCTGGTCCTTATTTAGTTCCAACTTTGGATCCCCACCCTCTCTTGCAATGACCATCAGGGTCGCTCTGGTGCCCCCCTCCCCGAAAAAAATTCAAAATTAGATTAGACAGAGATCAATAAGGAAAGCTTAGAACCAGTCAGGAAACGAACAACTTGGACTCATATATACCTTACTAAGTAGGACACAAAAATTAGTTACTCTTCACTAAGGTATAGAAGATTTCTCTGCTCACCCCTCCTAAAATTGTTTTGCGCCTCAATTGTTATCATATGCCTGGTTAAGAGTTATAAGCCAGAATGAATTATCCTAACATTCACCAAGTTCAGTAAAAATTACGCTTCAATACTCTAAGCAGCTAAATATAAAAATGATAATAAGACACGAAACAGCTGAATAGTACCCTACAGCCATTTTAAGGTATTTGGCAGCCGGTTGTATATAAACTAAAATTGAAATATCAATGAAGTAGTCACAGGATGTGGTTAAGAACTTGTATTTTCTAACATATTGGTCACTCAATACCATGTCAATTCACTCCATAATGTTGTAAATTGATGTTGTTGTTATGTTATGCCTTTTCATTGGTTGAGATGATATTCTGCCAGCTCTACTTTCAGACCAGGGATGGTCTCCCAAGGAAACTGCTGAATTTATTGGATAATAAGAGGCTGGACTCTAAACATGGTACATGCTCACAATGAGGGAATCATGACTGGATATGAACTGAACTACTGCAACAATGTGAAGGAATCCAACATGGGGGGAGGGCTTGGGGAGGAGATGGGAGAATCCCAGAGCCTATGAAACAGTGTCATAAAACGAAATAAAAAAAAAATATATATATATACAGGTCTCTGACTTAAACATCATATAGTGCTGTGGACAACCTGAAGAGTTTGGCTCATTCTTAGGCTAAGATTTATATCCACATCTCTCTCTGAGAGTGTTCCCAACCGCTTGTAATCGGGAAATGCAGAAGCTACTTAGTGCCTGTCTCCCCATTTTATGCTTACATTGAAAAAGATTATTTTGAAAGTTGAAAGTCACGAAGTGAGGAGAGACAGTTCTCCATCCACCTTTCTTGTTCCCTTGTAGATGGCTGCAACAACCAGCAGTCGGTTAGCCAAAGCCAAAAAGCTTCATTCAAGTTTTCTACGTGGACGGCAAGGCCCCAAACACTTAACACATTTTCTATGGCTTTTCCCAGGCTATTAGCAGGGAGTTAGATTCAAAGTGGATACAAACCAGTGCCCATGTGAGGTGCTGGTGTCAGCAGGTGGCAGCTTTACTCACTATGCCACCACATCAACCCCAAGTCGTTTATTTTTTAAATAATCACAGTCAAAAGGGTTTTAACTTTCATGTTCTTCATTAAAATAAATGTCAAGACACTACTAAAAGAATAATGAATAATAAAACATTACTCTTTGGGGGGCCAGCATTGTGTTCAGTGGCTGAAGCCACTGTCTGTGACACCAACATCCCACATGGGCACTGGGTCATGTCCCAGCTGCTCTACTTCTAATCAGCTCCTTGAAGCACCTGGAGAAGCAGCAGAAAAATGCCCACCCCCAGATGTTATAATCATCTGAAAGTGAACTGAAGGATGGAAGTTCTCCCTGTGTATAACTCTGCCTTTTAAATAAAAATATCTTCTAAAAAATTGCGTATATATTGAGTTACCTTATTGAGCTCTGGAAACAGTTCTTGTATCACAATATCCAATAACACGTAAGTCAGCTGAAGCATCCAAAGGGAAAAAAAATCAAGACAATAAACAAAACCTGATTAACATGAAATATACAATGGTGGCAACCTCTAAATGGGAAGGCAGGTAACGAGGATGATAATGTAAAGCAAGAACAAAAGCAGCTTTAACAACATCATAAACAGTACATGGTAGGCATACATGTGTACATACTGAATAGGGACAGTTTATTATACCTCTAGTTCATTTTTATGTTAAATACTTATAATAAGAATTTAAAAAGCAAAATACAGAAGTATGACTGTTTTAAGATCTCAAAAGAATGCATAAGGCTATAGATGTAGAAACAGTAATTCTGATATTTTTGAATCATGGAATTACTTATTTTAAAATATCTATATTATTTCCTGAACTTTCTATTTATTCAAATTTTCTATATTTATTTATTTTAAACTTAAAAAGTCATGTTATAAAGTAAAAGAAAATTTTTAAAAAAACTCGTAAATATAACACTCTTAAAGGTCTGCATTATATTCCTTGATTTAAGTGTTAATTTATAGCCAAATATATTCCAGACTTCTACTATGTCATTCACCAAATCAAATCAACACTAATGTATTAGTATTCAGAGATTTTACCTGCTTGTTGAGTACTGGCTGCTGTAAGCCATCAAATAAAAGTCTGACGCTCTCATACTTGGTTTCTTCACCAATACACTTGACCATGAGATCTGAACAAGAAAGCCACACATGAAACAGTCTAGTACTATAAAGTGACTATTAACTGGATCAGAAAGCAAAATTCCCACCCTATTTCCAATTTATTATACAAAAGCTATAAATCAGTATTTCCCAAACCAGTGTTTCTTCAAAAGGCCCTCTGGAAAAATAAGAGTTCTATCAAGTTGAGAAATGCAACATCATGTATCCCTGTTTTGGAAATTCAAAATTTCAAGCAATATAAGCTCTGAAGAATATGACAGAAAAAAAATCTACTTAGACCATGAAGTGGTAAAAGATAGTTGGAAAACAGTGTTTGATGAATTATCTCATTTAGGTAAAATCTTTAAAAACTAAGTTCTAAAACATTGTCTACACATTTCTGTATACAGAAAATCACAGAAAAAATGTATTATTTCAAAGTGAAACATGAGCCTACATCTACCCAAATAAAAAACCTTTATTTATTTGAAAGACAGAGAAAGAGGGAGACAGATATCAACTGGTTTACTGCCCAAATTCATGCAACCAGTGCTGGGCTAGGCCAAAACCGGGAGTTGAGAACCCAATCTAGGTTTCCCGTGAAGTTCAAAGTGATTAAACTATTTCAGCCACCAACTGCCTCCTCCCACGGCATGTGTTAGCAGAAACCAGGGGCCTGGTGCAACGGCTTATGGGCTAGTCTCCTCCTGTGACACTGGCATCTCATATGGTTGCCGGTTCACGTCCGGGCTACTCTAATTCCAATCCTGCTCTCTACTTAAGGCCTGGGAAAGCAGCAAATGATCGCCCAAGACCTTGGGACTATGCACCCTCATCTGAGACCCAGGGGAAGCTCCTGGCTGGATCTTCTCAGCTCCAGATGTTGCGGCCATCTGGGGAGTGAATCCACAAAAGAAAGATCTTCCATCTCCCCTTTTCTCTGTAAATCTGCCTTTCAAATAAAAAATAAATTCTTTAATTTAAAAAAAAAAAGAGAGAGAAAAGGTAAATCAAAACCACAACTTGAACCCAGGGACTCCAATATGGCATGTCCCATGTGCTGAGCAAAATGCTAGCCCCAAACCTACAGCAGCTGGGATCCCCATGGAACTCTCCCATTAAAATACTAATCAGGGTCAACCCAGCCTGGCTTCTGAGAGCAGAGATATGGCACATTGCTAAAATAGTAGACTATTTTTATTCTGCAGATTTTCACCGTGTACTTAATATGGTGAGGGTACAATCTAATCTTTAAGAGATAATTATATTGATGAATATGAATATTTTGTTTTTATATTTTTTGCATGCATTATTTTCAAGATATCTATTTATTTGAAAAGCAAATTTACAGAGAGAAAAGGAGATCTTTCATCCCATGGTTCACCTCCCAATTGGTTCTAATGGCTGCAACTGGGCCAGTCTGAAGTCAGGAGCTTCTTCAGGACTCTGAAGTGGGCAACAGGGTATCAGGCACTTACGCTATCTTCTGTTGCTTTTCCAGGTGTAATAGCAGGAAGTCAGTTTGAAAGAGGAGCAACAGAGACTTGTACCAATGCTCACATGTGATGCTGACATCACAGGAAATAGCTTAACTCACTATACCACAATGTTGATCCCCAGAAATTACTATTACTCACTTTACAGACCAATCATTTCGGAAAATACTACAGATGTCTTAATAGTAATTTAGGGCCCGACAAGTTTAAACTTACTCAGACGGCACGGTTATGTTACATTACTTATATCAATTCCTATTACCAGAAAGATTCAGTCCTGGGGTGGCATTTGGCATAGCAGTTAAGGCACCACTTGGCCTACTCACATCACATATAGGGGTGTCTGGATCCAAATCCTGTTTCTGCTTCCAATTCCTGTTTCCTGCTTATGCATATCCTGGGATGTAGCAAGTGATGACCCAAGTACTTAAGTCTCAGCCATATACAGGGAGATCCAGACTGAGTTCTGGGCTCCTGGCTTTACTTGCCTAAGTTCTCTCTCTCCTATGGACATTGCAGAGAGGACCAACATATGGAAAGTCTCTCCTGGCCTGCTGCTGTGTCTCTCACTCTGCATTTCAAATAAATTACTTCTTTTTCAAGAGTCAATCCTTACTAAGTTTTACACTGCTTTTTCCCCAAGTAGGAAAATAAATTCAGTAAACAAGGTGCCCAAATATCTACCTTTCCCCCATTCCTTATATCATAATCAAATTCTCAGAGCTACTCAAAACTTCCATTACATGCTTAAAATATAAGGTAAAGCTAAGTTACAAAAGTTTAATTCAGTTAACAATATAGCAGATTCTTCATATTTTCAAAATATATGACTACATATGGATTTTTTGAGCTCTCATACTTTGCAATACTAAATGGAATTTTCCAATCAATATATATGAAGCTAACAGACAAATACAAGGGGTCCTTTCATTTTAGGTGTCATTAAATTATCATGAAGGACTAGAGGATCAGAAAAAGGCAGGTAAATCTTATTTACAAGTTAAGTTACTCTTTCCAAATAGAAGTCTTCAAATAGACATGATTCAAATTCGTGTTGTGGTAAGACAACAAATTATTCTATTCAGTGGCTTTCCATGATGTTCCTGAATACCAAAACTGAAACTGTTAAAAGGCTCATTACAGTCCAAAACAGGTAAGGAAATTTTTCATCACTTACTTTCAAAAGCTTACTCCCAAACAGCTTATGTTCACTATTACATTTCTTTCTGATATTTAACTGTCATTACAAAGACAATAATTATTCCAAGAACACCTCTTCGATGTTGAGAATTTTCATGGAGTGTAATTTTTTTAATTTTAATGAAAATAAAGTTTGTCAACTTTGTTTTTTCGTGGTTTGCCTCTTTGGTATCACAATCAAAATTCCATCACCAAACGTAAGGTCATCCCATTTTCTCCGTATTATTTCCTGTGAGGGTCGTAGTTTGTTTTTTATACTTAAGTCTACAGTTCATTTTGAATTCATTTTTGCGAAAGGTATAAGGTCTATGTTTAGACTCATTTTGGTGAATGAGGATGCACACTCCAATACATATTTTTAAAAGATTATATTTCTCTATTGTACTGCCTTTGGTCTTTTGTGAAACATCAGTTGACATTGTTGGTGTTGGCCTATATTTGGGCTATTCATTGGGTTGTTTTTTTTTAAGATTTATTTTTTTTTATAGGAAAGTCAGATATTCAGAGAGGAGGAGAGACAGAGAGGAAGATCTTCCATCTGATGGTTCACTCCCCAAGTGAGTGCAATGGCTGGAGCTGACCCAATCCAAAGCCAGGAGCCAGGAGCTCTTCCAGGTCTCCCACACGGGTCCCAAGGCTTTGGGCCGTCCTTGACTGCTTTCCCAGGCTATAAGCAGAGAGCTGGATGGGAAGCGGGGCCACCAGGATTAGAACCAGCGACCATATGGGATCACGGTGCATCTAAGGCAAGGACTTTAACCACTACACTATTGTGCCGGGCCCTATTCATTGGGTTGTAATGATGATATATATGTACCTTTTCACCAACTGCATACCACCTTGGTTACTGTAGTTTTTTAGTATGACCTAAAGGTAGCATCAATCAATTTGTTTTGTTCTTTGTCAATAATGAGTTACTTATTCTCAGTCTTCTGCCTTTCTCTAAATATTAAAATATTTGCTGATAGGCACAAAATGATTTGCTGGGATTCTTATAGGAATCCATTTGAAGCTAAATGGAAAACTGACATCATAAAAATATTGATTTTTTCCTTATACATAAACATGGACTAGCTCTAGTTAGTTCTTTCTTGATTCCGTTTATGAAGGCTTCCTCTTTTAATTATACACAACTCTCCCTTTAACCCTGCTCATGGTCAGTCACCTGGGGTGCAGCACTAGATACAAACCTGTTTTACTTTATTTTGGTATTTATTTATTTTGTTATTTCCCCAGGATAAGGCTCTCTGAGATTACCTGTCATGGGGTTTGGAATCCGACACTAACTTAGGGAAGTCTGTAGCTTCAAATGCTGCTTCTGTTCCTCTCTTCTCCTTCTGGAATTCTTACCTGTACTAGTTCTCCCACACATGTTGGAGATTCTGGGTTTCTTTCACCTTTCTTCCTCTTCATTTTTTGTTTTGATGAATTGTGCTATGATATCTCTTCTCTGATTTTTATTTTTATTTGCTCCGGAGACAGAGAGCTCCCATCCACTAGTTCACTCCCGAAATACCCACAAATGAGCCGGGAAATGGACTGACCAGATAACTAAGCACTCCTTCAGGGACTTGTGCTGCGGCACAGCACATAAAGCTGACACCTTCAACACTGGTAGCCCATATGGGCACGAGTTCATGTGTGGGCTACTCTACTTTTTGCCCAGTTCCCTCCTAATGGTCTGAAAAAGGCAGCAGAAGACGGCCCAAGTGTTTAGACCCCTGTTATGAAAAGTGGTTTATATTAAAAGCTGTTTTTATTCAACCGTCTTACTTGTGGAGTGAACCAGCAGATGGAAGATCTCTCTACGTCTTTCTTGTTCTCTTTCTAATTCTTGCTTAAAAGTAAAATAAATAAATCTTAAAAATAAAATGAAAACTCATGGTAAAAATATCAAAAGATACTAATCTATACAAAATTAAGTTACTTCTCAAATATTATACCTGGAATGTAATTCATCATTTCTACAAATGTTTTTTTTGCTCCTTTCTGTTTATCTTGGAGAGAGCGAGGTTCAGTGTTTTCACAAAATATAGCATCTGAAAAACAATAAAAAGAAATGTTCCCAGAATTTTCACTTATTCATACACAACATATCTTCTCACAGAAACAATAACAAACAAACAAAAAAAGAAGACTTCTCAATCTTCTAGATTCACTTACAATCACTAAACACACAAACCACATAATGAAACAAACAGCTCACAAAACACAAACCTCTGAGAAGTGTTATAAGGGAGACTAAACGGTGCTCCTGAAATAACTGTTCCAGTTTACACTGAAGATAGTAGTCAGTATACATTTCCAGGGTGTTTTTAAAGAGAATTCGCGCTCCCATTAAGAGATGATGAAGCCAGTCAGGAACTTGGAAAACTACTCGTCCTAAGAATGATTGAAAAAACACACCTTTTTGTTTACAACAGAAACCTTGACAGACAAGATAAATGCGAATGATCAATATGCAACATGTAAATACTTTCATGTTTACGATCAAATGTATTCTTTTCAAATAAAGATCTTACATTTTAAAAAGTTAATAATGGCTTTAATTTGCATCACAGAACAAGTTAAGACAGTTGACTAAAAACAGCTTTTAATATAAACCACTTGGACCTTACCTACATACATCAGGTAATCGTACACTCCTTCCACAGTCATCACTTGCATAAAATAATTCTGATTTTGCTTTCTCTCTGCATTCTCAGCACGGTTTGCATTATTCTTAAATAGGTCATTGAAAAGCTAAAACAAAAGTTGAAATAATTTACCACATTTTTGCTGATGAGACAATAACTAAAGTGACACAGAGTGAAGACATTTAAATTGTTTCCAATCAAAACAGAGTATCAGACTGTTAAGCCTTGCTTCCAAAAATCCACATTTACACCCAAAATTACATTAAAATTACACTAAAAATATCATAGGAAAGTCTACAATCATTATCTGTAAAGAACCCTTCCCTTTCTCTCATACATTAAAAGGAACTAAGTAACATACAAAGATGTATGAATATATTAATGAGGTATAATTTCAAAACTTACATTATTCAATCCGTGAATAGAGGATAAAACTCAGAACTTTTTTTTTACATTTTAAAGAGTTAATTATTTTTACTTGAAAAGCAGATTTCACACCAAGAGAAGAGAAACAGACATAGAGGCCTTCCATCCACTGATTCACTCCCTAAGGGCCACAACGGCCAGAGCTGAGCTGATGGGAAGCTGGGGCCAGGAGCTTCTTCCTAATCTCCAAAGCAGGTGCAGGGGCCCAAGAACCTGAATCATCCTCAGCTGCTCTCTCAGGTCATAAGCAGAGAGCTGGAACAGAAGTGAAACAGCTGGGACACAAACTAGCACTCATATGGGATGCCAGCACTAGCAGGTAGAAGATCAGCCTGCACACTGCCATGCCAACCCTGTAAAATTCAGTTTGAAGAGCAGTTTACTTGGGCAACAATATTCAAAGAATAGAAAAGGCCTAATCAACATGAAGAGGGAAAAAAGAAGACTATATTATTAACAACTATGCACCTTAATTAATTTTAACAAAACAATTATTTTTTCCTTTATATATCCATTCAATAAGCATTATTTCTACATGACAGAGAGCACACCAAAGACAGGGAATAAGAGACGGTACACTGTTCCCCAACAGCTTTAACATCCAATTGAAATAGAACAAGAAACCAACGAAATCATGTAAGATAGGTACTGAGACAGAGAAGTTCAGAAAACTAAGGAAAGAACAAGCAATTTTATTTAAAGGTCATTTTTAAAAAATATTTGTTTACTCATTTATTTGAAAGGTGAAGTATCAGACAGAAGACAGATTGTTTCATCTGCTCATTCACTCCCCAAATGACCACAGGGCCAAGGACACTCCACTCTGAACCAGGAGGAGGAACTGCACATGGGTCTCCCACCTGGAGAGACCACTGGGCTCAAGTACTTCAGAATCATTAATGGCCTTTTCAGGCACATTAACAGGAATCCAGATAGAAGGTGAAGCAGCTACAATGTGACCTACCTGATGTGGGATCAGCTGTCACAGATAGGACAGCTTAATCCATCACACTACATTACTGGCCCAATGAAGAATTGTATACAAAGTTTTCTTTAAAAACTGTCCAGATGGGAGGTGGGAGGGAAAAAAATGTCCAGACTAGGACCAAGCCAGGCTGCAGCACCTGCCAACAAATGCAGAAGTAGGGCAGGCCATGACAGACGGGGTTGCAGCAACCACAAGCTCACATAACACTGGGGGTAGCAAGGAACACAGGGGGAAGGTCCAGCAGGGGACCTGCGGGAACTCTCCTGCTAGGCCACTGTTCCCACTGGTGATTGTGAGAACTTGAACCTGAGGCAGAACAGACCAGGCAGGGCTACAGCACCTGTTGGCCTGCATGTGAACTAGGTTGGGGGAGAGGCAGGCTGGGCTAACTGACTCTATCCACTGGTGCATGCATTAGCCAGAGTAAGTGCAAGCTGGCTGGGATTTGCTGCAGCATCAGCTAGCAAGTGCAGGGAGTGTAGCCAAATCCTGTCAAGCTAAATTGCAGAACCACCTGGAAAAGTGTAAGATCCAGGACTGGGAGTGCGTCCACTAGGGAAACTGGAAATCTCTCAAAGGGCTGCAATTCCCACTGGTGAGCATGAGAACCAGGGCTGGGAGAGGGCCTGGCTAGACAGGCGGAGGCACCCACCAGCATGAATGTGGGCTGGATAGTGGGACTGGTTGGGTTGAACTAGGCTTCAATGCCCATTGATGTGTACAAGAGCTGAAAGGGATGTGGGACAAATTTAACCAATCTGCTATACATACTAGCAAACTCAGAAACCAGGGCTGAGAGCAGGCTTAGTCGGGGGTGTTGGGGGTTGCTCTGACTAGGCTTCAGCTTCTGCTGGTGTACATGAGGGCAGAGTGTGTGGTGGGCAGGGGTGGGCTGGGCTGGACCACAGCACCCATTGGTGTATGTAAGAGACCAGGCTGTATATAGAACTGACTTAGCAATTGCAACCACACTATATGCGAAGGCTGATGAGGGTTGAAGACTGAACCAGACCCCGTACTGGCAAGCATACACAAGAGTCAGGTCTGATATCACCTCAGTTTCTTTGGGGATACACCCCCCACCCCCAACTGAACCACTGGACTCAGAACTCCAACTATGGGGAGAATCGTAGGATCTGTGGTCTGCCCATGGAAGGCATGCATCAGAACTGGGCCTCCTCAGTGGATAAGATGGAGCAGTGGATATCACACCCAGATGCACAAGGAGGACACAGCAATCCATTGAGGTCTACAGAGAACATCTGGTACCACAGCAGAGGAAGCAGGGCATAACAAATTGGTCAACTACCCCAGCCAAGCATTGAGAGCATATATCTAGGCAAATGGAACTTGGAAGGATTTCCTCAACCTTGGATCTGTGAAATCAACAGCATTTCAGAACTATCAAAACCACTAGAGCAGAACCCTTGGAATATGCTCCACTTTGGGGACTTCAGGATGAAATCGGGTGGCCATTTCCCACCAATGGATACTGAGGCTGTTGGGAGGCTGGGTGTGGCTTCTCTCTTTCTCTCCTCCCTTCCCCCAGATACAGAAAGAAGAAAAAGTTGGAAACAATGGTCTCACCTACTTTCCCCTAATCCTTGAACCTTCCCACTCTAATCAACTATGTAAACACCATCAAAAATAAAATTTAAAGAAAAAAAGCAAAAAACATTTTTCCCCAAAGAACCAAGAGTTCCATCTTCTGAAACATTTCTCTTATTGCACTTTTAATTTACTTTTTTATTAGAAAACAGTATACGGGATATTATGTCCAGAAAACAGAGGAAGTAAAACAATCCAATCACTATATATGGTAACTACAATAGTTGTATATTCCCATACACAACAGGGTCCAAAAAATAAAATGTCCCAATTCTATCATTTAGTATCAATCACATCAAATATGTTCATGTTGTTTATAACCTCCACAATTATATTTTACCTGGTATAAAATATTCCCAAAGTAGATATTCTTTAAAATAACTAATCTTTCCTATCATTTTCAGTATCATGTTATTTCCAATTATTCATTTTTATGAGTGATACTTCAGTAATCAGCATCATAGATTACAAGCTCTTATATTAGATTTTCTTCCAAGAAATTTTCAGTATATGGGAACAAGGTCAAAGAGGATAAACACTTGATGGATTTTGTTGAGTAAAACCAAATACCTTCCCCATAAAACTGGATACAGTAAGCCACCAATAAATTTAGTTTCCACTTAGGCCAAACTTTCATGAACTTTTTAAACATATATTCCTTAAGTACTAAAAGGTATGCAATTTTTCAATCCTTACGTTTTCTCCACAAAACTCTCCATAATCCTAGCCATAAAATTTTAACATTCAATCACTCATAAAAGTATGGACATATAATAGGCAACCTGAAACAAACAAACAAAAAAAGAACTTCATAAGAATCTCTTAAATCATTTCAAGCAGTTCGGAGATCTAACCACAAGATTTATTCAGAACAATCCTGAGAAGATTACAAATATTACTAAGAGCAATAAACCAAAGTACTTCTCAGGAAATAGTCATTAGTGAGGGGGACCATTAAAGATGATGCTTGAACAGAGGAATGGAAAAGGGCAACACTCATATCTCAGTTTCACTTATTGAATATTTTAACATTTAATCGAATATTTGTGTTCAACAACTGTTAAAGGTCCATTAATGGATGGAAAATCTGCGTTCATGCACACACTACAAGCCACAAACAAAACTAATGTAAGTATGCAATATATTCTTCAGAGCACCAGAAAGATTAGCTTCTCCTTCCCTCCCTCATCATAAGGTGCTGTATTTATAAGTGCCTTTCCAATAAAAATAAATAAATCTTTTAAAAAAAAAAAGTACACCTACTGCTCAAGAATTTTAAATACCAAGCAGGATTTCATAGTGCAACAGATAAGACTCGGTTTCTATTTTGCCTGAAAATGTCTGCAGGAAATAGTAATCCATTATTTTTAAAGCAGCAGGCATAGAAGCAGGGACCTGGGAAAAATCAAACAAATTCTCAAGACTGTGACTGAGGGGCCGGTACGGTGGCTCAACAGGCTAATCCTCTACCTGCAAGTGCTGACATCCCGTATGTGCATCAGTTTATGGCCTGGCTGCGCCATTTCCCATCCAGCTCCCTGCTGTGGCCTGGGAAAGCAGCAGAGGATGTTCCAGGTTCTTGGATACCCGCACAAATGTGGGAGAATCAGAGAAGATTCCTGGCTTCCAATCGGTTCATCTCCGGCCATTGTGGCCATTTGGGGAGTAAATCAGCAGATGGAAGATCCTTCTCTCTGTCTCTCCTTCTATCTGTAAATCTTCCTTTAAAAATAAAATTAAAAATAAACAAACAACAATAACTTAAAAAAGGGAGAGACCTGGACTAAGTACCTGGACTGCTTTCCTGGTCTGAACTGGCCCAGCCTCAGCTTTTACAGGTATTTGGGAAGTGAAAGAGGATAGGAGACATTTCTATCTCAGTTTCTGCATTTTTTAAAATAAACAGAAACTTCAAGGAAACAAAGAAGATAAAAGCAGAAACAGACAGGACATATCAGAAATAAAGAAGACAGAAATTCAGTTAAAACATGGAAAACAGAATGAAAATTAAGTCAATCTTACAGAGGACAAATTTAACAGCAAACAAAATAATGAGATAAAAATAATGGGTTCTAGTGTTTCACAGTACAATGAGGTGACTACATTATAACAAAATTATATACTGTATGAAGAACTGGAATAGAGCTGGTAGGCTCAAAACACAACAAATGAAAGATTATCTGCTGAATTCTACCTGATTGTGTCATGTATATATGTTGAAATGCTGTTCCCATTAAAATGTGCAAGCATTACATGTTAATTAAAAAGCTTAAAT
The DNA here is from genome assembly GCF_017591425.1 of Ochotona curzoniae. Taxonomy (NCBI): domain Eukaryota; kingdom Metazoa; phylum Chordata; class Mammalia; order Lagomorpha; family Ochotonidae; genus Ochotona; species Ochotona curzoniae. The sequence continues at coordinate 37,837,053 of NW_024466004.1, forward strand.
ACAAAAGGTAACTTTTTAAAGAGAATAGTGTAAAGTAGAATCTAAAGGATAAAGAATTGAGAACTTTACAAAACTAATGAGAACTGAGGCAAACTGTGAAAGTAACAGCTCCATTGATCACGCCTTTCTGTAGCTACTCTCTTGTTTAGTCCTTTCTCACATCAACTCTAGACTTGGCTGCATGACTTCTTTAGCTAATGGAACAGATGCTAAGCAAACAGAGCCTTTCCCTCCTAGAAGGCTGCTGCCACTGGGGCTGGCATTGTGGTGTATCAGGTTAAACAACTGCCTATGAAATGATGCCAGCATCCCATATGGGTACCAGTTCGAGTCCTGACTACTCCACTTCCAATCCAGCTCCCTATTAATGTGCCTGGGACATCAGCGGAGCTGTCCTAAATGCCTGGGCCACAGCTATTACCTGGTAAAACCAGATGCAGCCTTGGCCATTGTGGCCATCTGGGGAGTGAACCCAGTAGATGGAGATCTCTACTCTTCCCTCCTCTCTCTGTCACTCTGTCGTTTATGCACATTAATACATACACGAATCAATCGTGTATGCATGTACACATCGACATATCTACCTTAGAATGCTGCTGATATGTAAATTGAGGATTACTTGCTAAAGACACATCACGCAACCAACAAGCAGCCACCAACTTTCACAGACTTGTGAACAAGGCCATCTTTTTTCATCCAGATTAAAGGAAATCAAGATTACAGCCCAGGCAACATCAGTAAAAATACAATGCAGTTAACTCCTGTCCAAAATGCTGACAAATAAAATTATAAGCAAAATACAACAGTTTCTTAAGCCACTAACTTTCAGGTGGTCTGTAAAACACAGCAACAGATTAAACAAAGTAGGGTGATACAAATGTAGATGCTTGGTGCAGCAGCTGGTTGCCACATGGGATGCCCACATGCCATATCAGATTGCTGGTTTGAGTCCCAGCAGCTAACTTCTGATTCAGTTCCCTGGTAATAAACCAGGGAAGGTAGCAGAGGATGGCTCTTGCATCCCTGACACCCACACAGGAGATCCAGATGAACTTTAAAGCTGTGGCTTCAGCCTGCTTCTGGGCCTCAGCCTCTTGGGAAGCGAACAAAGGGATGGAAAACTTATGGAAAACCTCTCTCTCTCATCCTGTCTTTAAACAAGCAACATGTTCTATTTGAAAGAGATCTACAGAGAGAAAGACAAAGTTCTCCCATCTACTGGCCTAGTCCTCAAATGGCCACAACAAGCTGGAGTTGGGCCGATACAAAGCCAGGAGCCAGAAGCTTCTTCTGGGCCTCCCATGTGCATGCAGAATGTCAAGAACTTAGGCCATCCGGTGCTGCCTCCCCAGGCCATAAGCAGCAAGCTGGATTTGAAGTGGAGCAGCTGAGACACAAACTGATCCCATATGGGATGCTGGCATCTGCCAGTAGAGAATTAGCTTGTTGAGTCATTGCACAGCCCCACAAATAAATATTAAAAAAAAAAAAAAAACCATCCCGGGCCTGGCAGAGGCTAGTGACTAAAGTCCTGGCCTTGCACGTACCAGGATCCCATATGCACATCAGTTCATGTCCCAGCTGTTCCACTTCCCTTCCAGCTCCCTGCTCGTGGCCTGGGAAAACAACTGAGGATGGCTCTTGGAACCCTTCACCCTCATAGGATACCTAGAAGAGGCCCTGGCTGCTGGCTTTGGATCGGCTCAGCTCAGGCCCGGCTCAGCTCAGGTCACTGCAATCACTTTAGGAGTGAATCAGCGAATGGAAGATCTTTTTTTCTGTCTCTCCTTCTCTCTGTAAATCTGAATTTCTTCTTTTTTTTTTAAGATTTATTTTATTTTTATCACACAGTCAGATATACAGAGAGGAGGAGAAACAGAGAGGAAGGTCTTCTGTCTGATGATTCACTCCCCAAGTGACTACTATAAATCTGAATTTCCAGTAAAATTAAAGGAATAAATCTTTAAACATTATTTTTTAAATCTCAAAAGACAGAAATGGTAAAAGTCATCCAACACAGTATATGAAAAATGACTCACATTAAATCAAAGAAGCAAGAAGTTACATATAATACCTTCTATATACTTTGCAACTAACTTCCACCAAAAGGAAACATAAAGTCGAGTCTATCCATTAACAAAGTATTCATTTTCCCTTTAACAGAAAAATCATCTCAAGCAGGAGAGCATGAAACTTAATGATTCTTTAAAGTAATGCACAATACCTTCTTGTTGTTTTCTGAAGTAGGGCTGAGAATGGTCAGTTCTGGTCTACTTGGTTTAGGCTTTGGAGATTCACAAGAATTAATGAAATTCATGATGAAAGGTTCCAAATGCTGACCTTTCTGTCACAGTATAAAGGTCATTGCAGAAAAATTAAAAACCAGAAATTATGATTTTTAACACTGGATAAGCCATTAACATTCATCAATACTTTTGAAGATTTATGATTATAATGCTATGGAATAAAAATAAATCACTTACTTCTTTCATTAGTTTTCCAGGAACAGACTTTATAATTTTCCCTGTAATTGAAAATAAAAAGCTAATTTCATAAAGGCTTAATATACTTTTTAACTGCTTACACGAATACTTCATTAAGTAATTATAATACTAAATAATATTTTTATATTTTTATTGTTTATGTATTTTATATATAAAATAATATATATATAATTCAAGCTACTTATAGCTATGACATTGGAGATTAAAGCTTATCAACTGATCTAGTAAGGTGAGAGGTAGAAGGAAAAAATGAAACAAAGCAAGTGGTAATAACTATTGGAATAGAGTAAGGAGTTCTAGTCTCCACATATTTGGAATTTTCCAAAAGATGACTACAGGTAACAAAACATTATCACATAGTGGTTCATATATAATTTTTGTATGTCTGCTAATTTCTTGTAAACAAAAAAAATTTTAAATAAAGAAAAGAAAAATAAGGTGTGACTTGGACTACAAAGAGATAAAACTGACATAATTCAGGAAAACAAAACAGATGTGTGGTGGAAACATGACTGAGAGAAGTCAAGGTAATACTAAAAGTACCAAGGATGAGTGCAACAAACTATAGTACCATTGTGGGAATTAAGTAATGATAATTTAAAAAAATAGACATGGTAATGTTAAATGGATTACTGGAAAAGTATAAAGGTCAGATTATTCAGAAACATGGATATAAAGAACTAAAATAACAAGTTTTGCTGAAACCGGCACAAAGAAAGCGGAGGACAGTGTCTCGGGAAGCACCACTACTTAGGTGTATAGAGATAAGGAAAGAGTGTGTGGAATAAAAACGGAGGAGCAGAAAGAAGAGTGAACCAGTTAACAGAATGCGTTCATGAACGTCAATTTCTAAAGGGAAGAGCACATGGGAGGTAAAGAGGATGAGTGAGAAGATGAGGTCACTGATGATCAGCAGCAGGTGCGACAGGAATTGTGGATTTCGTTATGTTTTGTTGTTATTCTTCAGAGAGAGGCAGAGAAAGACAAGACACAACAAAAGAACTCCCATCCACTATTTTCACTCTCCAAATGCCTGGGATAGAAGGTACCAGACCAGGGCTACATCTAGAAGCAAGGAGAGTGATGCAGTCTCCCAGTTGGAAGGCAACGACCCAATTACTAAAGTCAGGTGTGTATTAGCAGAAGCTAGAGCCAGGAGCTGAAACTTGGAGGGAAAAGCCCGGGTAACCTATGTGATATACAAGTATCATAACCATGAAAGTAAATGACCATCTCTGGAGCAATTATTATTATTTGTGTAAGATTGGTTGATTGATTGATTTGAAAGGCAGAATTACACAGAGGGAGAGCCAGAGAGATCTTCCACCTGCTGGTTCACTCCCTGGATGGCCTCAACAATCAGAGGTAGGGCTGGCCAAAGCCCACCAGGAACTTCTTCCAGGTCTCCCACATGCACTCAGCAGCCCATCCTCCACTGTTTTCCAACACACATTAACAGGAGGCTAGATGAGAAGTGGAGCAAACAGCACCAACATGAGATGCTAGAACCACAGACAGTGGTTTTACTGGCTAGAGCAATTTTTTTTTAAACCAACAGCCTGAAAAGCAGAATATATGCAACTCAAGGCTTTTCTCAGATAATTCAAGAAAAGTACAAATTAGCATCTGACTGAATAAATATATATTTGACAGGCAGAGTGTCAGAGATCTTTCACCTACTGGTTCACCTCCCAAATGGCTACAATGGCTGGGGCAGGTCCAGGCTGAAGCCAGGAGCCCAGAACCTCATTTGGGTCTTCCACATGGGGGTTAGGGCCCAAGCACTTGGGCCATTTTTCACTGACTTTCCAGGTGCAGTAGCAGGGAGTTGCATCAGAACCAGAACAGCAAGGACTCAAACCATGCTGCATAATGGTATGCCAGTGTCACAAGCAGCAAGCAGCCTAACCATTACACCGTAATGCCTGCTTGCCTTTAAACTTTTAGGTATGTAATACAGTAATAGTTAAGAGAAAAGAATTATCTGATTGCTGGTGATCCTCTGGCTACTTAAGCAAACTATAATAATAATTCATTCAAAAGTGATGGGTGGAATTAAATATTCAAGTATTATAACACAAAAATCAGTTTCTGAAATGCATCTTCAGGAAAGAAGTATAATAAATATCTTCAGTATTCTACCACAGTGTAACCTATGGACTTTATATCTAATGTTGGGGCCCTTGAGCTATTGAGAACTTTCAGGTAAAGAGCTCTGTCTTGGGCCCGGCGGCGTGGCCTAGCAGCTAAAGTCCTCGTTTTGAACGCACCAGCATCCCATACGGGCACCGGTTCTATCCCAGCAGCTCTGCTTCCCATCCAGCTCCCTGCTTGTGGCCTGGGAAAGCAATCAAGGACGGCCCAAAGCCTTGGGACCCTCCCTGCACCCGTGTGAGAGACCTGGAAGAGCTCCTGGTTCTAGATTGGTTCAGCTCCAGCGGTTGCGCTCACTTGGGGAGTGAATCATCAGACGGAAGATCTCCCTCTCTTTCTCTCCTCCTCTCTGTATATTTGACTTTTCAATAAATAAATAAATCTTTAAAAAAAAAAAAAGAACTCTGTCTTTCTATGGTCCTCTGGACATAGCCACACCTTTCAGATAAAAAGAAAATAAACAAAATTTTTTAAATAAAAATAGTACTGACATAAGTAACAAAAGCTAAGCATTGCAAAATTATTTTACTCAATTCAAAGTTACTCTGAAACTGAGAATCAAGACAATCTGCATAATTATTTTCCTTGACTGTGAATTAAAAATCAAAACAAATAAAAATATTGAAATTCAAACCAGAATGCTTGCACATATCTCACATTTCATGCTTAATTTTGTAATTAACAATTAATTAAAAATAAATAAAATTGAGGTACTATAGAATAAAATTTTCTCAGAAATAAATAAAATTAATTAAAGTAACTAAGTCAATTCACATAGTTCTCTTATTTGAATTATTACAATAAGTTGCTTTCTATTAAAATAAGGTTTTCAAAGGTAAACATTTACAGGCCGTGGGCGATAGTGTAGTGGTTAAAGTCCTCGCCTTGCACGCGCAGGGATCTCATATGGGCGCCAATTCTAATCCTGGTGGCCCCACTTCCCATCCAGCTCCCTGCTTGTGGCCTGGGAAAGCAGTCAAGGATGGCCCAAAGCCTTGGGACCCTGCACCCACATGGAAGAATGGGAAGAGCTTCTGGCTCCTGGATTCAGATTGGCTCAGCTCCAGCCATTGCGGCTGCTTGGGGAGTGAACCATCAGACGGAAGATCTTCCTCTCTTTCCTCCTCTCTGTATATCTGCCTTTCCAATAAAAATAAATAAATCTTTTTTTTTTAAAAAAATGTAAACATTTACAAAGATTTAGCATATAAAATAAAGAAATAGGCACAACCAAAAGATGTAGTAGAAGCTCTTGAGTTTTAAACTAAGAAAAATGTTATCTGATCTTTATTGAAATATCTAATTAGATATAGCCTAATACATGTTGAATACATGCAGAAGTACTATCTCACTTTAAATCTGGAAAGTAAATAAAAAACAACCTTAGTTAAGATAATGTTACATGACTGGTTATGTAGCTGGAATTGACTATTTAAATAATCAAAACTCACAAAATGAATAGATTAAAACGATTATCTAATAAACCAAAAGGCATTTAGAGCCTATCCATGACTACACCATATAAATTATTTTTATAAGTTAATCTGAAAAATCCAATACTTTTCAGTTTATTTTCTTATATTCACATAAAATTCTCTACATTGACTTACCAAGATTTACATCGGGTAGTATCTTATCAAGAAATTGTGTTTCCCCACCATTAGGAGACAGAAAGTCTGCTAAAAGTTGACTATTACTCAGTTCTGGATGTTGCAGAAGTTTCTTAAATGAAAAAAGGGGAAAGAGCAGCTTAGAAATCTAGAAGGATAAGCAAAACTGTAACAGAAAAAATAATGTTAAATTCCCAAGAGCTACTGTATACTTAGAATAATAAAGCAACCACAATTATAGAGAGAACAGCATAGCACAGCTAGTCTCTACTTGGCCTCTATAATCAGACATTCAGGAAGTTTGGCTCTTCTATTTGTTAACTAGGCAACCTCAAAAAATGTTCTAAATTACCCAAGAGTCAGTTTCCTGATCCTAATAACAAGTATAACAAGATTATCTACTTTATACTTCCTTGAAAATTAAATGTCAACTGAAAAGATTTTGTAGAAAACAAAACGTGAGACAGTGAAGTAACTTCAATATACTGTTGTCTGTTCTTGCAACACTATTTTCTAACAAAACAAGCTGACTGTTAAAAGTAAAAATCGGGGCCCAGTATGTAGCTATGAGGCTGAAGTCCTTGCCTTGCACGCCCCAGGATCCCATATGGGCGCCGGTTCTAATCCCGGCAGCCCCTCTTCCCATCCAGCTCCCTGCCTGTGGCCTGGGAAAGCAGTCGAGGACGGCCCAAAGCTTTGGGACCCTGCACCCGCGTGGGAGACCTGGAAGAGGCTCCTGGCTTCTGGCTTCAGATTGGCTCAGCTCCAGCTGTTGCAGCCACTTGGAGAAATGAACCATCGGACAGAAGATGCTCCTCCCTGTCTCTCCTCCTCTCTGAATATCTTACTTTGCAATAAAAATAAAATTAAAAAAAAATTTAAGAAAAGATACAGGTAAATGGGTAAAGCAACAAAATCATAAGACAAAGAATATATTGCCTATAGGAAACTCACTTAGCAGGTATAGACAGTCTAAAAGTGGATGTTTAGAAAAAGTTCTACCATACAAATGGAAATCAAAATAAGCAGGAGTAACTATATTCCTGTCAAAGACTTTAAATCAAAAACTATAAAAAAGAGGTGAGATGGGCCCGGCGGCATGGCCTAGCAGCTAAAATCCTCATCTTGCACGCACCGGGATCCCATATGGGTGACAGTTCTAATCCCAGCCACTCCACTTCCCATCCAGCCCCCTGCTTGTGGCCTGGGAAAGCAGTTAAAGACTGCCCAAAGCCTTGGGACCCTGCACCTGTTTGGGAGACCCGGAAGAAGTTCCTGGCTCCTGGCTTTGGAATGGCTCAGCTCCGGCCATTGCGCTCACCTGGGGAGTGAATCATCGGACGGAAGACCTTCCTCTCTGTCTTTTATTCTCTCTGTATATCTGACTTTTCAATAAAAATAAATAAAATCTTTAAAAAAATAGAGATGAGATATTCTGTATTGATAAAAGAACCAATTCAGCAAGAAGATGAATAGTCATAAACATATATACATTTATGTGTATACACACACACACAGAGATAACACAAGATCACTCAGATGTAAATAACTGGAGAGACAGACTCCAATACAACAATAGTGGGGAATTTCAACATCACATTTCCATCAATGTAGAGATCCTTCAGAAACAAAACCAACAAAGAAGCATGAAAGTTGACTCATAGGGCCCGGCGGCGTGGCCTAGTGGCTAAAATCCTCGCCTTGCACATGCCAGGATCCCATATGGGCGCCGGTTCTAATCCCAGCAGCTCCACTTCCCATCCAGCTCCCTGCTTGTGGCCTGGGAAAGCAGTCGAGGACGGTCCAACGCTTTGGGACCCTGCACCCATGCAGGAGACCAGGAAGCAGTTCCTGGCTCCTGGCTTTGGATCGGTGCAGTTCCAGTCTTTGCCCTCACTTGGGGAGTGAATAATCAGACAGAAGATCTTCCTTCCTCTCTGTCTCTCCTCCTCTCTGTATATCTGACTTTTCAATAAAAATAAAAAATAAATCTTTTTTTTTAAAAAAGAAAGTTGACTCATAATATCGATAAAATGGACTAATAGATATTTACATAATACTTTATACAACAACTGCAAAATTACATATACATTTTTATATAGCAAATGGAACATTTTGTAGGACAGACTATATATATCAGGCCACAAAGTCTCAATTAAAAATTTACAAATGTATAGAAATTAAGCAATATGTTACTGAATACCAATGGACCACTGAGAAAAAAGGAAACCAAGAAAATTTTCATGAAATAAACAAAAAATACAAACGCGACTTAGCAAAACCTGTGACATACATACACCAAAAGCAATAAAGAAATTTATAGCAATAAGTTCTTACATTTAAAAAAATATCTAAAATAGTCAATCTAATAATACAGTTCAAGGATTTAGAAAACCAAGAGAAACCAAGCTCCAAATTAGCAAGAGGCTAGAAAAATAATAAAAAACAGAGCCAAAATAAATGAAATTGAAACTAAACAGGCAACACCAAAGATCAACAAAATAGAAAAAATTTTTTGGGAAAAATAATAACCTTTCTCCAAACCAATTTAAGAAATTCAAACAAATAAAATTATAGATGAAAAAAGAAACATTACAGCCAATACCATGAAAATGGCAAAGAATCACAGGAAAGTAATATGAATTACATATAATAACAAAATGAGTATGTGACCCTGAGTCTATAAAAGTCTGATGTCACTAATAAACTTCGGCTATCTCACCAAGATGGTAGTCCACACGTGTTAATTTCAGGCTCTGTGCACCAAGTCAATCGCTGCAGGACAGCGAACACTGGTGGAAATGTAAATTAGTGCATCAGCTGTGGAAAACAGTGTAAAGATTTCTTTTAAACAAACCAGAAGTGGGAAATTGCCACATAATCCAGTAATCTCACTATTCAGCATATACTCAAAAGACAGGAACTGAAGAATGGAGAGCACAACCAGATGAATGGCCAACTCACCTAGGGCAACAGAAGACTTTGGGAACAGGCCAGACTCACAAGAAGCAGCCAGGCCTGTGAGCACACTGAGGCAGACGGGGACAGCCAACAGGCCTTAGAAAGAATTTCTCACTTCTGATGTAATGAAGCCAACAACCTCTCAGAACAATCAAGGCCCCTCAAGTAATATCCTTGGTGCCTCAAAAGGCCATCCTGCGAGCTAATGTGGTGTGACAGTAGGGAGCTATGCACCTTTCCCTGTCGCACAGCACTCCCCAGGACATAGGAAGTAAGACTGAAGCATTTATCTCATCCACATTCCCCCGCTCCCCCAACCCTCTCCACCCTAATTGCAATCACAGGCCCACATGGGCCTGTAATCCCCTCACCTTTGTAATAAATTTAAAAACAAAAACAAACAAACAAAAATGCAAAAAGCCAAGTGTTTCTTCACTTGTGAATAAGATACTAATAAGTTGGTAACAGGGAAAATGGAGCAAGGGGTAAATAGAAACTATATTACTACATTATTATTTTTGTTTTATAAATTTAAAATTGTTTTAAAGCAAAGTGTTCTGAGAAAATACCAATTATTTTGTTCATATAATGCAATGAGCACACACCGAAAGAATGGAATTCAATTCTAAGTGGTGAATGAGCTTATCTCCGGAAATTAGAAGAATTTCTATAAATGCAAAAGGAAAAAGGAGGAATTATCAAAGTTCAGAAGGTGCCAAATACAGAATTGAACAGAAAACAAACAATAGTCAAAACAATAACTTATGTTCATAGAAATTAATATTTAATCCTTAACGCCAAAAGTCTTTCATTTTTTAAACGTGCTACAAATTAGTCTTAAATAAAGGCATGTTCCCCCTAACAAAATAACACGACAGCGCTGGAGACAGAACCAACCCAGCAATTGCAACCACCAGCTGATCAGGGCAGTGGACTGTGCTGGGCCCTGTACTTGCTAGTACATACAAGAATCTGGTCTGGGAACACCTCAAAGTCTCTTTGAGGATCTCCCCCAATGGAACTGCCAGAGGACTCAGAACACTAACCATGAAAAGACAGAGGATAGAACAAGTCAATCAACCAACTCAGCCATATGTTGGCAGTGAAAAACTGGGCAAATGGACTCTAAGATGGACTATGTCTATCAGTGGATTCTTCAACGACCTCATCGTGCTTGGAATGGCGAGAGTGGCAGCAATTAATAACTGTTGAATTATCAAAACCACTTGAGCAAGACCCTCGGAGCATACCCCATATCCGGGACCTGGGGTGGGTGGGAGACTGGATGGGGCTTCTCCTTTAAAATCCCCTTTACCTCAGATACATGAAGGAAACAATGTGGAGACAATGGTCTTACCCACTTTCCTGTAGCCCTGGAACCTTTTTACCCTAATTAACTACGTAAAGATTGTCAAAAATATAATTTAAAAAATGGAAAAAGAAGAAAAGAAAGATGTGTTTTTGATGAAAATTCATTTTAAAATCCAAATGGAAATCAACTTTAAAAATAAAAGAATTTTTGAACTCTAAATGGATAGATATTTAAGAAAGCAAAGAACATATGGACACAAGAAAAAAAAATCACAGAAAGGTATGATTACCGATGTTCTAAAACCAAATAATGCAATTTATACCTGTAGATATTCCTGAAACTCTTCTCTCTTTGACTTTAAGAATTCATAATTTTTGGGGCCAATGATCCTCTTGGAAGGAAGCTGGGCATCAGGAAACGTGCCTGAAATTATTGCACAATAAGTTATTACCATGCACTGCAATTTTTATAATCTGATTTAAATTTTACTTTGCCAAGTTCAGATACACAACACTTCCTTATAGAAATGAAATAGTACCCTTGAAATAATCTGCACCAAATCAGGGATTAAAATCACAAGTCTGTAATACGAACTCAAGTCTCCCGACTATCCTCTCAACAACTACTCTTCAACGACACAGACCTTTTCTTTTCCTTTCGGTTTTTTGCTTTCTTTTTATAAGCTTGAAAAAGTTATCATGAGACTATTTTGAAATTGGTTGGATTCTGCTGTGCAAAATCTTAATAAAGAAATTTCTAGAGCCAGGATAAGCATTTTAGCCTACTAGTTAAAAACAGTTAAATCCTGCATCCTAGTACCTGAGTTCAATTCCCAGCTCCAGCTCCTGGCTCCATTTTCCTGATAACACAGGCCTTGGAAGCATAAATTATCTCTCAAGGATTGGGTTCCTGCTATCCATGTGGGAGACCTGGATTATGCTCCAAAGTCCCAGCTAGCAAAGTCCATGAAGCTGGAGTGGGCATTTGTATAAGTAATAAGTAGTTGGAAACCTTTTGTTTATCTCTCAAACAATCTGACCTAAAAAAACAAGTTCTCATGAAAAAAAGAAGGTAATATTTTGTCACTATTACATGGGGGAACTTTCCAAGAAAGTTCAAAACAATTAAAGTAGACATTTGTCACAGAAACATGTGTAAATGCATGTGTAGCTTTTCAATGATATTCACTTGCCATGACCTTTTTGAAGACCTCTCATGTACACTTAAAACAAAAAAAAACACAAGCTTTTTAAAACAGGGCTGAATTTGGAAATTTTAACACCAAAAAGTAATGTTGAAAATTCAATCAATTTTTGAATGATCCAATTTTTATTATGAAGCTAAAATATCATCTCTCAACATTAAACAAAAAAAGAAAAGTTCTTAGAGAAAAACAAAACATAGATAGCAGGGGGCTAATACAATGGCTCTGTGGCTAAATCTTCACCTTACACATTTGGGATCCTAAAAGGGCACGGGCTCTTGTCCCACCTGCTCCACTTTCCTTCCAGTCCCCTTCTTATGATGTGGGAATGTAATTGAGGGCAGCCCAAAGTCTTGGGACCCAGAACCTGCATAGGAGACCCAAAAGAGACTCCTGGTTCCTGGCTTTGGATCAGCTCAGCTTCCATCATTGTGGCTACCTGGGGAGTCAAACAGTGGACAGATCTTTCTCTCTGTCTCTCCTTCTTTCTGTAAACTTGCCTTTCCAATAAAAATTAAATTAAGAAAATTGATATGGATGGCAGGCAGTGTGCCAGACTGACAGAAAGTGACAGCTACCCTTTAAATTTTAATTTTTTAAATTTGTAAAGAGGCCAAATTTCATTAGAAAAAAAAAGTTTTTTAAACATGTCTGTTCTTAAAAGATTTATTTATTTTTATTACAAAGTCAGATTTACAGAGAGAGGGAGAGACAGAGAGAAAGATCTTCCATCTGCTGGTTTACTCGCTAAGTGGTTGCAGTGGCCAAAGAGTTAAGCCACTCTTAAGCCAGGATCGAGGAACTTCCTCCAGGTCTTCCACATGAGTGTAGGGTCCCAAGGCTTTGGGCCATCATCCACTGCTTTCCCAGGCCACAAGCAGGGAGCTGGAGCAGTGGAGCAGTCGAGACATGAACTAGTGCTCATATGGGATGCTGGTGCTGCAAGGCAGATTCACCAGTTGAGCCATCACACTGCTCCCTCATAAATATAGTTAACAATAAATTTTAATTTTCTTATAAAAAAAAAGCTGTTATACAAAAACACCAACAAATACAAAGAAAAAGTATATTCCCATTAACAATAAAAGTGTACAGAAGTATCACTAATTTTTTAGTACAATTACTTCAAATTTAAAAAGTCATCTGATAACAGATCTCAAGAATGCTAATGCTGAAACAGAATTTTATATAAAAACAACATACCATGAAATTCTGTTAGTTTTGATTCAAGTACATAGAATTCGAGGTATCTTCTATACACAGACCAGTGTTCAGGCTCATGCCCAACTATAAATTAAAGAAAAACACAGAGTAACAATTTTATGACCAAGTACTAAAAGAATGCAGTTTTCAAAAAGAATAAAAACGTAAAGCTAAAGCAGGCATTGTGGTTAATCAGTTTAAGCCAACCTCCTGAACACCTGAATCTCATAGTAGAGTGCTGGTTCAAATAACTAAAAATTTTACAAAGACAAATAAAAGTCAATGAGTACAAATAAAAATACACATTTAGAAACTACTCCACAGTATCAATAAGTTGTTACTTCTAATACCACATTATTAACATATTTTATTCCACATATTAAAATTATCTATGAAAGGTAAAGTCCCAAAGAAAAAACTTAAAACAAACTTACTAGAATGCCGAGATAAGCATCTAGCAAGACTGACCACCAACTACTGCAAAGCCAAACAGCCTTGCCTCGGACCTGGATAAAGCAAGAGTCTTCCTGTGACTTAGTTAAAATAGGAAAAATAATAGTTATCTCCTTGGGGCAGTCTTCTTTCCCCACTTCTATGTTCTACATTATTGAAATATGTGCAGCTTCTGAGAAAAATCCCAAAACCTAATAGATACTGAGAAATAAATAAGGAGAATTTATTACTGACCTTTACACTATTACTGTTACTTCTCTCAAAACTATCTGCCAATATTTTTACTTTCTTTCCTTCTCCCTCAGGTGGTTCCCTCTTCATGAACTCAGCTGTACTTTTCTGCACACCAAACTTCCCAAACGTACATGGCTTTAATGTACTTATCCTTACAATGACTGTCCTACCCCTCAGTCAAAGGCAGTGGTGGAGATTATTTATGTCACTACAAATGCTCTTTCATTACTGTCTCTGTTACAGTCCACACTGAAACAACAAAAACACACAGCAACATGAAGATAACTAGCTGTGTTCAATCACATTTTCATCAAACATAATTAGCCCACCACTGAAGACGGAAAATGTTATTTCAATTAAAATGGTGTAATACCAGATATTGGATTAATGGACAATCAATTCAATTAACTATACTGCAATTAATTGTTAAAAATTTAATGGCTAAAACCACTTAAAAAGACATAGAAATGCCTTATTATTAGATATGTTTCAGAAATGTATTCAATAAGTGTTAGGTGAATGAACTAACAGTTCACTGATAAAGGGAAAAAAACAAACAAAAAGCCCAGAAAATCCTAGACCTTCATTCATTTTGCTGTTCCGGACACTTACCTTTTATATATAAGTTATATTCAATACTTAGGAATGGCAAAGTAAAATGACAGAAATAGATTCACAATTATCTTCCAAGAAAGGCACTCATGAAACTTCCTACCTGCTCTTCTATCATTTCTTTCGACATCAATACAAAACACGGGAATTCTCTCCTTTTTCTCCTTCCTTTCAGAAGAGGGGTCTTCAAAGAAATCTACATATGGAATGCTAATTTTCCATGCAGCAAGGTTTCGGGGAGTATTCGGTGTGCCCACAGCCTCCACTGGAGAATCATCTTCCATTACAACAATGCCTTCTTCAATCTAGGAACAAAACAAGACTCATTTAGTATTTCCTGTTCCATTGGAAATGAAAGGCAGAGCTGGAAATACGCCCATAAAAATTGCTCATCTTTAGGACTTTCGAAATTATGTGATACTGAACATTCTACTGAAAAAGTGGACAAGAAATTGAATCCAGTAAGTTATTACCATTAACTCTAGAATTTGTTACATCATTCATACACAAAAATAAAATTTTAAGAGAATTGACCCTTCAGAGACTATGAAAAAATTAAAAGGGCACACACTGCCCAACTGAGACACTGGGTCTTGGCAAAGGAGAGCCAGACAAACTCACTATACCACAACTGCAAACGTTTCACTATTGCTAATAAATACTTCTCGTACACAGGGGAAATAATAGCTCCTAAATACAAACAGCAATTTAAATTTTAATATTCAACATAAAAACCAATACAGGGAAATGGAACAATTGAGTTTATTTCAAATTTTACCTTTACTTACATGTTCAAAATACTGGGTATGACACAAACTATCATAAAGTATTTCTATTTCTTTGGGATATAATTTATTATTGTTAATACTATATATGAATATTAAAAATACTTTTTCAGAAACAGAAAATATCTCAAAGAAGGTATACAGTCAGAATTTTCCATACTGGGCCTGGTACCATGCTCAATGGCTAGATCTTTGCCTTGCATGAGCCAGGATCCCTTATGGGAGCTTTATGTGTCCTGACTGCTCCACTTCCCATCCAGCTCCCTGTTTGTGGCCTGGGAAAGCAGTCAAGGATGGCCCAAGGGATCAGGACCCTGCACCTGTTTGGGAAACCTAGAAGAAGCTCCTGACTCGGGGCTTCAGATTGGCTCGGCTCCAGCCATTTTGGCCACATAAGGAGTGAACCAGCAGATATAAAATTTTTTCTCTGTATCTCCTTATCACTGTCTTTCCAATAAAAACTAAAAACTTTTTTTAACAAACTTCAGAGTTTGTAGAATCTGAATACAGAAATATCCAGAAATCAAACAATAAAATGAATATTTAAACATATGATTATTACATACTTTGAAAGGAGAAAAAAAAACTTATGAATCAGAAATAACAGGAGGGCTTTAAAAAGTTCACGAAAAACACACATTAAGAAGTAAGGTACTAATTAGGAAACAGTCTGAGTTTCATTTTCCCACAAACTTTTTTGATGTACCTCTATGTAATGAAGAAAAAATCTAATTCTTTAAACTGAAAGAGAACCTTTGAAGCAGGCACATAAAACTCTGATCACCTACATATCTTTCAATCATATTAAAGAGGGCAAAATATTTTTGAAAAAAGACACAGTCATCCTGAGCAGTTTTTGTTAAAGCAATGAATCAAAGGTTGTGACATTTAAGAGAATTCAAAAAGCCTAGTTAGAGAAAGCAGTAATCAGGAAAATCCATCCAGAATTTTAGCACCTTTTTGTCACTCTCCATTCTTTCTCTCGCAAGTAGCTTACATATCCCCTCTGAGAAAATTATTTTCCTCTCGTACAAAGCCCTGTTGATTTTTTTTCTGTCCTTGTCCTGTACTGGTTTTCCACTGTCCCTTATAAGATAAAATTGCTAGTGATCTTAGGAGGCCTTCTTAACACTTTGCTGAAAACAACTTCAGCCAAAAAAAAAAAAAAAAAAAAGAAAATCAGAAACCATCAAAACAGATCATAGATGGTGGGCTTTGCTTTTTTATGTGGTAAGTTATCTCCATATAAGCTTGTACAAAAGCAGAGAGAAGGTGCGTGTGATGGTACAGTAAGGTCCCTGCTTGGGACTCAGGCATTCCATATCCAAGTCTGAGTCTTAACTACTGCACACTCCACACTGAGCTTCCTGCTAACACGCTTGGGATACAGCAGACGATGGCTAGATTCCTTCTACCCAAATGGCATTCCCAGATGGAGTTCCTGCCTCCTGATTTCAGCCCAGCCCAGTTCCAGCCATTGTAGTCATATGGGAACTGAACCAGAAGAGCATTCTCTTTCTCTCTCCCCTCAGTCTCTCTGCTTTTCAAGTAAATAAACGAAAGAATGAATGAAAGAATAAATGGAAGGGAGGAAAGAGGGAATGAAGGAAGGAAGGGAGAGAAAGACGGACGGACAGAAGGAAGGAAGAAAAAAGGGAGGAAGGAAGGAAGGAAAAAAGGAAGGAAGGAAGGAAAGAAGGAAGGAAGGAAGGAGAAAGGAAAAGAGGAAAAGGACAAAGCAAGTGTGAGGGAGACATCTTTTCTATAGCTCAGAATTTGAGGTTCCAGGTAGCATTTTTCCACGGATATTACAGTGAATTTTTATAAACAAATCTGGCTTTTGAAGAGGGAAAGTATATCATAAGCTAAGATAATTTATTTAGCAAACTAAATAAAAAAACTAGCTAAGAAAAAAAAATAGAACATCCCCAAATAAAAAGCAGCCCCTTAAAATCAACCTAAGAAACAAACAAGCAAAGCAAAATTCTTAGCAACATACATATTATTTGCTTAATTCCCCTCATAATACCTTATATAATGTAAATGGAATTTCTTTCACAGGTGTGGACACAAATTTACAATAAAACTAAGCCACTTGCCCATAATCACACACCAAGCAGGCATTACTTCTAAACAATTACATTAAGGTTTCTAAGAGATAATGTCTCCCAGCTTGGAATCACAAACCACTTTATCCCCTGGAGGCAGATTCTTTTTTCTCTTAACTTCCAAATAAGACATCTGAGCTGATCTTAAGCCAGGAGCCAGGAGTCTCTTCCGGGTCCCACGCAGATGCAGGGTCCCAAGGCTTTGGGCCATCCTGGACTGTTTTCCCAGGCCACAAGTGGGGCTGGATGGGAATGGGGATTAGAACCAGTGCCCATATGGGATCCCCAGCACATGCAAGGCAAGGACTTAAGCCAGTAGACTACCAAGCCAAGTCCTAGATCTTGTTAAAACAGAAACTGTGTCTAATTTGTGGACTGAGATTCTGCATTTATTTACTTATTTATTTATAAAGATTCATTCATATTTTTGAAAGTCAGAGTTAACAGAGATTTTTCCATTTACTGGTTCACTCCCCAGATGATCACATTGACTGGGGTTGGACCAGGCCAATGCTAGGAACCAGGAGCTTCTTTCAGGTCTCTCACGTAAGCGACAGGGACACCCAAGGACCCAAACACCTGGACCATCTTTTGCCACTTCTCTGAGGCCTTTAGCAGGGAACCCTTTAAGAAATAAAGTGGCCAGGACTAGACCTGGTTCCCATGTAAGATGCCAGTATCCGAGGTGGTAGTTTTACCTGCTAACCACAAGACTGGCTTCCACACCCTAGTTTAAAACAAACTCAGAGATGATGATGCTGACACTGCTAGTTCACAGACACTTTAGGCAGCAAAGTATGAGGGTCTTTATTACCAATTGTGTGGACCTGGGGCATGTGGCTAGAAAGAGATAACACCAAGATAGGGGGTAAAAGCCTAAGCCAAAAGTTTCACTTTTTCACTACTAGAAGTATCTCAGCTTAACATAAATCATTCTCTTTAATAAGCAAATCTTGGTATCCTATAAGCTTAAAAATCAGATTAGTGTCATGAAACTTAAGACTAATGAAAGAATGAGAAATAGAAAGTCAGTCTGCAGCCAGAAGATTAAGGACAAAGAAAAGAAATGAATATATCTCGTTTTTTAAGCTATTGTAAATCTGAACACATCAAACTGGAGAATTTTTACTTACAAAGTCATCTTCACCTTCAGCTAAACCGTAATTAGGCAACATAGCTCCCTCCATTGTGGTACTCTTGAATACTCCTTTAATTTTGCTACCTATTCTGCTGATGCCAAATGATTCTCCTCTTTTCTGCGTGCTCCTAAATATTAAAAAAACAGTATGTAGCCAATTATCACAGCAGTCTAGTTTACTATAAACAATAATGAACAAAAAATGAAAGTAAAGCAAGCACAACTTAGGGAGTTTTCAGGCACAGATTAAGTCAATATCTCAGCAGCTAAAGTAACAGAGTACTTAAAGTCTAAATTTGAGAGATGAGGGCACACACTTGGGTGTAGCGGGTAAAGCCACCACCCACAACACCTGCATCCCATATGGGTGCTAGCTCAAATCCTGGCTGCTCCACTTGCAATTTCACTTTTTCTCCTCAAGTGCCTGGGAAAGCAGCATAAGATGGCCCAGTGCTGGGGCCCCTGCACCCACATAGGAGACCAGGATGAAGCTCATGTGCCCTGGCTTTGGCATGGCCCACCCCTGGCCATTACAGCCATTTCTGAAGTAAACTAGCAAATAGACTCTGTCTGTATGTGTGTGTGTGTGTGAGTGTGTTTATCCAATTCCAACCTCAAAATAAGTAAATAAGCCTTTTTTTAAAAGACTGATGCATGAGTAAATAAGATAATATTAATAAACATTTGAAATTTACTTCAAAACACTGACTGAAGTAAAAACGTTTGAAAATGAGAGCACCCTTGTGGTCTACAGTTTTCATTATTATGCATACTGAAACAATTGTGTTAAAAGTCTTGTTCAAAACAGAAAATTCATTTAGAATCAGTGTAATGCTAATATAACAATACAATGGGGGAAAGTACTTTCCCAGTACTTCACTTTCAGATGGAACTTAAGGAATAATTCTTTGTCCTCTATAATTAACAAGTGGTTCAGGAAATCATGTAAGTACTCAAGAGAAATGAGGTAGAAAAGGCACTTAAGTTCAAAGTAATAGAAAGAAATGGTAAAATGTCAAAGGTTAGCAATGAGATTAAGGATAAGAATCAGCAGTGGGAATAAGGATAAAGCAAACAAAGCATAAAACAAGGGCCCGTTATGCTATGGCTTTTGCCTTTTTTTTTTTCAAAATTAAACTTTTAAAAACAAAAAGCAACAACAGAAAAGCTAAGAGCAGTAGCAGAAAAAAAATTCTTTAGTAGAATCTACTTCCCCATGGTTTAAGCAAATAAAACTTTTATTCAATTTAAATTTCATGCCCTATATTATTATTCTTATAGAAGAAATCCATATAAAACTAACTACTAAAATTAAAGAAAACTTGCTTCAAAAGCTTAATAGACAATTATTACTGTTTCGATCGAAATTTGTTACCTACTAAAACAATGTGACAGCTACAGAAATAAAAGTAAACTGATCAAATTTCAAATACGATCTTATTTTAACATGTTTCAGAAACAAATCAAATTTACATTAAAACTGTCAAAACACTAATAGTAAGTAGTAAGGGTAAACCAGCTCATTTTATCTGAAAAAGAAAACATTTAGTAATTTTTGTAATTCAGAACTGTAGACATAGTTCTGACATAAAGTTTCCAAAGACAAAAAGGAAATTTTTGACAAAATATCATGAAAACTTCTAAAATCTAGAGATTCTAAAACAGTTAGTTTCTGAACTATGACATGCTTTTTCAGTATCTTACATGCAATGTCTGGAAAGAGAAACAGTATTCTTGCTTAAAGCAAGAAAATCCCTTAAAATTTTTCTAAAGGTAATTTACACAAAATCAACAAAACAGGAGAACATCCTTGAAAAGTAAAACAATGGCAAAATAAATAATGAAAACATCTTCAAAGAATTAGGCTATTTATGATTGGCTATTTACAAATTTGGCTATTTATAAATAGGCTATTTATGATGACACATTATACTATTTCAAATTGAGATATCTAGAGTCAAAACAGAGATAGATTTTAAAAGGCTACTCTAGGTAACATATAAAGATAGCTACAGTTTTAGCTGTACTTAGCTTGTTTGGCTATACTTTCTACACTTTAATCATTAATTTATACTGAAAAGAGTGACATGCTTGAGACTTACCGAAAGTCATCCAAACTTAGGCTACCTCTGCAGTGACAGATATGTGAAATTATATAAGAGAGGAGAGAGACAAAGCCCAGATATTAAAAATGATACATTTATTCTGTACATTTACAGAGGTGATGTCTGAGTGCATTTTGTACATATAAACTATAAGAACAAATTAAGACAAATTATCCAGTTTATAAGTGCATAAAGCTTCTCCCTTGGTCTCTTTAAAAAATTAAATGCAAGCATAGTTTCTAGCCAGAAACTAAGGAAATGATGAAAACTTATACTTTTACAGCCAGTAAGTTTTTTCTTGGTAAGGGGGAGAACTAATGAGTACCTGTGAATAACTATGGACTGAAGTTAAACACGTATTTTCTAGTATCCAATAAATGAATCAAGTACTAATATTTATT
The DNA here is from genome assembly GCF_017591425.1 of Ochotona curzoniae. Classification (NCBI taxonomy): domain Eukaryota; kingdom Metazoa; phylum Chordata; class Mammalia; order Lagomorpha; family Ochotonidae; genus Ochotona; species Ochotona curzoniae. The sequence continues at coordinate 37,857,837 of NW_024466004.1, forward strand.
AAATATGAGACTAACAACAAAGCAACAGATATGTTGTTCTAAAAGAATTTCACGCGTCTTCAGCTTACTATAGGTGTTTCAGTCCCATAACTCATTAGTGAAATGCAAATAACAATAAAACCCATAATCACCCAGTAAAACAGTTAACAAAGATAGTCTATAATAGAATGACTAGTACCAAATAGCTCAAAAATAAAAGATAAACATGGTAAAATACACCTACCTATTGAATTTCGAATTGCGTGTTGGTGATTCTGCACCTCTCAAAAGTTGTCTGAAATACTTCAATGTAACAAATAGTATTGATTTATTACATTAATAGGCATTGAAAATGCTTATCTTATTATTTTCTAATTTACATTTAAATTTAAAAAGCCATTTAAATCTATAACAACTGTCAAGCAGAGCAAGAAGTAACACATCACAATGAAAATATTCACACCACCTGATTTCCATTGGTCTGTAGCATGCAAACATAAATCAGTTTTCTGTATGTAGAAAAGCCATTCAGTCAAATAGCAAAATCAGGCAGACCATTTTGGTTCGAATCTACATTTGTCACATTAACACATATGGTTTTAGAATCAAAATACTAAGCATTCTTCTTATAATTAACTTCTAGTCTCTAATAACTTTCATAATCTTATTCTATTTTTCAATTTGAATCATTCATCTAATAATCACAGCTGCTATATAACTTTTTTGTAAAAAATTTCTGAGACAAGGTCAATATTTTCACTTACCTCATCACTGTGGCAAAACATAGGGGTAAATACATTCTCCAGTAGAGAAAGAACATGCTCATATGCTTCAAAAAGACATCTCATAGTTTGAAGTTTCACTACATCTATGTATGGGCCTTCAGCAACTAATAAAAAAAGAATTACATTGCAGAATTGTGCATGAATAACTTAAACACATTATATATTTCTTTAAAATGCATGGTTGTAATACAGCACATAGCCCTAAAATGATATTTCACAGAAAGTCCACTGTAAATAATCATATTGGAATGAGAAATTGGAATCATGTCTTAGTTCCCAAAAACATTAGCCATGTGAAATGTAAGCTTTCATCTTAACAGCTGCTTATATCCCTCACAGCTATTATAATAATAACCAGAAGATGTATGACAATTGTAAAAACTGTAAAACAGTTACAAAATTCATTGACTTACTTCTTTGAATCTCTTCTACAATGAAGGGATCAAACCTAATTTTGTCAATACTTTCATCCAAACAATATGTTTTATAAATTTTCTGCAACTCTTCATGAAGAGATAGCATTTCATCATTTGATAATTCTGGTCGCAAAATTCTATCATTAAATTCCTCTACAAAGAAAAGAACAACAATGAATTATTTATCTCTCTCTATCCTTCTGGAAGTCTGTCTTTCAAATAAAAATAAATCCTTTTTTTAAGATTTTTTTTTTTTTTTTGGAAAGGCAGATCTACAGAAAGGAAATACAGACAGAAAGATCCTCCATCCACTGGTTCACTCCAACTGGTTGCAACAGAGTTGAGCTGATCCAAAGCCAGGAGCCAGGAGCCTCTTCCACTCTCCCAGGTGGTTGCAGATTCCCAAAGCTTTAGACTATCCTCCACTGCTTTCCCAGGCCACAAGCAGGGAAATGGATGGGAAGAGCATCACCCACGATATGAACTGGCCCCCATATGGGGCAGCAGCATATACATGGTAAGGATTTAGTCACTAGGCCATCACACCAAGCCAGAAAACAAATCTTTTTAAGAAACGCATTACTTAAACATAATGCTCTTCATGAAAATTTCATATTGCTATTTGATCTGCAACCAAGAACAGAAACAGCAATCACAAATGATTGGGTTGATCAATTTAAGTTTTTGAAAGATTTAAGTAAGAGAAAAATAGAGCTGGTGCTATGATGCACAAGGTTAAGCCACCTTCCTCAACACTGGCATCCCTCATCAGAGTGTCATTTCAAGTTCAATTGCTCCAGTTGCTCTGCTTTTAGTCTAATTCTCTGTTTATGTGCCTGGAAAAGCAGCAAAAGATGGTCCAAGTCCCTGGGTCCCTATCAACCACATGAAAAACTTGAATCATGCTCTAGGCTCTAGGCTCCTGGCTTCAACTTGCACAACTATAGTTCTTCCAGCCATTTCAGTGTTGAAACAGTAAATGGACGATCTCCCTCACTGCCACTCTGCCTTGCAAGTAAATAAATAATTCTTTTAACAAAAGGAAAATAAAATGGGGCCGGCACGTTAGTTCAACTGGCTAATTCTCTACTTCCAAGCACTGGCATCCCATTTGGGAGCCAGGTCATATCCCAGCTGCTCTAATTCCCATCTAGCTCCCTGCTTGTGGCCTGAGAAAATAGCAGAGGATAGTCTAGGGCCTTGGAACCCTGTACTTGTGGGACAGCCAGAAGAAGCTCCTGGTTTCAAATCAGCTCAACTCCAGGCATTATGACCATTTGGGCAGTGAACCAGTGAATGGAATCCCTCTCTGTTTCTCCTTCTCTCTGTAAATCTGACCTTCCAATAAAAATAAATTAAATATTATTTTTTTAAAAACAACAAAAAAAAATATCTTTAAAAAAAAACAGGCCTGGATAGATAGCATAGCAGTTAAAGTCCTTGTCTTGAACACGCCAGGATCCCATATGGGTGCCGGTTCTAAACCCTGGCAGCCCTGCTTCCCTTCCAGCTCCCTGCCTGTGGCCTGTGAAAGCAGTCGAGGACGGCCCAATGCCTTGGGACCCTGCACCTGCGTGGGAGACCCGGAAGAAGCTCCTGGCTCCTGGCTTCACATTGTGTCAGCTCCAGCCATTGCGGCCACTTGAGGAGTGAACCATCGGATGGAAGATCTTCCTCTCTGTCTCTCCTTCTCTCTGTATATCCACCTTTCCAATCAAAATAAATAAAATCTAAAAGAAAAGAAGAAAAGAAACAAATATATCCATGCAATGGAATACTACTCAGCAATGAGTTGACTGCTGATCTACAACACAGATAATTCCCTAGGCACAAGAGTGTATTACTACATGATTCCATGTCCACGAAGACCATTTGTCATAAGTTGTTATAATGCTTCCACCCAAAAGAGAAAAATTTAATTTGATTCTTTAATCAAAATAATCCATGACAACTACTGCCAAAGCACTACTAATGTGGACTACTGGATGAGTCTTATCTTCATTACAGTGAAACTGTAGCAGTTATTTTCTGCAATTAGGATTTTTTAAGATTTATTTTCATTTGAAAGGCAGATATAGAAAGAGAGACAGGGAAAGAAGAGAGAAGGTGGGAGAGAAAGAAAGAGGGAAAGAAAAAGAGACATTTCTCATCTGCTGGCTCAGTTTCCAAATGGCTAAGACAACTGGAACTAGACCAGGCCTAAGCCAGAAGCCAGAAACTCTATTCAGGTCTCAACAAGGATGCAGAGACTCAGATCCTTGAGTCGGTCGCCACTGTCGTTTCAGGCACATTAGAAGGAAGCCAGGTTGGAAACAGAGCAGCTAAGACTTGAACCAGTATTTATGAGAGGCTGGCATTACAGACAATGACCTAATCTGTTGCAGCAAAACACCAGTCCCTAGTACTACGATTCTAACTGAAGTCAGTAATGGATTATGTCCCAACCTGGAAACAACTGAATACTTGAAAGTAAGTTGCAGGTGCTACTAGAATTTTTAGCAAATACAGGCTGGTGTGATAGCTCAACTGGCTAATCCTCAGCCTCACAGCACCAGCATCATATACAGCTGTTAGTTCGTGTCCCAGTTGCTCTACTCCCAATCGAGCTCCCTGTTGATGGCTTGAGAACGCAGAAGAGGATAGCCAAAGTCTTGGGACCCTGCACCCATGTAGGAAAACTGGAAGAAGCCCCTGGTTTTGTGGCTTCAAATTGGCTCAGCTCCCGCCATTGCAGCCACTTGGGGAGTGAACCAGTGGATTAAAGACCTTTTTCTCTCTCTCCTTTTCTTTCTGTGTTTCCAACAGAAATAAAACAAATATTTTAAAGAAGACATTTTAACAAATAAAATTCAGTAATGTAATAAAAAATGATTTTCCAACATCAGATCTGATCTAAAGATTGAAACACAAAAAGGGTTCTTAAAAGACTATACTAAAATACACAGAGAAGCCTCACCCACAGTTAGACAAAACTGCAATACATGTACTGCTCCTTCTTGCTTCAGAAAGTTCATGAAACGAAATAAAAGATCTTGTTGTTCTCTGATTTGCTTCAATTCTAACTTCAGTACCTTGACACAATATGGAAGGAAAAGTAAGTTAATATTATATAACTATAGTGTAAAGTTAAATCAAAAATATTATTGCTAAGAATACTTACAGATGTTTTTTTATTTCTAGGTTCTGCAAATTTCTGCAAGAATGGAACTAAAGGAGAAGCCGGTTCAGTAGCTGTCTCAGGCTTAAAAAAAATTAAAATACTCACTTGATTTGTCATACAGAGCAAAATTAAACCTGAATTTTTTTGTTTAGGCTCAATACTTACTGGACTGTCATCTATGAAGATGATAAGCAAATGATTCACAGTATCCTAGAGGAAAATAAACACAGTTCAAAAAACTTACATCATTAGGGAGGGGGCATACTCTGAACAAAATCAGCCATTGATTACACACAAAAAAAAAAAACCTGGGGTGGGCCTCATGGTGCTGTGAACTAAATCTCTGCTTGGGATACACATCTTGTGCAACTGTGCCTGGTTTGAGTACTGGCTATTCCGGTTTCTGAGCCAGCCTCCTGCTAATGCACCAGGGAGAGAGCAGCTGAGGAGACCCAGAGGGTGCTCCTAGCTTAGCCTGGCACAGCCATGGCTGCTGTAGTATTGGGAAGTGAACCAGTAGATGGACGATCTCTCTCCTTCTCTATAAATCTGCCTTGAAATAAATACAGTGGCCCGGTGGTGTGGCCTAGAGGCTAAAGTCCTCACCTTGAAAGTGCCAGGATCCCATATGGGCACCGGTTTTAATCCTGGTGGCCCCGCTTCCCATCCAACTCCCTGCCTGTGGCCTGGGAGAGCAGTTAAGGACAGCCCAAAGCCTTGGGACCCTGCACCCACATGGGAGACCCGGAAGAGGTTCCTGGTTCCCGGCTTCAGATGGGCGCAGCACCGGCTGTTGCACTCACTTGGGGAGTGAATCATCAGACAGAAGATCTTTCTCTCTGTCTCTCCTCCTCTCTGTATATTTGACTTTGCAATGAAAATAAATAAATCATTAAAAATAAATCAATAAATACATTTTATTTTTTAAAATTACATTATTGTATTCTGCTTACAATTTGCAGAATTATGAAAGTTTCTTGGAAAAATGAAGAAATAAATGGAATACTAACAAAACACAAAAATGTATATATTGTAGAATTTTAAATGTCTAAAATTCATGATTTTAGCCTTTTTGAAAATACACCAGAAAAACAAAAAACTTTTATTTTGGCATTAAAGATATTTATAAGCTGGGGCTGGTACTGAGCTATAGCCGGCTAAGTCTCCGTGGTGCTGGCATTCCATATGCTCATACGGGCACTGGCTGGAGTTCTGGCTGCTTCTGACCAAGATCCCTGCTAATATGCATGGAAAAACAACAGAAGACAGCCCAGAAGTGTTTGGACTTCTGGCTTCAGAAAAATCCATCTTTGGCTACTGCAGCCACCTGGGGAGTGAACCAGCAATGGAAGATCTCTGTCCTTTTATCTCTGTAACTCTGCCTTTAAAACAAAAACAAATAAACCTTCTAAAAAAGGTAAATTATCCTTGTTTCTTCAAATCTTTTTTTTTTTTAGTAAGGTATCTAGAGTAGTCAAATTCATAAAGACATGAAGTGGAGTGGCTAGAGCGAAGGAGTTATTCAGTGGTGAAAAGTTACAGCTTCATAAGACCAACTTGTAAAGATGGGTGTTGGTAATGACTGCACAATAATATGAATGCCTTTAATTTCACTCAGTTGTACATAAAAAAGCATTTAAGATGGTTAATTTTTATTTGCAGTGTATTTTACCATAACTAAAATAAAAAATTTTTAAAACTCTTACTGGATCAGCAAGGAAATCCAAAGAAGGAAGGAACACAGAACCAGACAGGATCTCTCTTACAAGTAAAGTCAGAGATCTGGAAAAATAAATAAATAATAATGATAAATAAATAAATAAATATAAAATATAGCAATTCATATTAGTTCTTAACAATGAAACACAAATGAATTACCTAAGCATCCAGTGAAAACGCAGATTGTAGAGGTGGGCATTTGGCCTATAAATAAGGTACCCAAATCCCACACTGAAGTGCCTGGGTTTACTACCTGGCTCTAGCTCCTGAGTCCAGGTCCAGGTCCAGATTTCTGCTATTACACACACTGGGAGGCAGCAGTGATGACTCAAATAATTGGGTCACTACAAGCACTTCCAATTTAGCTCCCTGCTAATGTGCTTGAGAGAGCAGCAGATGGTCCTGGTCCTTGGGCCTCTGCACCCAAATGGGAGACTGGGAAAAAGCTCCAGGCTCCTAGCTTTAGACAGGCCCAGCTGCAGCCACTGTGGCCATGTATGGAGCTAATCAGTGGATAAAAGTGTATTTGTTTCTCCCTCTCTCTTCCCGCTAATCTAAATTTCCCTTTTCCAATAAATAAATAAATCTTTAAACAAAAATAAACTATTATGATCTTAAACATGAAAAGGGGAGAGGGGCTGGTGCAAAACTCAGTGGCTAAATCCTCACCTTGCATGCGCCAGGATCCCATATTAGCACTGGTTTATGTCCCAGCTACTCCACTTCCCATGAACTCCCTGCTTCTGGCCTGGGAAAGTAAGAGAGGATGGCCCAAAGGCTGGAGACCCTGCACCCACTTGGGAGGACCCAGGAGAAGGCTCCTGGCTTCAGATGAGTTTAGCCCTGGCTGTTGCAACCATCTGGGGAACAAACCAGCAGATGAAAGATCTTTTTCTCAGTCTCTCCTTCAATCTGTATATCATACTTTCCAGAAAAATTAATAATCTTTTAAAAAGAGGGGGGGTTCTTCCAGTTTTTCTAAAATTTCAATCAGTTTTCAAGAAAAAAAAACTCCTAAAACTCCTAAATAGGGTAATACACTATGAATACTTGGCATTTTATGACATTTTATGAATACTTAGCATTTTAAGACATGCTAAAATTTTTTTCATAGCACAGGTTAAGCTCAAGCTTTAGTGTACTATTAGAATCATGAATAGCAATATACAAATGTTACTATGATATTTGCTAATCTACTTATACCTGCACTCTGTTGCTTTAGGAGGCAAAATATAAGGAAAAAGCAATTCAGTGAGCTTCCTTAAATACTGTAGTTCATCTCTTCGACTTCTCAAAGCCATATGAAGTTCTGGACCATATTCTTCCAAAGCAGCTTGTTGTAAAAACTCTGTATTTTTTACTGTAATTACAGATTAAAATTAAATATTGAAACCATTTGAGCAACATTAAATAACTTCAGTCATTTGTACAAGCAAACAGAAGACCCTACTTTAAATCCCTGCTCTTTCTCAATTTAGGAAAACATCTCAGAAATAGGATATAAAGAAATAAATTCCTCTTTGCAAAGAGTTTATTTCCCAGAAAACTGATAAACAAACCTTTTTCCTTTTGGCAAACAAGAACTTAAACTCATCAGCTATATAAAATAACAGCAAACAATAATTTTTGAAAGTGAAAAAAATCTATAGAAAACATCTAGCACACACAACTTTAGTTAACAAATGTTGTATCTTGGGCTATGCAAAAAACAACCAAAATTTCTCTACTCAAAATTCTTAAACACATATGCATTCATATCCATATCCAACTAACTTCACAGCAGTTATAGAAACTGGCTTCCCTGGCTAAGTTCTGCATCTTTTGCAAAAAGAATAGGAGAAAAGACATAGCTGACAAAGAAAATCCAAAGACAAAGAAACCCACCCAGATAGACTTCTTCAAAAATATCAAGCAATAAAAAGCTGTATTAACACAACATGTTTTTTGAAAAGGCCAATGACCAAACTAAGATACTAAGCTCAAAAATAATAGCTTTCGGACCCAGCATAGTTGCCTACTGGCTTATGCCCTCGCCTTGCATGTGCCAGGATCACATATCAGCATTGGTTCATGTCACAGCTGCTCCACTTTACATCCAGCTCCCTGCTTGCGGCCTGGAAAAGCAGGCAAGGACAGCCAAAGCCTTGAGACCCTGCACCCATGTGGAAGACCTGGAAGAAGCCCCTGGTTTTGGATCAGCTAGCTCTGGCCATTGCAACCACTTAGAGAGCAAACCAGCAGATGGAAGATCTTTCTTTCTGTCTATCCTACTCTCTGTAAATCTGACTTTCCAATAAAAATAAATAAATCTTAATAATAATAATAATAATAATAATAATAATAATAGCATTCATTTACTTTTTAAAACCTCAAAAAACTAAGTGGAAATACAAATCATATTTTCCCCTTTCTACTGTCTGTGAATTTTAAAATCAAGAGTCTGTGTAGGGAACCTTAACCTAAATTTAACAGTTCTGAGTATTTACGTATTTGATTTTAAAGATATAATCTATTTGAAAGGCAGAATTACAGAGAGTGAAGGACAGAATGATCTTGCTTCTTCTGGTGGATTCCCCAAATGGCCACAACAGTCAGTGCTAGACCAAGCCAAAGCCAGGAGTCAGGAACTTCATCCAGGTCTATCATGTGAATACAGGGTCCCAAGTACTTGGGCCAACTTAGGCTGCTTTCCCAGACACACAAGAAGGGAGCTGGGACAAAAGTGGAGCAGCCAGGACTTGAATCGGCACCCATATGGAATTCCAATATGGCAAATGGCAGCTATTCCCACCATGACACAACAGCAGTCCGTGTGATAGTGTGAGTGCTAAGAAAGTACCTGAAGGCATACGTGGGATACTAGAGCAATAATGACAAAGAAGGATAATTGTTAGAGGAAATGTATTCAAACTCACCTGTCAACCTTCTTTTTGTTCCAAGAATGTGAGGTATGGGTGTTCTACAAATATCATGAGCATGAGACTTACAGACTGAGGAGCTGGTATTGTGGTACAGCAGGTAAAGGTTCCACCTACAATGCCAGCATCCCATATAGGCACTGACTGAGTTGGGGCTGCTCCACTTGCTGTTAATGAGTGTAGAAAAGCAATAAAAGATTGTCCCAGTACTTGGGCCACTGCCATCCATGTGGGAGACCAGGAAGAAAATACTGCTCCTGGCTTTGGAAGTCAGGCTCATTTCCAGCCACTGTAAACATCTGGGTGGTGAGCCAGAGGATGGAAGATCTCTGTCTCTCCCTGTCTTTCTGTAATTCTGCCTTTCAAATAAACAAATCTTTAAAAATAAATAACAATATAAGAACACTGCAGGTCATCCTTGGCCATCAGTGTCAGCAGGAACCAATCAAAGCTCTGCTTCCTTCCCCTCAGCAGATGCAGGAAAGACCCTCTCCTACAATAAAAACTGGTGACAGTAAAGTGGAATCCCACCCCTCCAGCCTAAGCCAGGTCTCAGGAATATAACTCACTGGTATGTCACATTTGTTATGGCATGAAAGTTTGTAAATGTTCCAAACCAAAAGAAATCAAGAAGAAATATAATGTCTTTCCTGCCTCACTGCAGACCAAAGTTCGTCATTTCAGAAGGCAGGAAATCTTGGTTGGGGATGTGGGTGTGACTATAACTTGATCATTTCAAGCAGTTTGTGGGAATGCTTCCTGAAAAAGATAGCTACTATAGTTTTTATGATGCCAGCTTTGTAACAAGGAATTCAGAGAACGTGTTTTGTTTTGTTTTGTTTTGTTTTGTTATGTTTTGTTTTGTGGGGGCAGGAGTTCAGAGGGGAGGCAACACCAGGATTATCACTTCTAAAAAGCAAAATGATCCACTCAAGCTCCAAGGATGCAATCAAAAAGAAATTACAAGAGATAAAATATGGGTGTAAATAGGCTAGAAGGCCTCAACCAGGCTTGTACCATAGACAAGCTGGCCAGATACTCAATGTAGCTCTTGAAGGACATTCTGTGTAGATCATCATTGAGTGAACCAAATTGAAAGCTTCCATGTATAATGTTATATTCTTTTTTTTTTAAAGATTTATTTTTATTATTTTTTCATTGGAAAGGCAGATATACGGAGAGGAGAGACAGAGAGGAAGATCTTCCGTCCGATGATTCACTCCCCACGTGAGCGCAACGGGCCGATACTATGCCAATCCGAAGCCAGGAGCCTCTTCTGGGTCTCCCACGTGGGTGCAGGTTCCCAAGGCTTTGGGCCGTCCTCGACTGCTTTCCCAGGCCACAGGCAGGGAGCTGGAAGGGAAGCAAGGCTGCCGGGATTAGAACCGGCGCCCATATGGGATCCTGGGCGTGCTAGGTGAGGACCTTAACCACTTGCGCCACCGCGCGGGCCCTATATTCTTGTTATATATCTATAGTAAATATATTTAGGCCAGAGTTTTGCTGAGAGCTGTCTTACAGTTTTTTATAGTAACTACAGATCTGCAAAATTAATGAAAATAAAAATTAGAAGACTAAGCTGGTCTTTACAGTAAACTAAGTATAGCTCTGCAAAATTTTTTAAATTTTATTTTTATCATACAGTTCAATAGGTTCTGGGACTTTTAATGAATCTAATCCAGCATTTTATGATTGGCCTTATAATGAGCATGATTTGCACGTGAATACTGGCAAAACAACATCCGCTCTCTTTAAAACACTAACAAATTTCAGCCAAACTGATGTGTCTACAAATAGAACATCACTCTAAGACAGACAAAGTAAGTTGCAGATTTTTATTAAAATCATTAATTCACATAAAAATAAAAGCATGACTCTTATCATATTCAGGGTGTTTTGGGCCTTAAAAATTAATGCTGTATTTAAACTACTGTTCCCACATAAAAACTCTCACACAAATATTGACAGCAGATTAATAATTGTCAAAAGGGTCCTGAATTGTGGTGTAACCGTTTAAGTCTCGCCCTGTCAGACCGGCATCTGATTTGGGCACTGGTTTGAGTTCCAGGTGTCCACTTCCAATCTAGCTCCTTGCTAATACACCCAGGAAAGGAGCTGAAGTGCTTGATTCCCTGCACCAAGTGGGAAACCTGGAAGCTCTAGTGTGGTCCAGTCCCAGCCATTACAGCCATATGGGAAGGGAACCAGCAGATAGAAGATTCTCTCTCTTTCTCCCTCTCTTCTCATTTTCTTCCTCTTCTCTCTACAACTTTAGAATAAATTTTTTTAAATAAACATTTTTTAAAAACTCAGAAGCAACCAAAACACCCTTAATAGGTCAACAGATAAATGAAGTGTGGTAATTCATACAATGGTGTATGTGAAATTATGTATATTAAAAAAATGTGACAAAGCCATGCAAAGGCACAGAGGAAACTTAAATGTATGTTGCTAAGTAAAAGACACCAGTCTGAAAGCATATTGTATGATTCCAACTACATAACATTCTGGAAAACTCAAAACTTTAGAAATATTTTTCCTCTATTTTCTTCTGACAGTAAAGTAACCTTTACAAATTGGTTGTTGCAAAAAACAATTCTAGCCAATATGTTTTTGCTAATGACCAGATAACAATTCTGGAAGTTCATTTTCTAATTTTAATAATTCCCCAGCTCAGTAGGCTAAACTGGCATTGTGTATATGGTTGGTTACCAGTTCAATTTCAAGTCCCAGCTGTCCCACTTCCAACCCAGCTCCCTGCTAATGTGCCTTGGAAAGTAGTGGGAGTTGGGCCTGAACACGTGGGTCCCTGCCACTGATGTGGGAGGCCTGGATAGAGATTCCAGCTGTTGGCCTCATCCTGGCCCAGCCCTGCTGTTGTTGCCATGTGGGGAGTCAATCAGCAGATGAAAGATTTCTCTCTGCCTCTCTGTAACTCTTTCTTCTAAATACATACAATTATCTTTTTTAAAGCTATAGAAGCTAAACTCATTCTTATTTGCAATAATATTTTAAGATGAACACACAAAAAAGATGAACACAGAATAATTTCAAATATTAACTTTGAAGTGCTTCTTACATCTAAAAAAATTATTCACAATGAAGGATAACTAATTATTCCATTTACCTATAGCAGAGCGTCTTTTGCTTAGCCTGATTTCCCAAAATGTGCCTTAATTATATCAATTAATATTATGAAGAAGAGAAAATGACTCTACCCTCCAATGAATTTGGGATATGCTATTACAGCTGAAGCCATTTCTTCACTGCAAGGCTACTCATAGCTTTCAGTGTGAGAGTACTTACTGGAAATTATCAAAATGGAAATACAATAATAATGATAAAGAAGAATAACCATTAAACCTTTTCTACATGAACACCAATGTAAAGTATTACTCCACAGAATGTAGCTCAAAACGCAACTGACAAAGAATGATAAATGCAAGCATATAGAAAATCCAAGTTTGATACAGAATCAAGTACAGAACACAGAAGTCATTTCATTAAAAAGCAAACAAAGTTTCAATTAAAGATTTGATTTGTTTAATGAGATAACATTTACTGAAATCACACATGTGTACTGTATGCAAGCCATGACAGTAAAAAGAGCAGAACACAGATGAAAAGTACTAAATAGATTATCCTGGCTAAACCATCAATAAAAGGGAAAGACTAGATCAAAATATTCCACTAGATACAAAAGAGTTTAACTACACAGTTTAGATATAATAGCAGTCACTAATTTTTCTTTAAGTAAGGAGGAAACAGGAAAAGTCCACTATACAGTGATATTAGGTCAGAACAGGAAGTATGAGAGAATAAGTTAAAATTGCTAAAATCTTCACAGATAAATGGAGCACAGAATATTGGGGATACTTCAGAGGAATCAATTGCCATTTACGGAAAGAAGAAAATCATCCGTAACCCATCTAAAATGTAACTAACACTATTTTACTTTTCATAGATTGAGTTTAAACATTTAACATGGTTAGGAAATTATTTTAATGGCTTTTGGTTTAAAAAGAACACCCTCACAGAATCTGCCATATCAGCACTCATATGCAGACATTGAAGGTAATTGAAGCTATTGAAAAAACGTAATTACTGAAATTGTAATAGAAAACCACATTACCTTTCTGTCTGGCTTTAGCTATCACGTCTATATGTTTCATTGCTGCTTTTAACAGTTTCTTAGTAATAACAGATGGAATATCCACCTGGAAAATTCAACATTAAAAGAAACACTTAAAATAATCATCATTAATTTAACAACCGTGGGAACATGCTTAAGATATTGGGACTATGTTAAAAACTAGAGGCATTAGAAAGATTTTTGCAGGGTTTTTTTTAGCATACTTATTATAAAAATATGGTTATTAATGGAATAGTATACATGGGTCCATGTTAGCAAATTGCTAAAATTCTCTCAGGAAGAAATATTAGTATTTGATACAACAGATACATTAAGTAACTTGATTTAATTATTTAACACCACATTAACAGATCATAGCATCACTGTATCCCTAATATGTGAATCATAAATTTGTAGCTAAAATTAAAATATGTTTAAATTTGAGAATGACAATCTACCAAACATAATTTAAAACATTTTACATTATTGGGTTATTCTGTTATTGCAGGCATTTTTTCAACAATACACTGAAAATTTATTTTAATATGTAAATAAAAAGTGGTATATTTTTCCTGCAAAATATTTTTCTAGCTTGCTTGTTCTTTTCGTTAAATGTATTCAGGGAAAGCTCACCATTAATTTGTCATCACTTTAAAGCTATAAATTTGTGTTTACTAAAAATTTAATTGAAAACAAACTTTTCATTCACTTTACAAGACTCATTCTGGTTTTAAGATATATGGAAGTATCTTATTTTAAAATAGTACTGTGGGGCCCGGTGCAACACCCTGATTGCTAAATCCGTGTCTCGCATCCAATGGGACTCCACATGGATGCCAGTTCATATCCCAGCTGCTCCACTTCCCACCCAGCTCTGTGCTTGTGTCCTGGTAAAGCCAAAGGACAGCCCAAGGCCTTGGGACCCTGAACCCATGTGGGAGACCTGGAAGAAGCTCCTGGCTTCAGATTGGCTCAGCTCTGGCAAGTTGTGGCCACTTGGGGAGTGAACCAGCAGATGAAAGAACTTTCTCTGTTTCTCTTCTTTTCTGTATATCTGCCTTCCCAATAAAAAAATAACTAAATCTTTTAGAAAGATAAGAAACTTATTAAATTTCCATAAAATTGATATAACAATCATTTGCCTCCAAGGAGAAGAAAGAATATGTAGCATTATAATACAGCGAATGCAAGAAAATATTTCAAATCTTATGGCTGATAAAATTTGTATTCAGAATATATAAATAAACTTTACAACTCATAATAGATAATCAAGTTAAAATATTTGCAAAGGACTTGAATCAATTTTTCTCCAAAGACCAATAAGCACTGCAAAAGACACTCGATATTACTGGCTTGAGGAAATACAAACCATGGGCAACATGAAATATCATTTCACGTTCATTATTACTGGCAATGATGTGAAACATCAGAACCCTCATTCACTGTGGGCTGAGAGGTAAATGCCTCTGTTCTGCCTCATGGTGGCAGTGTAACACAATAATCTTCCATCTGTGGTGCTAGCATCCCATACAGGTGCCAGGTGTAGTTCTGGCTGTCCTATTTCTGATCAAGATCCCTGCTAATGCCTGGGAAAGCAGCAGAGGACAGCCCAAGACCTTGGCTTCTTGCATCCATGTAGGAGACCCAGGAAATCTTAACTCCCAGATTCAGACTGCCCAGTTTCAAACATTGCAACCATTTGGGAAATCAACTTGAAATAACAGGTCTGACACGAGCTGAGCTCCATCTTAAGAGAGGTAACCTCCAAATAATAAGATTGTAACTCAGCCAAAAGAAATTGCATCCTACTTGACCAGAATGCTCAAACACCTGGCTAGGTTATTCAGGCATGCTGAGGAAAAAAAAAAAATGAGTTTCAGCTGGTACCACAATGAAAGCTTGCAGAATTAGTGATTAGTAAATTTTCAACAATAAAAAGTAGTTTCTGCGGGCCTGGCACCATGACCTAGCAGCTAAAGTCCTTGCCTTGAACGCGCAGGGATCCCATATGGGCACCAGTTCTAATCCTGGTGGCCTTGCTTCCCATCCAGCTCCCTGCTTGTGGCCTGGGAAAGCAGTTGAGGATGGCCCAAAGCCTTGGTACCCTGCACCCGCATGCGAGACCCAGAAGAGGCTCCTGGATCCTGGCTTTGGATCGGCTCAGCTCCAGCCGTCGCTGTCACTTGGGGAGTGAATCATCGGATGGAGGATCTTCCTCTCTGTCTCTCCTCCTCTCTGTATATCTGACTTTACAATAAAAATAAATCTTTAAACAAAAAAAAGTAGTTCTGCATTAGCTCAATCCCCCTGAACCCCTAATGGTCAGTGGTTTTTGCTTTATAACCCCTGCTGTTCTCTAGTTCGAGGCTGAGAGACCCTTGAGGGGCCTTCTCCACCACCGGAAATAAAAGACAATTTTTATCAGTGCACAGCATTCCTCTGTGTTAGCTTGCTTGAGTATAATAATCCAGGAAATAGATTCTCTCTCTTTCTCACTCCCTTTTTCTCTACTCTTTCATGTAAAATAAATAAATCTTCTTTTAAAAGAAAGAAAGAAAAAGAAGTGTAAATGATACAGCCTGGTATTGCAATTCCTCCAACTATAGAGTTGTCATTTGATCCAGTAATTATACTCCTACATGCTACAACATACACAGGATAAATGAAAACATATATCCCCTGAAAAAAACTGTACAAAACTTGGGAGTGTCTGGGTCCTGGCTCCTGTTTCCCTCCAGCTTTCTGCTAACACACATCCTAGGAAGCAGGAGCTAGCTGGTTGCTCAGACTTCAGTCCCTGCCACCCACTGGGAGACCAAAGGTCCCCGGCTCCCAACTTTGAGATTAACTGATCCTGGAAATTATCCCAACCACAAACAAGGAGCTGCATGGGAAGAGGGGCTGCGGGGACACAAACCAACAGTGCCCATGTAGGATCCCAGTGCCTGCAAGGTGACGATGTAAGCCACTGAGCCATGGTGCTGGGCCCAAAACAAACATCAAATTTCCACAAAAGATAATAGCCAAGCATTAAAGAAAGCAAAATTGATTAATGAATCAAAATGAATATAAATAAATCCATTTTTTAATTAATGGTTCATTAATTGTTAAAAATGATTTTTTTAAAATTATTTTTTAAATAACTTTATTAAATTGGAAAGTCAGATATACAGACAAAGAAGAACAATTTCCATCTGCTCATTCATTGTCCGAGTGGCCGCAATGGCCAGAGCTGCGCCAATCTGAAGCCAAGAACCTCTTCTGGGTCTCCCACGCAGGTGCAGGGTACCAAGACTTTGGACCATCCATCGACTGCTTTCCCAGGCCACAAGCAGGGAGCTGAATGGGAAGCAGGGCCGCCAGGGTATGAGCTGGAGCCCATAAGGAATCCCAGGCATGCAAGGTGAGGATTTTAGCCACTAGGCTACCGCACCATGCCCCCCAAAAAATTAATTTAAAAAATTTTTTCAAGTTTTAAAAAATTAATGATTCATTAGCCCATCCAAAGCCAGCAGCCAGATGCTTCCTCAGGGTCTCCTAAGCAGGTAGAGGTGCCAAAGCTTTGGACCATCCTTGACCACTCCCCCAGGTACTGGCAGGGAGCCAGACAGATAGGAAGTAGAGCAGCTGGGACACAAACTCGTGCTTATACAGGATCGTGGCACATGCAAGGTGAGGAATTCACCCACCAGCTGCCTTGCTGGGCCTGATTTATTAACGTCTTAGCCAAAACCAAAAAAAGTGAAAAAAACTGCACATGATAGCAAATAAAGTAAAACTGATATTTAGAATAGCATTTTTCATAATGATAAAGTCTCAAATTACCAAATTTCTCATTATAGATATGTACCTTGTGAATCCTCCGTACTAAGACAGACGCAAAAAACCGCAAAACCACTCTCAGCTCATCAACAAAGGACTCATCATCTGTCAAATCCCTTTAAAAGAGGAGGAAAGGAAACATTCAGAAGTTCAGAGAAACACAATTTCTTGTTCCAGAAACCAAGCAAAGAACTGCAACTTTTTTCTCATTTACTATCAAAAGCTTATTTTTAAAATGAAGAAAAAAGAAAACATTTCCCACAATGCTAGTACCATTACCAGTAACTAAACTAAGTTTATAATTTCTTACAGACATACACATTCATATTCTTACTTCTAAATATCATGAAATAATTTCAAATGAAGAAAATACTGAATAACTTTAGAGAAGAAAAAGATTTATAAATTAAAATTAATTTAAAATAGTTATATAGGGCCCAGCACAGTAGCCTAGCAGCTCAAGTCCTTGCCTTGCATGTCCAGGATCCCACATGGGCTCTGGTTCTGGTCCCGGACACCCTGCTTCCCATCCGGCTCCCTGCTTGTGGCTGGGGGGGAGGGGGGCAGTAGGGGATGGCCCAAAGCCTAGGGACCCTGCACCAACACAGGAGACCTGGAGGGGAGACCCGGAGGAGGCTCCTAGCTCCTGGCTTCAGATCGGCTCAACTTCGGCTGTTGCGGCTGCTTCAGGAGTGAATCAGCAGACGGAGAATCTTTCTCTCTTTCTCTCCTTCTTTCTGAATATCTTACTTTCTGATAAAAATAAATAAATGTTTAAAATATATATATTTATATAATAATGACATAAACTAATTCTAAAAGTAAAAAAAAAAAAAACTATGTTTATTTGAAGAAAAAAATAGACTGCAAGTCATTTGCCACAGAAATTTAGTTCATTATGTGAGGATCTACTCGTCATTTTGCTATTTCTCATTCCTGAGGTCTTGAAGTCCCTGGAAGAATTACAACACTTTAACCAAAGGAAGGAAAGTTCTGTGTAACACTGATATCCTGAATTCAGGAATGGCGCCATGGTGTATAAGTCAAGCCTCTGTCTGCAGTGCTGGAATACCAAATGGATGTAGATTCAAGTCTTGGCTGTTCTGCTTAAAATCCAGATGCCTGTTAATATGCCTGGGAAAGTAGCAGACGATGGCCTAAGTCCTTGGATCCCTGCACTCACCTGGGAGACCTAGGAAAAACTCCTAGCTCCTGGGTTTGGTCCAGCCCAGTTCTGGCGATTGTGGCCATTTGGAGAGTGAACCAGCAGATGGAAGATTCCCTCTTTCTCTCTCTCCTTCTCTTTTTATAAATCAGCATTTCAAACAAAAATATATATTTTTAAATAAATGTTTAAATGAAAAAGAACGAGATCACAATGCTTTTCAGGAAAATCTGACATAAAACTGGATATTAAATTTATCTTACACTGTAGATGAACTCTAACTAGTAGCATTTTTTTAATTATTTATTTTTATTAGAAAGGCAGATATACAGAGAGAAGCAGAGACAGAGAAAGATCCTCCATCTGCTGATTCACTTTGAAAGCCGCCAAACAGCCAGAGTTGAGCAGCTCTGAAGTCAGGACACAGGAGCTTCTTCCAGGCCCCTCATGCGGGTACAGGGTCCCAAGAACTTGAGCCACTCTCTACTGCTTTCCCAGGCCATAAGCAAGAAAGGAACTGGATGAGAAGTGGAGCAGCCAAGACACAAACCAACACTCACATGAGATCCTAGTACATGCAAGGTGACGATTTACACTGAACCCTCATGCCATATCCAACTAGTTGCATTTTTAAACTAGAAAATTCTAAATACACAAATCAATATATAGCAGGGGATGCTACTAGTATCTAGTGGGAAAAGTCTAAGAGTGCCACAAGCTTTCCTGTAACACAGAGTCCTTGAAAGATTCTGCCTAAGATATCAACAGGGTCAAAGCTGAGAAATTCTATCTACAATGAAAGCATGTCATTGATATGATAAGATTAGATATAAATATATTAAAATTCTTATATTCAGCATATTCAAGAAAAAAGATTATGTACCTGTACCATGGATAAACAAAGTTTTCCAACACCAATTCAAAAACCTACATAGAAAATAGTTTTAAAAAAAAAACAATACTACTTAGTAACATGTATTATTAGCAATAAACAACTTTATTGGCCCAAATAATGACAGTAATATCACATTTTTATAACAAAACGTTCATTTCAACCACACATACCTATAGCTCAAGGAGAATATATGAAAAAACATTTGGAAAATCATAAGGGTCCATACAAAGCAAAAATTGCCACTAGAAAGTCACATATATTTGCAAATATTCCAATCAATAAAAATCTTTAATAAATTGTTCCTGACTGATGCTTTACTAAATCCTTCAAGCTCTATAGAAAGACAGAGAATATTCAGTCCTTTGTATTCCTTTCTCTGTAAGCCCACATTCTCAGGATAAAATGGAGAAAAAAGTAGCTAAGATTTATTTAAGGGATCAAAACTTAGTGCTAAACAACAGTGGGACAAAAGGATATAACGGCTGGAACTGAACTAAGTTCTGGGGTGCTGGTAATTTTTGCTTATTGATCTGGATTATGCATGTAAGTTCAATCATCCTCTCAATCACCAAATCCTACGAATTTATTTTTTAAAAGATTTATTTATTTTTATTACAGAGAGGAGGGGAGAAGAGACAGAGAGGAAGCTCTCCCACCCACACTGGTTCATGTCCCAACTGCTCTGCATTCAACCCAGCTCCCTGCATACAGCTTGGGAATGCAGTAGAGGACACCCCAGGTCCTCCTTGGGCCATTGCATCCACACAAGAGACCCAGAAAAAGTTCCTGCTCCTGGTTTAAGATTGACTCAGCTCTGACCATTGCAGCCATTTGGGCGTGACCAGCAGATGGAAGACCTTTCTCTGTGTCTCTCCTTTCTGTAACTCTTACTTTCAAATAGAAATAAAATAAATCTTAAAATAAGAACCTTTGGCCAAATCAGTAATAACACCCATTTAATAGGTTATGTTCAGACTGCCTGAAATAGTGCATACACTTAATACAGTGGTCAATATACAACAAATATGCTAATAAATGTTCACTACCAGAATAATACTCTATCTTCATCATCCTGACTCACATATTATCCTCCCCTCCACTGAACACTCCCATCTCGTTTCAAGCTTCTTTCCTCTCCAGAATTCCAACCATGAAATACCCCTTCTCACACTTACGGTATGGCAAATTTCTAGACTTCCTTCCTGACTGTCCCTCTCAACAGTTTTGTACTTCCTCCTCTACGCTAATTGCACACCTTGTAAATTTCCTCCATTACTGACTATATCACACTTTAATATAATGACCTCCTTATCAGTATCTATCTATTCCCTCACTTTCTGAAGTTTTTAGAATAGAGGACTACAACTTGGCTATTTCTCCTTTTTTCCCTAAAACCTAGCCCAGTTCCTGTCTATTGCAAGATAAATGTTTTTAAATATGAAAACTAATATCTACTGGACACTAATATGTGCCACCTATTGGATCAAGAGCTTTTCATTAAGTTTTTAAATTTTTTTCAAAGAATGAATCTAATACCAAAGAGTAAATGAATATAACACCAAATTCTGGGTCTCCCACGTGGGTACAGAACCCAAGCACTTGGGCCATCATCTGCTGCTTCCCAGGCCATTAGCAGCAAGTTAGATTAGAAGTGGAGCAGCTGGGACATCAACCCATGCCCACATGAAATGCAGGTGCTACAAGCAGAGGATGAGACTGCTACTCCACTGTGCTGGTCCCAAATGTACATTTCTTAAAAGAGTGGAGGTGCAGGGCCAGCAATGTAGCATAATGGGTTAAGTTGTCATGGGAAATTAACCCAATCTTTGGGTCCCTGCACCCACAGGGAAGACCCAGATGAAGTTCTTGGTTCCTAGTTTCAGTGTGGTTCAGTCCAGCCCTTAGTGCTGAAGTCTTGTGGAGTGAACAAGGAGCTGGAAGAATTCTATCTCTCCCTCTCTCTTTTTGTAACTTTGCCTTTCAAAAAAAACAACACAGTATCAGGAGAAAAGTCAGATTGAGGCTGAGATTCAAAACATGAAAGATAATTGAGTTATGATTTTATAGAAGCTGGTATCGGGTTAAGCAGGCTTATATGGTTTGAAGTCACCTAGTACACAGGCTATCTTTGTGTCTCTCTGTGACATAGAGTGTGTGTGTTTGTGTCCTTCAGATAAAATAAATGAAACTCAAAAAAAAAGACTGTTTCGGAGGTTGGCATTGTAGTGTTGTGAGTAAAGTCACCAGCTGAAGCACTGGCACTTCAGACGGGTGCCAGTTCAAGTCCGGATGCTCCACTTCCCATCCGACCCCGTACTAATGCACCTGGGGAAACAGCATAAGCTGGTCCAAGTCCTTGATCCCTTATACTCATGCAGGAGTTTCAGAAGATTTGGATCCTGCTTCAGACCAGCCCAGCTCTAACCAATACAGCCATTTCAGGAATGAATCAGTAAATGGAAGTATTTTTGTCTCTCTCTCAAACTCTCTATCTGTAACTCTTTCAAATGAAGAAACAAATCTTTTTTTAAAAAATGGATTAAAGGGCCCGGCGGCATGGTCTAGTGGCTGAAGTCCTCGCCTTGAACGCCCCGGGATCCCTTATGGGCACCGGTTCTAATCCCAGCAGCTCCACTTCCTATCCAGCTTCCTGCTTGTGGCCTGGGAAGGCAGTTGAGGATGGCCCAAAGCCTTGGGACCCTGCACCGCGTATGGGAGACCCAGAAAAGGTTCCTGGTTTCCAGCTTCGGATCGGCATAGCATCGGCTGTTGCGCTCACTTGGGGAGTGAATCATCAGACGGAAGATCTTCCTCTCTGTCTCTCCTCCTCTCTGTGTATCTGACTTTGTAATAAAAATAAATAAATCTTTTTTAAAAATGGATTAAAGAAAAAGAAATAAGTAGTAAATAAAAAATTTTTACAGAAGACAAACAATAATCAAGTAAAGCAGTGCTTTCCTTAACTAAAAGGTCTACTTAAGTTAAATACAGAATCCAAAAATATTCTAGCTTATAACTAGAATACTGAATCAATTACTTGGTCCAGAATTGATTAGATGACAAGTATAACCTCTGTGATACTCTATGATTGGATTTTTTTAAAGATTTATTTTTTATTATTTTTTATTGGAAAGGCGGATACACAGAGAGGAGAGACAGAGAGGAAGATCTTCCGTCTGATGATTCACTCCCCAAGTGAGCGCAATGGGCTGATACTATGCCGATCCGAAGCCAGGAGCCTCTTCCAGGTCTCCCACACGGGTGCAGGGTCCCAAAGCTTTGGGCCGTCCTTGACTGCTTTCCCAGGCCACAGGCAGGGAGCTGGAAGGGAAGTGGGGCTGCCGGGATTAGAACCGGTGCCCATATGGGATCCCGGGCGTGCTAGGCGAGGACTTAACCACTTGCGCCACCGCGCCAGGCCCTATGATTGGATTTTTGACAAGAAAAAGCTTCCATAGACAGCTAACATCTTCTGTTTGAGTATGTCTGTTAATATAAATTAAATCAGTTACCTCTGAGAGAGATGCATCAACCTTGGAAGATATTTTCAGATCTAGCCATGGCTGGTAGTTTTCAAGTAGTAAGGAAGGTCTAAAGAGAATCAGACAGTTAACTCATCTGAAATCCAAGATGTAAGAATCAGCAACTAAAAACATGGCCAACTTACCTATGTCGTTTACATTTCACTTTACCACACACAGCACAGCTATGTCCTTGGGGAAACAACTCCTGAAGTGCTAACTGCTGAAAAGGGGGAACAGGGCAGACGAGGAGACATTATTGTTATGTTTATTTTATTTAATAAAAGAGAATCGACTTTTCAAAACTTTCTTAAAATAGTGTGTGAATTCAGTTTGGATTGGTTTGATTTGGTTTTGCTTTGTTTGGTCTAACATGACAGTGAAATCACTGTGTAATAAGTAATGCACGTTAAGCAGCCTTCATTTGAAATGACGGGGACCAAAAGCATTCAGACTTTAGAGTTTCCAAACTTGGAATATTTCAATGGGCTTTAACAACTGAACACCTTAATCAGAAACCTCAACACTCAAAAAGTCTCAAAATCTAAAACTTCTGTGTTTCATATCAATGCTCAAAAACCTCCACAATTTGGAGTATTTCAGATATTGTATTTTAAAATTATGGATACTTAATCATCATTTTTACACTGTTTTCTTTGAGTAAATAGCAGCACACCTGAGATAAAGGACTGTATCCACTTAAAGAACGGCTCCACAAAGAAATAGCAAGTGTTGAAAAGCTGAGTTACATGGACTGAAATATCACATGGCATGCATAATATGTAAATTTTGATGTGTCAATTTAAAAATAAAATTCTTAAGAATACAGAAAAAAACACCATATAAGACATAAAGATATTATACTAAATCCTAATTAGACAGCAGAATTCTGCCTTATATAGTCAGATTTAATACACTACAGCATTAACTAAAATTTCAGAAACATAGGTTATTTTGGTTAGGCAAATTTTCTAATTACTGCTATTTCTATGGAACACAGAGACACAGAATTAACAGGATTATATTATTTAATCCAGAGGTCCCTCTGTTTTTGTCTCAGAATCACCTGGGAGGCTTTTCATTTTCAAGATATTACGCAAAAGTTGTATTAATTTAAGAATCAGAGAGAGCTGTCATCTGTTATTTCACGTCACAAAATGCCTTCCACGGCCGGAACCGAGTGGGGCTGAGAAGAGCCTCAATCCTGACCACCATGCATGACAGGAACCCGACCATCAGCACTGCCTCACAGGATCTGCCACTGCTAAATACTGCAGTCAGAAGCGAGACTGAAACTGAATCCAAGCACTCTGATACAGCCATCCTAACCAGCACCTTAACCACCAGAACACATACCTGCCACAGAAAGCTTTTAACATGGTCAGAACTCAGAATTATTCACTACAAATCTGATGCTTGTGCACATACATACATTTTTTAAATTTTTTCAAAAGATTTTCCTATTCAACTAGTTTAAGAACTTCTGTTTTAATTCACTGCACGTGAAGTTAAGACACTCTAATACTAGATCCCAATTTCCTGAATATGTGGGAAACTCACATGGCATTCCTGGCTCCTGGCTGTAGCTTGCCCAACCCAGCCACTGCAGCTACCTGCAATGTCTCTCCCTTTTTTGTCATTCTGCCTTTCAAGTGAGTACATCTTTAAAAGTAAAATAAGAACACAATGTTACCTTGGGTTTGTATTTTATCGTGAAGAATATATTTGGTAAGAGAGAATCAGGTCCCAAGGAGCAGTAGAATGTGACAAATCCAGCAACAAATGACCAGAAGATCATTAAAACATGAAGATACCTTAAAAATAAATTAAAACAAAAAAATGCATAACACTAACGTATGAATTTTACCAATATTTACTTTTATTAGATCAAATTAAACATTCTTAGGCTACATTTATATCAACTGAAGTAATTTTCTAATAATGAAGTCACTATAATGTACTTATTTAACGTAAGAATTAAAATCTATGCTGCCCAATGTATGTTGTATTTAAAGTGTAAATTCTCAATAACTCAGAATTTTATATCCATGCTATCACTTCAATTACATTATAATTACATTTTTCTGTAATATCTTCTAAGGGTATGGTCCAAACCTCACCATAATTCTGATTATTTTTCCTTAAAACAAATAGAAAGTTATACCAAGTACTAATTTTGTTCTATACAATGCTAAGTTCTGTAGTTACAGGAAGAACTAGTACTACCATAGTCTCTATTTGCATGAAAAAAACACCATCTAATAGTATCTATTTGCAATTACAAATGCCAGTAGCAGCAGATTTGTAAATGAGCATAACATAATGTGATCATGCAATCTGATGTCACGCCATGAAATGCAAGCATGACACAAGAAGACTAGAGGTTCATCACTCAAATTTCATGGGACAGAAAAGTGGTTTTTTGTTTGTTTTTGTTGTTGCTGTTGCTGTTGTTTTTAAGAAAAGGCAATTACTGTGCACAAACTTCAACAGGTAGGAGTCAAGCAATGGTAGAGGGAAAGATAGGAAGATTGGGGATTAGCAAAGAGGTAGAAAAATTCAAAGTGTTAAGAACCATGTGGACTAATATCTGAGCATAGTTCAAAGGAAAATTAGCATATAAATCTAAAATAGCAAGCAGACGCCAGATGACCTAGTGTTATATGTTATATTAATCTCTCTCAATATAAGCAGTCCATATACTGCACATACTGCACAGTTCTGATATCCACAATTTTAATAAACAACCCAGTCACAGGTAACACTGTTCAAGTTCCAATGACCAAAGTGTACTCAACTGAGAGTAACTGTATGAAGCACAAACTTTACTACCAGCTTTTCAGTTCACAAGTTATTGTATAAACAAGATGCACACTATGATCAATACCTATCACTTCACTTCTGTCAGTGACCAGATTAATGACATATTTATCATTGTTCAGTTCACACACAGACAGGAAAGTGTGGAGCTGTGCTACTTCCTTCTCTCGTCTCCCAATATACCCACATGCCATCCTACAAAAAGTGATTGTTTAAAAGGAAACTGGTTCACAAACATGAAAGAAAAAGAAATGAGCAGTAATACTACTGGAAAACAAATTCCAATCAAACATAAAAATACAGAAGAAAAAGTTGACTGGAAGAGATGACACCGCTGTGGTTTCAGAGAAAGTCTACATGCAGACAAAGAAGCTTCAGGAAGAAAATTTTTAACATCAATAAGGAAAGCAGCTGTGATAAAAGGATGAAAACCCATCAGAGGAAGTGATGCAGGCATAAATCTCCACATTAAAGAAAGAATTTCATGGCATTGGAAACTCGCCAGAAATTGGTCCAAATTTAAGAATATGGCAATTCACCTGGTCATGGAAGAGATATTTAATTCTATATTGTAGAGTGAGAGGGAAAAAAAAGAGCCCAGCACAGTAGCCTAATAGCTGGAGTCTTTGCCTACTGGCTGAAGTCCTTGCCTTGAACACCCCGGGGTTCCCATATGGGCGTCAGTTTTAATCCAGGCAGCTCCACTTCCCATCCAGCTCCCTGCTTGTGGCCTGGGAAAGCAGTCGAGGATGGCCCAAAGCCTTGGGACTCTGCACCCCTGTGGGATACCCAGAAGAAGTTCCTGGATCCTGGCTTCGGATCGGCATAGCATCGGCCGTTGGGGTCACTTGGGGTGTGAATCACTGGAGGGAAGATCTTCCTCCCTGTCTCTCCTGTCTCTCCTCCTCCCTGTCTCTCCTCCTCTCTTCCAATAAACAAATAAATATTAAAAAAAAAAAGAATAAAAGACAACATTTCGATTTTAGTTTATATATAACCAGGTTCTATACACCTTAAAATGGCTAAGGATTACTATTCAGCTGTCTCATGTCTATTTTCATTGTAGTATTTAGCTTTATATAGTGTTGAAGTGTAATTTTGCCGAACCTAGCTTTTTTTTTAGGAAGTCTAGACTGGCTTATAACTCTAATAAAACATATGTCAACAGTTTAGGTGCAGAACAGTTTTAAGGAGGGGTGTGCAGAGAAATCTTCCATGCCCTAGTGAGGGGTAACTAATCCTGTGTCCCACTTAGTAAGATATATATGTCAACTAATTCCATAACGTTATAAATTGTTACTGATGTAATGTTGGGGCTTTCAATTGATCTGGATGATACTCTGCCGGCTCTACCTTCAGACCAGAGATGGTCTCCCCAAGAAACCGTTGAACTTATCTGGACAATAAGATGCTGGACTTTATGCTTGGTATATACTTGCAATGAAAGAATCTCAACTAAACTTTAACTGTGGCAATGCAGCAAGGTGGAGGAATCCACCATGGGGGAGGTTATGGGGAGGGGAGGGGGGAATCCCAGTAACTATAAAACTGTGTCACATAATGCAATGTAATTAATTTTAAAAAAAAAAGAAGAAGAAGAAGAATAAAAGACAGGGCCTGGCATGGTAGCCTAGCGGCTAAATTTTGGCCTTGCACTCACTGGAATCCCATATGGGCACCGGTTTGTGTCCTGGCTGCTCCACTTCCCATCCAACACCCAGCTTGTGGCCTGGGAGAGCAGTCGAGGATGCCCAAAGCCTTAGGAGTCTTCCCTGCGTGGGAGATCCGGAAGAGCCCCTGGTTCCTGGCTTTGGATCGGTGCAGTTCTGGCTGTTGTGGTTGCTTGGGGAGTGAATCATTGGACGGAAGATCTTCCTCTCAGTCTCTCCTTCCCTCTATAAATATATCTAACTTTGCAATAAAAATAAATTTTAAAAAATAAATAAATCTTTTAAAAAAAAGCCAAAGGTCAAACAAAATGACAGCTAATTATAAAACTCCAGCAATTGTCTTCTCACAAGGATATTGACCTGAGCAACTATTTGCACACCAGACCACCTTTTCATAGGTGAGGAAACCATGTAAGAGACCACAGCGCCTGCTTTTTATTATAACAGTAAGAAAACGTGCATTAGGGTCTTGTGCAATGGCTCATCTGACTAATCCTCCACCTGTAAGCACCTGGATCCCACATGCATGCCAGTTCATGTTCCGGATGCTCCACTCCTCTTCCAGCTCCCTATTTATGGCTTGGGAAAGCAGCAAAAGATGGGCCAAGTTCTTAGGATCCTGCACCCACATGAAAGACCCAGAAGAAGTTTCTTAGCTCCCGGCTTCAGAATGACTCAGTTCCAGCCACTACGGCCACTTGGGGTGTAAGAAAGGGGGGTGGAAGATCTATCTCTCCACCTCCTTCTCTCTGTAAGTCTGACTTTTTATTAAAATAAGTCTTTAAAAAATAAATAAATAAACTGCATTAAAAGAAGGTAGAAAGAAATGAGCTACTTATGTCACTTGAATTCATCAGTTTTTCATCAGTATAAGAAATACTTCAGAGAAACTACTTATAAAACAGATGTTTATCCCAGCTCACAGCTGTGCAGGTTCAGTGAGGTAGGCCTCATTGACTCAGCCATTTCACCTGTCACAGGATGACAGCAGCAGAGTGGGAGGAGTGATCACCTGGTGAACAGGCACAGGGATCACACTAGGAAAGGGAGTGTGTTTATCTATGTCCCTCTTTACAAAACCTCCACGAATTCAACAACAAGGCTGCACTCTAACAACCTAATCCAATCCGGTCACTTCCCTAAGCCTTGATCCCTAAACAACACAGTAGAATTAACATAGGTCTTTAGGGACCAAGCTTTTTAATACACAGACCTTTGTAAGGCACTCCAATTAATACTCTAACATTCCATCTCCTGCCCCTAAAATTTCAAGTCCATCTCACATTGCAAAATGCACTCATTTTATTCTCAAAAGTTCAAAAGCCTTATTAGATCAGCACTGCTCAAAATTCAAGTCAAAAAGACTCAACTGAGACTCAAAACAAACTGCAACTAAAAGCCTGTAAAAAATCAAAGATACATATTTCCAAGAGACAATGCCAGAAGAGGCACAGGGTATACATTTCCATACCAAAAATGGGAGGTATGGAACTAACAAGGAACAAATGGATCGAAGCAAGACAAAAAGCAGAACAAGTTCCATGACCCGCTTTAGGAACACACAAGGCCAAGTATGAACTTGTAAGAGCATGGGTTATGGCCCATGCTCCAACTCTCCTAGGCTCAAGTTTAGTCTCTGCAGCTTCACTAAGTATTTCCCTAGTGGGAGACCTCTGGAGCAGTCTTGGTTTGACACTTCATAAACAGATCTAATAGGTGGAGTACAGCAATTCTATCAAAAATCATCAAATACAGCACATAGAAGGCATGAAAGAATTAAAGAATAACCACAATGCAACCTTTAACAAAGTAACTGATTAAGACAACATTGGGGCCCAGCACGGTGGCCTAGTGGCTAAAGAAGTCCTCACCTTGAAAACGTCGGGATCCCACATGGACACTGGTTATAATCCCGGCAGCCCCACTCCCCATCCAGCTCCCTGTTTGTGACCCAGGAATGTAGTTGAGGAAGGCCTAAAGCTTTGGGAACCTGCACCTGTGTGGGGACTCCCAGAAGCAGATCTGATCTCCTGGCTTTGGATTGGAGCAGCACCAGCCATTACGGTTACTTGTAGAGTGAATTATCGGATGGAAGATATTTCTCTCTGTCTCTCCTCCTCTCTGTATATATCCAACTTTGCAATAAAAATAAATAAATCTTTAAAAAAAAAAGAACATTGATAAATGGTAAATCCAACAATAACTTGTTGAGCAAGTTATCATCCGTACTTTCTAAATCCACAAAAAAGTAGGGAATCTCTATGTAATATATCCCCTGATATGATCCACAGCATCACTGAACTATTCCTATACAACACCCCCTGACCTAAAACTAGATCAAACTGAGTCTATAGATCTAACTCCTCATCTACGTAAATACAAAGGCTGGTGTTTAACAACAAAAACAAAAATATGACACCACAAGGAAAGCATCAACAAGATCCAAAATGATATGGTTTGCTCAAAATCAATAGTGGAGCCCACTTTAGCCTTGCAGTCAAGACGCAAAGAACCACATCAGAGTGTATATAAAACAAAGGGCACAATTTCTTAAAAAAAAAAAAATCAGAAGTTTCAAAAACTAGGAGATCCCCAGCTGTAGAGAACTGCCTAGGTTGCATTGTTTCTAGGCAAGTGTTACTCTGCTGGGAGAAATCAGGTAATAACTGGCAGGCATTTTGGTCCTAGTTAGTGCCAAATTTATGTTAACTATACCTGTGTTGAGAGCATTGGTCTTTTTTTTTTTTTTAGTGATATGTGGAGGGCAGATTCCAGAGCATCAGCAGCCAGAGTCTGTGTAGGACCCAGGTAAGCAGACAGGGCTCCAGGCCAGCATAGCACATCAACAGAGACTGGGCTTAGAGATCTGCACTCTCACAGGCAGGGGGTTCTATGGATTGCTAAGGGAAGCAGATTTGGAGATGTGCAGGAAGCAGGATCACTGAGGGAGTATGCTGCAGATGAGGAATGACTTCTGCGGCACCTCCAACGACAAGGCCATTGTACTTTCAGGTAAGTGAGGGGGCTGAGACCGAGAGGTTTGGAGGAGCGAAAGTAGAGGACCTTTTTGGGTCAGACTGATGCAGCCACTCACATGAGAGATCTGAGCTGGGCTACGTAGCATCGAATACCACCTACCACCACACACTGGCATACACTAAAGCTAGGACCGGGGAACCTACCTGCCAGACCATAGTCCCCGTCAGTGAGTGTTGGAACAAGGGATACATGTTAGGTTGGGCCATGACACTATCCAGCATGTGAGAAAACAAGGTCTGGGGGCAGATTCTGTGGGGATATGTGGGCTCACCTCTATGGGACTACATCTGCTGGTTCGCTCAAAAGCTGAGGGTGGTAACTGGTAGGCACGACCATGGAACTAGGCATCAGCACTCATGGGTACAGCGGTTGGGAACAGGCTGGACTGGTCCAGGTTGCAGCACATGCAGACACACCCAAGAATTGGGTGTGGGGAGAGTCAGGCCACACATCCAGCAGCACAAAAAAAGTCCGAGATGGAAGGAGCAGCCTATGCCAGGTAAGGGTCTAGCACTTGCTGGCATGTGTGAGATCTGGGTCTGGAAGTGGGCCTGGTGGGACATAACTTCCACATGGTAAGCACATGAGTCAATGCTAGGTCAGTCAGGCAAGGCAAGGCTGCTTCACTAGTCAGCAAGTGTATGGACTGGTCCTGCAGGCACGGAATAGGCAAGGTAGGGCCAAATGTTAGCACACAGGCAAGTGCAGAAGACAGGATGCACTGTGGGCCATGCTGGGTGAGGTTATTACACCATAAAAGCCATGGATGGGAGCAGACTGGCAAAGGCTAAGCAGGATCCATCAGCCAGAGTTGGGACTAGGGGCAGCCAGAGACAGGCCAGGCTACAGTTTCTGATGGCAAAGGCCAAGATGGGGTTAGACTACGCCAGCCTCGGTCAGAGTAACCATCAGCACACCCAAGAACTATGACTAGGAGCAGGTCTGGTTGGCACATCCCAGCTCAGTTGTGGTTCCCACTGGTGAGCACGAGAACTGTAACAAGGGTGGCAAAATGGGCCGGACATGGCTGCAATATACCTTGGCATGAGTATGGATTGGGTCTGGGGTGCAAGAGACTGGGCTGGTCTCCAGCATTCACTTGTGCTTGCAATAGCCAGGCTAGTGTAGGATGGGCTGGGCTAGGTCTCAGCACCCACTGAGCCACACAACTGCGTCTGGTGGGGGTGGACTGGGCAGGGCTGACCTGTAGTACCCAATAGTAAGAGCCAGAATGATGATAGGCCAGTCAGGTAAGGAAGCTGCTCCTGCCAAGACAGGAGGTGGGCCACATCAGGCTAGGCCAAGAATCCACAAGATTTGCCATGGAGAGGTGAACTGACAGAGGACCTCTGCAAATTTCCCAGGACACAGTCCTCTAGCTGAGCTCAAGAATCAAGACTGGGAGCATCCCAGACAGGGCCAGGTTACAGTACCCGTTGGCATACATGTTGGTCAGGTCTGGGGGCAAACCAGGCAATACCTGTTCATAATAAAACCCACTGACAGATGTGAGAACCAGGATAGAGTGAAGGATAGGCCAGATTGAGCCATACACTTGTCAGTTCACATTAGGACCTGGACTGGGGGTTGCCTGGACTGAGATAGGTTACAGCACTTGCCAGCATGAGCTGGAACCGGGGCAGGTCAGGCCAGGATAGGCTACAGCACTTGTCTGCAAATGCCAAGGAGAATTAGGCCATGCCAGACTGGGTCACAGGACCCACCAGCATAAGTGAGACCCAGGGAGAGGGAGGTGAGCCCAGTCAGGGGCAGTTAGAACTCCCCTGCTGGGCCACTGCTCCCACTGGTTACATGATAACTGGAACCGGGGACAGACCATGTTAGGCAGGGCTACAACACCCAATGGCCCTCATGTGAGCTGGGTTAGTGGGAGAGGCAGGATGGGCTAACCAACAGTACCCACTGGTGCATGGGTGAGCCAGAATAAGTGTGGGATGGTCGGGCTTTGCCAGAGCATTAGCTGGCAAGTGCTGGGAATGGGATCAAGTCCTATCAAACTAAACTGCAGAACCACTTGGAGAGTACAAGATCCAGGCCTGGGAATGGGCCCAGTAGGGAAACTGTGGGCACTGCTTTGGTGGCTGCATCCCACTGGTGAGTGTAAGAAACAAGGCTGGAGGGTGGACCTGGCTGTACAGGCAGTAGTACCCACCAACATAAGTGTGGACTGAACAGTGGGGTCACTTTGGCTGAGCTAGGCTGCAGCACCCATAGCTGTATATAAAAGCTGAATTGGATACAGGATAGACTGGACCAGTCTGCTGCACACACTGCCATGCACAGGAACCAGGAGTAGAGGAGCCAGTCTGGTAGGAGTTATTGGGGGTCGCCCAGATTAGGCTGCAGTTCCCACTGGTGTACATGAGGACTGAACATGTGGTGGACAAGTTTGGGTTGGACTGTAGCATCCTTTGGTTTGCATATGAGACTGAGCTGGAGACAGAACTGATCCAGCAACTGCAACCATCAGTATGTGCATTGGCTGATATAAGTGATGCACCAAACTGAACCATATACTGGCTAGGACACACAGGAGTCAGGCCTAGTGTCACCTCAGATGAAGTTTCTTTGGAGAACACCCCCAACTGAACTGCTGGGCTCAGAATTCTGACCACAGGCAGAATGGCAGGATCTGTGGTCTGAAGTGTGTCAGAAGTGGACCTCATCACTTGCTGAAGATGGTACAGTATACAGCAGGCCAAGATGCACATGGGGGATATGGCAGTCCACTGGGGACTGCAGAAGACCTCTAGTCCCTTAGCAGAGAAAGGAGGACAGAATAAACTGGACAACTCTCCCAGACAGGTATTGACAGCAAGTACTTGGGTGAATGGAGACTCTAAGGTAGACTATGTCAGCCAAAGGACCTCAGAAGGATTTCCTCATCCTTAGAGCAATGGAATCAACAACATTTCAGAACTATCAAAACCACCTGAGTAGAACCCTCAGAGCATGCTCCACATTGGGGACCCTTGGATGATATCAGGTGGCCATTCCCATTCCCCAGTACTGATGCGGTTAGCACCCTGAGTGTAGCTTCTCCCCCTCTCTACCCCTTTCCCCAGATACAGGAAGAAGATAAAGAAAACTGGAAGCAAATTGTATTATCCACTTTTCGCTATTTCTCAACTCTTCCCACCCTAATCAGTGGTCCATATGAGCAAATATCCTTCTCAACTATGTGAACATTATCAAAAATAAAACTTAAAAAAAAAAAGAAAAGTTAATTTATCTCACAAACCTGGAATTTCAGGGGCCTGGCACCAATCACGACTGTGGTAAGAAGTCTCTACTGAATAGCACCATAAATGCCAGACATGAGGGAGATCATACCAGAATGCCAAAAAGAATCAGGATTCAGGTTCAAACACTGAACATAACTGGATCTCCCAAGAACTAACTCAGGCTCCAACGAGAACCACCTTAAATCCAGGTCAGGGATCCCAAAGATTCCCATGGCTTTACACTGCCAGAGTGAGTATCAAGCCTTCAACAAGTGAGCCTCCAAACCAAAGCAAAACAAAACAGCATAAAAAGGTTCAGATATATATGAACTATGTGACTCAACTCTGCTACAAATCACTTACAAAGGTCGAAAGGTCATGTTCTCATCTTTCCACCAGTAAGGTTTGCAATCATAATTCAAACAAGAATAACATTTGAGTAACTCCTTGAAAGTTCATTAGTTACAATTTAAAAATGAATTTCAATACATTGAAAAATGAGAAAAAGTGAATTTCAATAGAACGTATATTATTGTAAGTTTAACATGAAGTGATATCTTCAAAACTGCAGTTTAAACTGGAGTTTTTAAACTGAAATTTTCAATTAGTTATTCCTAAATATTAATTCCCAAAATACCCAAATAGGAACTACTAACTTGCTGAGTATATCTTCTCATTTCTTCTAATTCCATCACTACGTCCCAATATTTTTTTTATCTCTATATGTATAATTCTGCTTATTTTCAAATACATATGTTCCCAACTCCCATAAAGGACGATGATCTCTGGCATAATTATTTTCCAGGGGCAGAGAATATACATGAATATACACACATAAAGAATATCCCACTGTGTATCCCAAATACACGGTGAAAAACTTTCTATTCTATACCTTTCAAACAGATCTTTCCTGGAAGGAGCAAACCTAGTCATTGCTTCATTCAACACAGTTGAGTTGTTTTTGTTTTTTGTTTTGTTTTGTTTTTTGAAAGTCAGATATATAGAGAGGAGGAAAGATGGGAAGATCTCCCATCCAATGATTCACTCCCCAAGTGGCCACAATGGACATTCTCAACTGCTTTCTCAGGCCACCAGCAGGGAGCCAGATGGGAAGCACAGCCGCTAGGACACAAACTGGTGCCCATGATGGGATCCCGGTGCGGGCAAGGCGAGGACTTTAGCCATTAGGCTACTGTGCCAGGCCCTCAACACAGTTTCATAATGTCTCATAATGTTTCATAATGTTTAACATCACTTTTGCTAATGATAGTAGCAGCATGTGGAAAACTACCCTCAAAACGCAAGCATAGTTAAGTTTCACTCGAATCCAGCCACCAGATGCAATATTTTTAAGAGATCTAAACTGACCCAGTTCCTAAACATATGGGTGAGAATCCCCAGACAAAACTTAATAATCATATCGTTAAAATTTCTTTGATATAGAACCTGTTAGTCTAGCTTGGGATACCTTTTGGATGACAGTAAGTGCTCAGTAATTATTTTCCGCTTGCACACTTCTAAAATCAAACACCTCTGAGGCTAGTGTTGTGACAGGGATTGCCCAAGTGCTTGGGACTGGCCACCCCTTGGATGACCTGAGCTGAGTTGCAGTCTCCTGGCTTCAGCGCAGCCCAGCTGTGGACTGCAACAGCCTTATGGGGAGTGAACCAGAGCATGGAGAGCTTTGTGTTCTTCAGCCTTTCAACTAAATAAATCTTCAAGATCAAACATTTTATCCTCACAAAGCAATTTCTCAGAAAACACCAAGCACTATTTAAGACTGGTAAACTCTAGCATCATCAAAACTAAAGCCACTAGGGAAGAAATCTGAGTTTAATAGTAACAAGAACTGTTTGATCTAGAGTAAAATTAAGTCACTAAATTCCTTTTGCATTCATGCTACATATTGGGCCGCTATGCTTAGCAGACAAGTAAGAGCAAGATTAGCAGCAAGTTCACAATGACTCAACAGGCTAATCCTCAAGTCTGTGATACAGGCATGCTATACAGGCTCAAGTCCTTGTCCTGATCCACTTCCCATCCAGCTCCCTGCTTATAGCTCATGAAAGCAGCAGAGGACGGCCAAAGTCCTTGGGACCCAGAACCCACACGGAGACTCAAAAGAAGCTCCTGGCTCCTGGCTTTGGATCAGCTGATCCCCCACCCCCTCTCTCTGTAACTGACTCTCAAATCAATAAATCTTCAAAATAAAAAAATCAGAAAATATGCAGATGCCTACCTAGAAGGAAAGGCCTCCTCTACTGTTCACTGCATAGCTACTACTTCTTGAAATATCAAACTCAAATCTACAACTTTCTCTCAGGGGTAAAACTTTATGATTTCAAAATGTCATGTCAAAAGACTTCATCTTCCCAGTGGCTGTCTTTTGTGATTAGTCCACCTTAGGACTATCCAAGGGATGTGTAGACAGGTACTACTTTGCCTGGTGACTTCAACAAATCAATTGCTGTCTCTTTCTAGCCAGCACACTGCGGGGGCAGAAGGGGGCTGAGCTGCAGGTGCTGGATGCGCGCTGGCAAGCATGCAGGCTGGGCAGGTGAGGGAATTCCGTCCTACCACTGGGCTGCTGCGGCAGGACCCCAACCCTCCTCCACCATTGACTGGGTCGTTTCCAACTGCGCCGGCCACAGTTTCACTTATTTAAAAAGCATCAATGATAAAAGACCGGGCTTTCCGAAACCGAAAGGGGTGGGGGATGAGGAAAAAGGTAACCATCGGGGCTAGGGACTCCGGGAAGACAGCTCCGGACAGAGGACAGACGCTTCAAGCCTCCCCAATGCCCTCACTTCCGGGCCCAGACGCTCGGCCCAGCTCCCCGAGGCCGCTCTCTGCGGAGTTCGCTCTGCCCACGTCCCACACCCCTGGCACGGCCTCCACAGGGCACAGCAGCACGGGTCTTCCTCGGGGAACACCCGCTGCGCCCCCGCCTCACCCCGCGCGGCGGCGTTACCTGTTGAGCAGCAGGGAGGCGGCGCTGAGGCAGAGCAGCAGGCAGCAGAAGAGCGGGTACTGGCGGCAGATCTCGCGTCCCACGTCCAGCCGCAGCCGCTGCTTCAGCTTCTCCCCCACAGTGCGCACCCAGGGCACCATCTCCCTCGCCGGGGCTGACGCAGCGTTACCGGCTGAGGCCGAGGTCGCGGGGACCCCCGTGCGCCTTCCGCGTCCCCGCCTCGCCCCGCCGGCTGGGCGGACAGTCGCGGTCAGCTGCAGCCGGCCCCGCCCCGCGCCTCCCGTGGCGCGTGCGCGGCCGCCGACAGAAGGCAGGCCTTAAGACGCGCCCGAGGTCGTCACCCGGCACTGCGTCTCGGCGCGTGATCGCTCCGAGGAGAGGCCGAGTCCACCGACCGTCGGTCTCGTCCGGAAATGGAAGCCAAGCGCCAGCACCCCGGCCACCGCTTGCATTGCGGAAGGAGAAGGCAGTGTCCAAGCACTACAAAACTGCAGTGCCCCCGCAAGCCCTGGGCAGTGCCCGGGGAGCAGCAGAGCTCGCTGGGAACTGTAGTCTTGGCGACACCAACCCCGGGCGGGATAGGCCGCGCAGTCGCGGCCGCAGCCACTCTCCACGCCTCCTGGCCGCCTTCAACTCCAGGTGGGAAAAGGTCTAAGCTTTGCGAGGCGCTCAAGGGAGACACACACGCATTTGAGATTTTATTGTGCAAGGAGGAGTGAGGGAAGACTGTGAGAGCGGCGAATGACACAGCCCTGGGTTCCTGGGCCGCGGCCCCGTGGTGGAAACTTTTGAGCGTTCTCGGGCCAGGTAGGGTTGACTTCAGGAAGCGGAACCCAAAAAAGGGTTTGTTTGAGGCGGGATGGCGGTTTAGATCAAGTTGCCTCAAACAGTCCCGTGGGACTTTGTACTTCAGGAAGACAGCGTGATAGTCGTAAAATTTAGGCGGTGCGCAAAGCACTTTTGGTGTCACATTGACATGACTTCCAGATTACCAACCATTTTACAGCTAGGTCACTAACAAATGGAGAAACTTAGGATGTCACAGAGCTAAGGAGGCTGATTGAGTAGTTGTAATGGCTCCAGGGCCAGTGGCCCCTTATCTAAGCCTGTCGACTTTTCCCTAGAATCTTGTACTCCAAACAGAATGGCAAGAAACACTAAAGTGATTTTTTAAAAATGATTGTTTCATGAAGTTTCCATGTTGCAGGCCAAACACATGCACCATCTTGAATGGTGCGTTATTTTTACATTACTGGAATGTACTGTACTTATTGCTAGTCATGGAGGTTCCTTGATCACAACTTAATGCACACTTCAAACTATTTCTTCAGGAGCAACTTTAATGCACTTAGTGGGTCCAAGTGTAAGGCTATGAACATTCTTGATAAACCGCCAGATTTCTAAGATGGTTTAGAACACCAAATGTACAGTGGTGTATTGTGCATATTTCATTTATTCTATTAGGTCGTATTAACATTGAAAATATACTCATGCCCTTTCCAGCCGTTAAGCAATTTGAAGACTACAATATAGCATGGAGAAACTTAGCACTTTCAAAAAAAATTGGTAACTATTTGAACATTGATTTTGCCATTTCTAAACCCTTTTAACTATAACCCCTCGTTACTGAGCATGGTAGAGCTAGAAGTATGACGTTCATCTACACATATCAAGTGTTCTACTGAACTGAGCGCTATATTGCCTCTTCTGCTTAAATTTTTGCCTCTAAAGGTTTTCTGAATTACTGAACTTTTCACCAAGAGCCAATATTTTTAAAGACAGTATTTTTAGTTGCGTATAGATATCCTTATAACACCAACTTTTTTCTATATTAGTTTACCACAGGCATTAAGAGTACACTTAACTATGTAAAAAAAAAAAGAAAGAAAAAAATCCATACTTACTATAAAAAATTGCCATGAATTCTTTAAAACAAATTCCTGTAGCTAGATACAACAACCTTCATTTCATTTGTTTCCTCTTCAACCTTATGATTTAGGATCCACTTATGGTTTTGAAATTCACATTTCAAAGAGCTTGAACTTCCTAACAGGAATGTGGGATATTTGCAACCAATCTTGGTTCTGGAAACAGCTCTTTATTGGTAGCATGTGATCATGAGCAAAATTATTATAATCTATTCTTAATCAAAAACATCTTCATATCCAAAATACCTGTGGGGAAGATTAAACTGGTGACAAATATCTTAATAGGCATCTTCATAAAATGTTTATTGCAAAAAAAATCTCAAACTATTAACTTATGAAAGTGACAAAAACCAGCTTGACCAATTAGTTTTTATTTGAATAACAAAGTAAAAATGACGCACAACCAAAGGTATTAAGATACCTTATAGAAACTGAGGTTCAGAGGTATACTGCCTACCCTAAAACTTTAGACCTGCATTGTGCAGTATAGCAGCCACCAGTCCTGTGCGGCTACTGAGCACTTGAAATGTGCATTGAGTGTAAAACACGTAAAATTTCAAAGGCATGGCATAAAACATAACTGAATTTCTGATGCTACAATTGTTGTGTGCTGGGGTATGTTAACTACAAAACATCCATCTAAAGGGCCCAAAGACATAAAATTACAATCCAATAATGTCTATATTTTAATGAAGATTTATTAGGTGTAAGGCACTGTACTAGATGTAGTGGGAGATACAATGAATTTAGATGCATTTTTCTGACCCCCAAAGGCTTACAATCTAGGTAAGGAGACAAGTCACACACAGAAATGATGTATGATACAGGGAAGATTTGTAAATAAAGGATTTATAAATAAGGAATGGTAAATGTTTGACTAATGAGAATTCTGGAAAGGCTTGTGGAAGACGAGGTCAGTAGAGAATAGGACTCAACTTTGCTTTCACTAGTTTAGTAAGTCATGCAGTCGTGTAGCACTAGGAAGACTATCTGAAGTATCTCCACCGGACTTAACCTGATTTTCTGTCGGTATAGGAGTTTTATAGCAGTGTTACATACTTGACCTCCAGTAATTATTCCTTCTTAACCCTGGTGGCCCGAGTTTAAAACCACATTTTAACATTCAGGTGTGTAAGACATGAACATGTCTTACCCTACTACAAGCCATTTCAGACACTATAATTTGGGGGCATGATCAGTGTTTAACAGCATTTCCAAAGCCTTTTCACCTCACTTGAAATACTGTTCACATTTTTTTAAACAAGTCTGACACCTCTATAGCCTTAATTTTACATTTTATAATATCCTCTTCACACAGCCGATCCCTTACCATCAACCTCTGGATGTATGAACTACTTTACTACATTTTCCTCCCCTCCAACTTTAAAAGGACCTTATCCCAAGAGAACATGTAATTCAAAGGGGAATGTTGAGGGATTTTTTTTAGTACTCCAAGATACTTAAGATGCTGGTATTTTAACATTTATCTGCTTGTTTACCATCAGGCTGAACTTCCATTAGAAAGGGCGAACCACGTGGACCAACTATACACACTCCTGAGTAAAAGCTATTTTATGACCATGACATTGAGTGATCTCAGCACCAAAAACCACTTCATATTCACCTTACTCTAATATTATAATACCATTCTTTCAAACCTTGCACGTTAGTGGGCAGTTGGTCACAATTTCATAAACTGTAAATTTTACTATCTGCTTGGAAACTGAAGACACACCCAACTTGAAAAAAAAGAAAATTTTTAATCAAATCCCAATTTTCTGTAAAATGGCCAGCGATTGATTGTTGTCTACTCCAAAACAATCACTTAAGTAAATCACTCCCTCTTAAGTTAGAGGTAATGAATTCTACTCATAAAAAGACAAATGTTAACTGTCACTTCAGATGTTTAAATTTAGCCTTCAGCTGAATTCAGTAGCTTTTAAAAACATTTGGGACTTTGCAATCCTCCCTCTTACATCACAAGCTATCTCCTAACGTAAGTCAGTTTTAACATGAACTAAAAGGAACGTTCTCAGATTTTGATATGCTGCTTATAGCGATGAGAAAATTATTAGCTAAGGAGAAATTACTTTGGGGTCCCAGAACAGTGGCCTAGTGGATAAAGTTCCCACCTTGCATGGGTCAGAATCCTATATAGGCACCATCTTGGCAGCCCCACTTCCCATCCAGCTCCCTGCTTGTGGCCTGGGAAAGCAGTGAAGGAGGACCCAAAGTCTTCGGACCCGGCACCCGCATGGAGCCCCACAAGAGGTTCTGGGCTCCCAGCTTCGGTTCGGTGCAGTTCTGGCCATTGAGGCCACTTGGGGAGTGGATCACTAGACAGAAGATCTTCCTCTCTATGTCTCCGCCTCTCTGTATATCTTACTTCCTAGTAAAACTAAATCTTTTTTTTAAACTAATATTGAAAATCT
This sequence comes from Ochotona curzoniae, assembly GCF_017591425.1. Classification (NCBI taxonomy): domain Eukaryota; kingdom Metazoa; phylum Chordata; class Mammalia; order Lagomorpha; family Ochotonidae; genus Ochotona; species Ochotona curzoniae. Next base: position 37,898,454 of record NW_024466004.1, read on the forward strand.
TGAAGAATTTTGTTGGAAAGTATCCGTTATTTTTAAAGAATTAAATTTGGATTTTTAACTCATGTGAACACAGGATTCTATAAGTTTCAAATGATCATAGAGTTTCCCAGAAAGCTCTATGATCTGTGCTCTTAATTTCATGAAGCAGTTCAAGATGTAACCTTAAATATTAAAGAATACAGACTACTATCCCCAGATATTGAGAGCAATTCTATCAGTTCCATTTCCAGTTAAAAACTCTTTAAATCATTCCCAGGAATTTCTTGAAATGTCCCTAAGGATACTCAGAGAAATACTGATGACAGTACTTAAGTTTCAATACCTTTAGAATTGTAGTGACAAGTATCCCTGTTTATATTGTTTCTTCTCAAATACTGGGCAGTATGTTCTCAACTCAAATCTTCATTATTCAAAATGTTCTCAACTCAATATTCATTATTCTTATATTCGTTTGTCCATTTACAATATGCACCGTCTGCTTTCTTTTTTCCCTTTAAAATTTCTGCACTGTAGAAGCATAGAAAACTATACTTGTGGAGGTTGGAAAGGCCAGGAACAAAAAAATGAATTGCAAGCTAGCAATGATCTAATGACTCTTCTTGCTAATATTTGAACTTTCAAATGCTGCCAAATATTTTAATGACTTTTCTCCTGAGGTAAATTTCTTATCAGCAGAGACTGATAAATTGCAAACTAAATGGTTGTATCACAAGACTAGAATGAAAACAAAACAGCTAACAGCCTCCACAGAAGGACTTACCAACAGTGTTAAAGTGCCTGTAGCAACATTTTACCTATTTTGAGGAGGTTTGCTGAGGGTTGGCTTGTGGTGGGTTAGAACTCCCACCACAGAATAGGTGAGCCAAGCAAGACAAATCCGGTAGTTTCAGACATTAACCATGGATAAATAATAACACTACGTATGCGGCATTTTGTTAGTGTTGGTGTAGACTAGAGTAGATGTATAGCCAGTATAATTAAATGTGCCACTTAAAATGTGATCCGAAAACATGACTTGAAATAAGGAGTTCAGTCAGGTCTTAACTTCCTAAATACAATGGGTTGGACTTGGATAGAGAATAATTCAGTGATATTCAGAAACAATAAATGTTACTAAATTTAATGGAAGGAACTGACTAGATCTAACTGCAGAGGATCAAATGGGTACAGTAACCAGCACCCTACATACTAACAGATCAAGCAAACTCTGATACTAAAACAGTTCCAAAATATGACATGAAGCAGTATTCCAGGTGGTATCAGCTCAAGGTAGAGCAAGAAAGAAGTTAATAAAACTACTAAAGGACTAACAAAGTTCCAGATTTTCCAAAAATAATGCAAGTAGATAAGCCCCACGGGTGTTAAAACCATTAAAATGCATAATTTGGGCCCAGCACAACAGCCTAGTCCGTAACTCTTTGTCTTGAATCCTGTCAGGATCCCAGGATCCCAGGATCCAGGTTTGTTAGGATGCTCCATTTGCCATCCAGTTCCCTGCTTCTGGCCTGGGAAAGCAGTAGAGGATGGCTCTAGAATTGGGAACCTGCACCCACATGGGAGACCTGGAAGAAGCTCCTTGTTCCTGGCTTCGGATCGGCTTAGCTCCAGACAATGCAGCCACTTGGGGAGTAAACCAGCTGAAGTGAAGGAAGATTTCTCTGTTAACTCCTTCTCCCTGTATATATCTATCTTTCCAATAAAAAAAAATCTTCTTAAAAATTTGTGATTTTCCTACCAGAGGACAATATCCTCTCAGCAGCTTTTGGGGAAGGAGGTGAGGAAAACCCACTTAATAGAGTACCACCCCAAAACCAAGCTTATTACAAAAAAGATGTGATAATAAAGCTTCAGTTGAATATGTAGGGACAAAAACGCAACATACTGGAGGGGGGGGGATAGAAAACTGAAACTAATGCTATTTTGGATTGTATATGTTGTCACAATTTGTAGCAAACACAGTACTTGAAATGTACAAAATTAGCATTCATTTACATTTATTTTGATTAAGACCACTAAAAATACTAGTTTTGCCTAGAATTTCAACTGAGCATGACTTGAAATACTTATCCCAAATACTGCATTAAGCATAGTCATTCAGATTTCAAAACTACTCAGTATAATGTTTTGTGGCCTATACTGAAGATTTGGTGGTTTCCTTCATCAGAATATACAGGCTCTTGAGTTAGGTTTCTTTAAAAAAATAAAAATAAAAAAATTCTACTCTCCCTCCAAGTAACTATAATATTTATCCAAAATGCTCATATATATATAAGATTTAATTAATTTGTAAACATTCCTTATATTTTTCTGAGTCAATACAAAAAAGAATCCTCTAGGATTATTTTTACTAAAAGCTTTATACAATGTTGTGGATTGAAGAAGTATCCAGAATGTAATTGTCTTGTTACAGTTGAAGAAACTCAAGCCCAGAGGTTAAACATGTTTGATGTAGTTGCTTCATTAAATGCTTCAATGACCGACAGAATTTTTCACCCAAACTACTGGGAGTGGGAGAGATGAAATTATCTAAATCATGAAACTTTTAACATTGCATATACAGTATTTTTCTTCAGGAACCTACAACTTTGTAACTTTAACAAAAAAATACAGGTTTAAAAATAAAAACTGAAGGTAGGAACCAGGATTATCAGAATGGGAAAAATCTGTCAATACCAAAGGCATCCCTGTAAGCAGCCATATAATAACTCTTCTGTCCAACAGCTTTAACTCAAAGACCATGGTCTACTTATTCTTTAGCTTACTCATTATCCGCTTACATAGTATGACAGGCCAAATATTACAATTTTAAAACTAGCTAACACTTTTGAATCAAAAACTTTAAAGTCAATTGCTTTCTTGCTAGCAATCAACAAATATTTAACATTAAACCTAACTAAGAACTGCTGCTTTAATACCCGCAAGGTGTGTAATAGCCAACATATCACATTTGACTAGGATTTATGTAAAAATCAAGGCAAAAAGATTCAGAAGGAATTGGGGATGTTCAGAACTGTATGGCTGCTCGGCTGCTCTAATGATAAAGTTCTATATGTTCCCAAAACAGATGAACATGTTCTCATCCAATCTTAAAAAGTTCCTGCCACTACAAACAATTAATGCCTTTTACCTAGTGGAAATAGCCAATGCATACACATGCTGTTAAATATTAAAAAAGAGCGGAAAACAGAGAAACTTAAAATAACTGATAGTGTCCAGAAACTACATGTTCCAAACCTTTCAAAAATAACCTATTTTTCCCAATGAAGAAATAACTCAATTCATATTCCTTGCATGCTGGATGCAATATTCAAGATTAAATTTTCTTAGATATGACTACAAACCAGCAAAATGAAACACAGTAACATGATTTTGTTCTGGGGCAAACATGGTAACCTAGTGGCTAAAGTCCCTGCCTTGCATTCACCAAGATCCCATATGGGTGCCGGTTCTAATCCCAGCAGCCCTGCTTCCCATCCAGCTCACTGCCTGCAGCCTGGGAAAGCAGTTGAGGGCGGCCCAAAGCCTTGGGACCCTGCACCCACGAGGGAAATCCAGAAGCTCCTGGCTCCTAGTTTCAGATCAGTTGTGGCCACTTGGGAAAAGAACCAGGGGAGGAGAGATCTTTCTCCTGATATCAACAATGTACACTATACTACTGTGTTTCACCACCCAGTTACTATTTAAGTAGAACTTTGTATCCATACATTTATGTATAAAAAAAAGAAATGAAACTTATACTAATTTCGCAGACACAGGGTTAACTCTTTCCCATAGCAGGGATAACTGAGCAAAACAGGCCTGGTTTGTAAGAGAGGAGAAATAAAATGAGATGTCCAACACTGTATAATCCTTCTCAAAATATACAAGCTGGGAACTTTTGTTAACTTGGTTAGTACCCTACTTATCTTCCTGTTCCCAAGGACACTACAAATAAAAGCTAAGTTCTTAACGTTCTTACACAGAGAACTCACAGCCAGTCACCTTGGTAGGCAGGTCCAGTAGTACCAGAAGCAATCACACACGCTAAACTAGTATGTCAACTTATTCTATGAAACTGATAACTCCATTTCTGTGAAACAGGAAAAGCTACAGCGTTGAACAAGGCAATGTTTAAGATTCAGTTTGAACAAGGCAATGTTTAAGAATCAATCAATCCAGTTCCAAGCTCAAAAGAAAAAAAGGCAGCAATAGTTAAAAGCAAAACTGTTAGTAACTTAAGTTTTGAATTAAAAGGCAATAATAAATGAAAAAACCTATAACTTTACGGGCAATAAAAATGTCAAGAAAAAACAAATCGGCTACAACCAACTACATTCAGGTAGACTTATGACTAACACTAGATTTCAAAGTTCTAGTGCAAAATTAGATTGAAATTAGACTGCTATGTTCAAACTACCCACTGAAGGACAAAAATTAACAAGACTGGTGTTGTGGTTAATGGGTAAAGCTACTGCGCAGGATGCTCAGTGTGAGATCCAGCTGGTCTACTTCCAGTCCAGTTTCCCGTTAATGGCAGTGGAAATGGACCAGGTGCAGGCCACTGCACCTATGTGGAAGAATTGGAAGAAGCTCCTGGCTCCCACTTTTGGATTGCCTCAGATCTGATTGTTGCAGCCATTTGGGGAGTGAAAACCGATCAGAAGACCGCTCAGTCTCCTCTCTCTTTAAAATCTGCCTTTCATTTTGGTGGGGTGTTGGGGAGCCGGAAGGGGAGGGCCCCTGGGCTCCTGACATTGGCCAAGCCAAACCCTGGACAGAATAAACCACCTGATGAATACCTCTCTCTGTAACTTTCAAATAAATAAAAAATTTTTATATTTTAAAGAAGGGAAGATACTTTCAACTACAGAGGCTATTTACAACTCAAAATTTCTAAAAATATACGAAAATAAATCTAAGAGCAAGCAGTGGAATGGGATGTAGTTGAACACAACATTCACTGGGGGAAAAAAAAGGAATTCCATGTTGATACTAATAAAATACAATTAAATAACTAGAGCTCAGTTGTATTTCAGCCTTCACTTCTGGGAACAGGTAAATCGAAGTCATGGTACACGTTTCAGTAATAACTTGAATCTAGGCAAACTGGAATAAAATATTGTCAACTCTTACAATGGCCCTCCAAAAGGCGAGAAGAGTTATAGATGAATATACATTAAGCATCATGAATGTTTATAGGAACTGTAAAGAGTTAAAACTGACAGGAGTCAGCTAACGGAAATTGAATATGAAGGGAAAGTATGTATGCAGTTTTTTCCTTATGATAGGAAAGCGCTGTCAAAATTCAAACAGGCTTTTGAGTAACTCAAGTAAGTAACTGCATTTAAAATAGTTGTGCAGGGATAACATGACAGTAAATTCTTCAGAAAGGTGAATGATATGGCTTAAATATAGTAATTAAACAGTACAACATACTCACTGTACCAGGAGAATTATGTGAGCAGGCTTTCATCTCATTTCAATGTTTTTTGATTTAACTGCTTTAGTTTTTAAAAGTACCATCAAGTTTTGGTTTAGAAATATCCAACAACACATTTTTCCATCACTACTCAACAATGTTGATTCCCTTAAAAGTATCAGATCAACATGATTTTCATAATCTTACAAAACATTAGCGTTTTGTGCTCATTAAAAGCCACATCAAATTTAAGTGAAAATTTTTGATCACTGTATATCACAAGTCTGATTCAAAAAAACCCACTAATTTCCATCACACTGTAAAACATTTCAAATGTTTAACACAGCTATTTCAGACTTCCTTGCCCTCAAGGAGCTTCCATTCTAAAAGACGGCAAAAAGAAAAACCAGAAACCAGATGGCCAGTTTACAGTAGTAACTTCAGCTGACTGATCAAAAAATGCACTAAGTACAGATAAAGCTGAATAACCAAAGTATCTGCTGTACAGAATTTTCTTGAAAACTGGAATATCCACTAGTATTTGTTATGATGTAATTTTTGAGTAAAGCCTTTTTTCAAATATGGCAGTATACACAGAAGTAATTACAGCTGCTTTCCTATCTGAGTACTGCTAACAGCTCAATTTCTTTAATTTAAAAAAAGAAAAAGGAAAAGAACAAAATTTGCCTAAATGAAAAGTGTATTTGGCCAAATCTAAAAGACAGTGATTGATATTTGCTTTGTAATTAACTTAACACAGTTACAGCAATTTTAGGTCTTGATTCTTGAAGTTAAAGCATTCAACTAACATGACCACTGAAACAGAGTATTGTCTTAAAATTAAGTCATAAGGATTTGACCAGGATATGGGATCCTCCTAACTGGTATATTTGCTGGCAAAAGATGCAGTATTTTCTACATAAACTCCATAATTATCCAATTTTCATCACATTTAAAACCAACACCACTGCATCAGCCATGCCATAGCATGTGACACCTTGAAACTCTTCCAGAAGTGTTAAGAGCTAGTCTTATCATATGAAACCTAATATAGCAGACTTGTATAGTTAGTCAATAAGCATTCAGCCTATATAATCTATGGCAATGGCTTGTTCACACCAACTCCTTAGCATTTTGCCCTAAAACATGCAATAGTGACTGTAGTTCAGAAATGACAAAAGATGTTAACTCCCTTAAGCATTGTAACTTAAAATTGTCACAAAAATCTCCCTTTGAGAATACAACTGAAAAATCCAAAGCAAGAAATAAGAATTTATGAATATTAAACACTTTATAAAGTAAAATGTGTTTGTCATTTACCATATAGATTTTAAAGTTACACTAAGCTTATTGTCTGTCTAAAATATTTTGAGAAGTTGTTAGCACTTGACGACTCTAATTACCAAAGTTATTAGGACATCTCCTAAACTCAAGTCTTAATCTAATCTCTAGGCTGAAAATTCTTTTCAGATATCAGTTTTCAGAAACCCTAGGTACTAACTATGCAAAAAGTAACTTAAAAGCTCTAGACAATTTATAAATTCCCCATTCTTTGATAGCTTAGCTAAAAAACCAATTAGTACACTTACTTGACCTCACCTGCAGTTAAAATTAAATAATTTTATTTAGAGATGTTTATTACTGTCTCCTGAGTTACCTGCAGCTGTCTCAATTTCTCATTACAATCTTCAGGAAGATTTAATTCACCAGTGATAGAATGCAAAGATTGGAAGAACACTAACAGTTGGCCATGTTCCCAGAAAAGCAGAAATTACTATTCACTTCATCAAGTCCAAGGCATGTACACGACCACAGAACGTTTCCAACATTAGAATTAAATGAAGACCAGCCCAAGATTTATTCTTTACAACTCCCAGTCACATGCTTGCAGTAGGGCAGTTGGGGTATCTTGGGGAAAAATCTTTTATATCATTGACTAGATTATTTTAATGTATAAGATAATCCAACCATGACACAGATTTCTAATGACCCCCAAAATGTTTAAAAAGCTGTTATGTGAAAAAATGATGAAATGGAGGACACTCACAATAACTCTTGGACTCCTGGAGATCCTAAGACATGCTACAAAAATAGGTCTTTATTCTTAGGAAAATATAGTCAGAGCTAGCTTCCTTATGCTATACATAAAATCAACATCAGAGGCAGTACAGATAGTACAGATAGTTTTTGAACTGATCTCCGAACAAGCACAAAACCCACTATGTTTAAAAGAACAGTTAATTTGAGGTTTTTGGCAAAAGACAGTACTTCACCAATCTAATCCAAACAAAGGGCCTGCAGACAGTTTTCAGTGAGATGAAAGAAATAAATATAAATTTAATGGATAAATAAAAAGACAATTTAAATAAGCTAAGACAACTAATTTTTTAAACAAAAATACTAGTCAGGTAACAAGCTTTTGTTTCTCATTGTCAGACTTTTTCTGAAATGTTTACCAGACTGCTAATATTAAACCTAATTTTTGACCCAGTGTTAGTAATACTGATTCACATTTGAAAAAAGGTTGTTTATCCAACTCAATGCTCTGGTCCTCAAAAATTTTTTAAGCATATTACTGAAGGCAGACTGTGGTGCTAACACAATTTGTGTCTTTAAGTATCTTTTATTTAAAAAAGATAGACTGAAAAGTCCATCTACTAATTTGCCCAGGTAAAAATGTGAGAACTGGTTCAAACGTATTAAGTAGTGGTATGTCCTATTGAGTGCTATGATTGGAACAATCACTTATTGTAGGATTAGCTCCCTTCTGAATGGATGAAGCCTTTCTACTTTCCATTTTCTCCTATTAAAGGCTACATGTTCTCCCTTTCAACAATTACATGGTGACCTTTTGCTATGTTTTTGACTAACAATTTCTGAGTTACTGAATTAAGTTATACTGATTTCATCTATTTTGCCCCATCTAGCTCGATGTTCACCATTTCTGATTATCTTACAAATGAATGAGCTGGATCACCCACATAATAGTTTTCTTTTTTCATATTTTGACAAAAATGTTTATATTGTTAAGTGAAATTCGCTGCAATCAGTAAGAAGTTTCTCATGTTACAAACGTCACCATGAATGTATGACAGATCTTTTTGTGCTGAATTCTCCCTCCATTTTTAACATCTGCTCCTGTAGAAAAAGCTGAACATCTTCCAAAAAAGCATCCTTAGAATACAGACAACACAATCTTCTCACAAAAATGACTTTTTGAAAACTGATAAATTTATGATCACTTTTGATTGCCAAGTAGTCTGCAGAAACAAAATCTTGTGTCTGTCTGGGTTAAGTAACTTTAAGTTTTAACAATCAAAATGTTTTAAGAATACATTTTTACATCCCAAGGAAGGGACTTGGATTTAGGACCCTTTCCTTGAAAATATATACAAATTTTTTTACTCTGTATGTGTCCATTCTTTGAAGCTGTCAAAGCCAAGAACCCATAAACAAATCACAAATAGCAATAACCTACATTAGTTAACATTCCCCCTTTAACATGTTGACATTTTTACTAAAGGATTATCTTTCTTTGCATTTCCATTTCTTATATCCCATGACATTCCATATAAATTGCATTATTGCTTTATAGGCCACACAACATTCAAAGGTATGTTTATATGCATTGCCTGTTTTCCTTGATGTCTGTTAACAGTTTGATACTGATTTTACTATAGAATTTTAAGTTTGAAAATGCCTGTTAGTATTTCTTCTCAGAACTTAATTGTCCACATCACTAATCACTACATGCATACTTAGCTGATTATATTGCTCAAAAACTGCACCCATTATCAGAACAGTGCAAATTATATTTAATTTTAAAAGTAATTATAATGGCTTGAATTCAAAGTTATTCAAATGAACACTGTCAAGTAATTTCACTTGAGTGTATACATATTTTGTCATCACTGTTTACATTACCCTTAAGTATAACCATCAATTCTTCACAATTTCTTTACATCATTTTTCCCTCCAAAGTCCCCAAACTAAAAATGCCAAATAGTCTTAGAAGATCACAGCTTCATATAGTTTTCTAAAAGAACACATTTGTGAACTCACAAAAGTGCTCATCTTTAAACTTCAAAAATGCAGTTCTTAGTTTAAGTCAAACAATCCTGTTCTAAAATCCCAACAAATAAATCTGAGAATTAACTTCAACACCTTGACAGTGTCCCTTAAAAAATGGTATGACAGTAAAGTGCCAATTGGCATGGCAATGACCTCTTAAGATGGGATCATATAACTCCTTGGACCTGGAAGATGACAGTACCAAGGATTACACTGAGATTGAATTTTACTGAAGGCTACATGATTTACCCACTTTCCACAACCTAGCATACTCATTAGCTAGAATGAAATGTACATGTTTTGTGTAGCCCTCAAACTCACACTAGATTTGAGAGAAATGTACTTTAAAAAAGCACGGGGTAATATATAAAATCAGTGGCAGAAAGTTTCATTAAGCACCAGGAACTAATTTTGTCACCCCATAGTCATTTTGTAGATAAGTTTCAACAACCGGCAAGGCACATTTACATATATTCCAATGAATACTTATTGACAAATTTTTAAATTACACTCTATGTCCCAGCTATCCCAGTAACTGACATACAACATACTAAAATGGTTTATTAAGATAACAAAAAACCAATTAATGTGAAACATACAGGCTATTGGCAACCACTATTCTAAAAATTATGTTAAGTACAAATAAACATACTGAAATGTGTGCAATTCTAAGTTTTTAAACCAGGAAGATTTCTATACTAACACACATTTATATTAATGACACATAAAAAAAATAAAAACTTTATTACAAAAATAAGTTACACTCGCCTCCAGCTTACAGTATAAAACAATTTTATTTGCAGGAATGCAAAATGATTGTTTGCCATGAGCATTTTAAACATATGACATGTCTAATTTTGTTAAATTTGCATTTACTGGGGAACTGGTGTGTATAAAACCTTAATTAAGTATAAGCTCTGATCTTCATTGTGGTGCCTATTGGGTTTATGATATAACTGCAGTATCCCTTTGGAGAGGGGGAGATGGGATTTCTTTATTCCAAGTCCTAACTAAACCATAATTTTACTTTTAACTTTAAGCTATCAAGTTAGGACTTGGCAAAAAATTTCTCTGTGGGTGATTCAATAAGAGGATGCTTCACCACTGAACACTCACTGTCATCAAGGTGCTTTAGAAAATTAAAAACATAGCACAAATGATTGTACTCTACTCTACAAGTTATCATGACCTGCATAAGAAATGGAAAGCTGATTCACATCTTTACAGTGATCAGCAGTAAGAAATGCACTAATGAAACATACCTTTTACCTAAAAAGCTAAACTACAGCCATATACTAATTTCTATGATTTATGAAAAAACTTCAAAATATCCAAATGTCAGGCTTTGCTGTACAATTGTCAGTTTTAGTCTGACTTTTTATAAAGGGACACTGCAGTATTTAGTACAAGTTCGGATGCACTTTTTTTGAACATCTGATGTCTTACAAAAGTAACATCTTGCTAAACTATTATACATCCAAATAACTACAATATCTGAAGAAGCAAGGCTGCTTTTTCAGCCACAAAATACGACAAAAGCAAGGCCTGTTATGATGGTCATGAGGAAGTCTTACAAGCCTCTGAAACTAAAGGCAACTAAGAATGTTACATTTGGTATATTAAAATCTTACCCTCATATCATATTTAACAAGCCTTGCTTTTATCTACAAAGATTTTCTATGTACAGTACAGACAGGGTATAGTTCAATCCTCTGCTACTGAGGTAGTTAACCAACCCTTTAAAAAAGGTTCTGAAAAGAACCACTATCTGGAATGCCTGACTAACCAGCTCTGATGATTACACCTGAAACTGCATATCTGAACACAATTCAAAAGTGATTATTACTATAAAAAGGATAGACAATCATGATTAACCTTGGTGAGCAGAAATAAAAGTTAAGGATACCAACAGTGGAATTCATCTATACCACTGCAATAAAATTTAAATGCACAAATTCAAGATAATATTTCAGAATACCACTGCTGGAATCCTTAATTTCAAAAAACAGGGGAAAAATCTACTTAGAGCAGATTTTTTAAAGAGAAGAACTTTATTAAGATACCATGCTAGAAGTTAT